>NC_065446.1:236624273-237224273 GCF_917563875.1 Diabrotica virgifera virgifera | reverse complement strand
TCCAGAAATCTTCCTCTAAACCTAACGATCCCAAATACGTATTTCTCCTACTTCTCTATCTCGACGTTCTGTCTGGCATCTCCAGAAGTGCCGTAAACAGTCGTATTAGGAAGCGCGGCTCCGACCGACGCCGCTCGTCGAGGCGCTTCTATAAAAAGACGCACTACTCTCTGACGCGAGCCGTCTCCATTTAAGGCCTCATCCATTTTTCATGCTGCCTCTGCCGCTGGCGCTCTCTGTTCCGTCTGCCACCATCATCTCGGTCAAAAACACGCCTGGCACTTTGATCTTTTTATTTATTAATAAGGATGGAGGGAGAGAAAGGGAGCGTGGGTTTAAGGGTTAATAGATTTTGGTGTAACAGCAATTTTGAATTAAGACAAACCGTTTTGGAAATATGTAATACGTACAGTGTATGTTTTACGAATGGTAGATAAATACAGTGCGTCCATAAAGTAACTCATAAATTAATTATTTCGTGCACCGGCGACATTAACGAAAAATATCGAAACCGGTCGATTTTTATTTTTATATTCCGATTTTTTGGCATATATATCATACTAGTGACGTGATCCATCTGGACGTGATGACGTAATCGATGATTTTTTTAAATGAGAATAGGGGTCATGTGATAGCTCATTTGAAAGGGTATTCAATTCTCTATTCACTAATATAAACATTAACATAATTATTGATACAAGGTGTTCAAAAAAATATTTTTTTAATTAAAATAAGTGAGACAAAAAGAAAAATTTATGTAATTTATTTAATTCAAAATACGTTTTAATGTTGTCAGAAAACAGGAAAAAAATGTTTATTTGGCAAATAAATATTGTTTTTCGCTTAAATACAATGTTAAAGCTGCCACCCACCTGTCTCTTGGCAGTTTGAAAATTTCGTTTAAGCGAAAATCAATGTTTAGTTGTCAAATAATTTTTTTTTGTTTACTGGCAGTAGTAAAATGTATTTTGAATTAAATAAATTACATATATTCTTCTTTTTGTCTCACTTATTTTAATTAAAAAAATGTTTTTTGAACACCCTTTGTAAATAATTATGTTAATGTTTATATTATTGGATAAAGAATTGAATACCTTTTCAAATAAACTATCATATGACCCCTATTCTCATTTAAAAAAATCATCCATTACGTCATCACGCCCAGATGGATGACGTCACTAGTATGATATATATGTTATTGACCTGTTTCGGGATTTTTCCTTAAAGTCGCCGGTTTACGAAATAACGAATTTATGCGTTACTTTATGGACGCACTGTACACACAACGCAAAAGTCTAGGGATATTTTTATAAATAGACGTATTTTGTTTATCTGTAATCAACTTAAAAAAAGTAATACAAAATTTGTAGTTTAAATTGTTGTTTACTATGTCAAAAACCATAAATTGCAAAAAAACAGAAAATTGGAGCAAAAAAATATATTGCAAATCACCCATGTGTCACATACCACCATAAAATGTCAAAAATGCGAAATATAAACTTAAAATAAAGTATAGCCACCACGTTGGTTTATCACAGCTCTACATCTTCTGTTCATGCTCCGAGTCACATTGTTAATGTCTGCTTGAGGTAGTTGTGTCCATTGTTGTCTCAGAATCTCTTTTAATTTAAACTCATTCTAGATATTGCACATATGTTTAGTAATTTTTCGTTGTAGCATGTCCCATACATGCTCAATGGGATTCAAGTCCGGTGATTGTGCTGGCCACGGCAATACATCAATATCCTCGTTATCCAACCAGTTTGTTACAATATGCCCAACATGTGGTCGAGCGTTATCATGCATAATGTAAAAATTTTCTCCAACAGCATCAGGAAACGGGCGCACAACAGGTTCAAGAATAGTGTCTAAATATTGCTGACTTCTGAGAAAGCCACGTGGGAAAATGAGGTCAGTTCTTCCGTCAATCATGATTCCGCCCCATACCATTAATGTACCACCTCTGTATGCATACACTTCTTGAAGATGTCGTAATCGTTCTCCATTTCCGGGTCGTCTCCACGACCCGTCGAGAATCTGGATGAAATCCATATCTAGACTCGTCACTAAATAAAACTGTGGCCCAGTCATTGTCAGTCTAATTCTGAAACTCTTGACACCAGGTTAATCTTGCAGCGCGATTGCCACTATATAGAGGTGGCCATCTCAGTGGTCACCGACTACGAAGATTGGCTTCATGGAGACGATTCCTCACAGTACTGCGGCTAATTGTTACATTATGTGCAAGCTGTAATTCATTAACAAGCTCGGGTGCTGTGATTGTTGGCTGCCTTCTGGCATTTAAAATTAAATATCGGTCTTGAGTGACGGTTGTAGAGCGACCACGTCCTGGATTTTGCTCGGCTGGACTCCCAGTGTCTCTAAACCGACACCACAAAGCACTTACGACGCTTTGGGAGACACCCAGCTGGTCAGCAACTTGAGTTTGTCGCATACCAGCTTCAAGGAGGCCCACGGTCTATTCATCTCGTCCAACGTTAAATGTTGTCGTTGCAGGTAAAAAGACAATATCTTTAACTCACCTATTAAGCAAGAATGGTATAAAGTGACTAAAATTGAAATTAAACAAAACATAAAAATGTCGATTTTTTTGTCCCTTATAAAAAACATTCTAAAACACGTATTGCTATCAGTTTTACAATTTTTTTTTTTTTTTTGATAAGAAGTGAGTGTCTGTACAAGCGAATTTGTATGGCCATGAAATTTCTGTCATTGGTATTGTCAAATTATTAAAATATCCTTAGACTTTTTCGTTGTGTGTATTACAAACCAATGAAGTCTGCTTACTACATAGGCCTGGATCCCGCGTATCAAAAAAAAGTTGATTAACAGCAAGTTAAGGGTGTCTAGTCGGACTAACTTTTATGTATGGGAACATTGGAACAAGGGAAGTTTTCAATGGGAACAAGGGAACAATCTATTTTAGAGAAAAATCACAAGTGGCCTTTTTTGCTCAGAATGTCCCAAATTATCTAAAAAAATTTGTTCGAAATAAAAAAATTGTTTAAACAATTTTTTTTAAACAAGTTCACAAAAATGATTTTTTCATTGCGAACGATTTTTTTTTAGATAATTTGGGTTATTTTGGCAAAAAAGGTCTCTTGTGATTTTTCTCTAAAATTGATTGTTATCGAGTTATATGGCCATTTTCGCATTTTTCAAATTTTAAATCGCGTATAACTCGACAACAATCGATTTTAGAGAAAAATCACAAGTGGCCTTTTATGCTCAAAATAACCCAAATTATCTAAAAAAATTTGTTGAAATAAAAAAAAATTTTGTGAATTTGTTTAAAAAATATTAATAAATTTTTCGAACACGGCACCGCCCGGCATCCTGTGGATATGTAATAAGGACCTCTTTTTGAGTAAGGTTGTACAAAAAAAAATCGAATCGGAATAATTTCACTAACGGGGTCGACGATACATCCTGGACTATAGCGCTAATTGTTAATAATTAAAAATATCAGCTTTGTAATAAAATTAGGGCAAAAATCTCTTCAGGACCTTGAAGAAGGGGTTTGAAACTTGTTTTGGTCACTTTTTGAATTCCATAATAATAATTTTTAAACGAGTTATTAAGCCTTGAAAATGGCCATTTCCGCATTTTTCAAATTTTTAATCGCATATAACTCGACAACAATCAGTTTTAGAGAAAAATGACAAGAGACCTTTTTTACTCCGAATGACCCAAATTATCTAAAAAAAATTGTTTTACTCTTTTACGGTGCAACTCTTAAGTTGCCGTTAAGCCATTGAAATGTAAACAACTCAATTTGGATCCCACGTGTTGGGAAATTTCAATACATTACCTTAGGACATTATCCTGGTTGCCATGTGACCATCACAGGGCTTTTCATTGAAATTATGCACTTTTAAGGCATCTATATCATATATGTAAAGGGTTTTTACCCGGATATTTTTCTTTTGTGGCTCAGCTAGCATCTAGTTTATCTAATACTGATGATGATTTTTTATAAAAATCGAAAACGTTTTGTTGTGATGTAGCCATTTTAAGGGATTTTAATAAAAAAATTGTATACCTTTTACAAAGGATTTTTTTCCAATTTTGTGATTGATGGGATACAGCCAACTACATGAAAAACATTTTCTTTTCCTTGTGGATTTTCAATTTTCATTTTAAATTTCATTTCAATTTTAAAATCAACTTCATTTAGACGTTGTCTTACTTTTTCTGTATGTTACTTAATAATAACTACAATTGGAGAAGTGCAGAAATACTGGACTAAACGTTTGTTATTAAATGATTGAAATAGATAACTTTTTCTTGATATTGTCATATCTGGGTTAAACAGAGAACTTGAATCGAGTCGACATTCATTTCACTTATTCCCCGTTAGAGGACGTTCTAACCATACTACGGTATAAACAGTTTTATTTTTGTACCGAGAACGACGGACGTTTTGGTGTAAATTTGTCTTCTGCAGAGCCTCCTTGACAACAGGTAGACCTAGAAATAGCGCTATCGGGGGATGACAGAAGACAGATTTAAATCAAAACGAAACCGTAGATTTTCTAATTTTACTAATGCCATACATTAGAGTACAAAGACTCGTTTCATACAGGTTCTCTTAACCGCATATTGGAATATTTTCCTAGCGGTGCCTTTTGCTATTGTCATATCTGGGTTAAACAGAGAACTTGAATCGAGTCGACATTAATTTCACTTATTCCCCGTTAGAGGGCGTTCTAACCATACGGTATAAATAGTTTAATTTTATACCGACAGACTACGGACGTGTTGGTGTAAATTTGTCTTCTGCAGAGCCTTCTTGACAACAGGTAGACCTAGAAATAGTACTATCGGGGGATGGCAGGAGACAGATTTGAACCAAAACGAAACCGTAGATGTTCTAATTTTAATAACTTTGTCTCTTCTTGACTAATAATCTCATTGCAGTGGATTTTTATCTCAATTTACTTTGTGTATAATATAAAACCCTTCTTGGCGTTTTTTCCAATGGCAACAGCAATCCCAAGGTTTTCCAATTGCGTGACAAGTCATTTTGTAAATCACACATCCTTATTTCCTTTACCTTTTTCGTCTTAAAATAATATACCCATAAAGTACGTACACGTCCAGAGATATAACCCGTAATTACAAAAACGTACACTCTCATTATCTCATTGTGAAAAGATCAGGAAACCGGCCTACTAAAAGATCAATTATTTTTACTTCAAAAGACGTCGATTTATAGCAGACGCCTCCGTAAACAATTTTTTTTAATTGTCACCGAGTGTATGTGTATGCCGTGCTGTCGTAAATACGTGAGTACGCCCAAGGTAAATCGGCGATAGACATCTACGGTCATAATTTTATTGCGATGTTGCCAGGTGTTACATTTGTACAGGACTGTTACTTTAATATATCAACTCTGTTTTTTGAGGAGAAATGAGATCCTTTAGATCTTATATTATAAGGTCGATCATAGACTATGCCAGCATATTATATGGATCTGCCAGCAACAATTTGTTAAAGAAAATAAACGTAACGATCAATTGCTGCCTTCGAGTATGTCTTGGTGCAATGAGATCCACTCCGGTTGAAGCGTTGTTTGCAGAAGCTATTGAATTACCACCACAGTATAGAAGAATTTATTTGAGTGACAAATTCCTAATAAAAACCAAGAATCAAAATCATACCCTGTTTTCTGATATTCGAAAATTAAATGAATTCACCCTAACTAACAGATTTTTTCAAAAAAAGAATTTACCGCCGTTATGTGAGGCATTCCAAAACAGTAACTTCATTAACAACCATATACAGTATTTGGATGACATTACGGTTCTCGAAGATTTTGATTCCTTTTTTATGGAGGTTAAAGTAGTAGAACCTTGCTACAGTGATCACCCTTTAGTCAATTGTATTAAAATCAATAGCTTGCTTTCTGACAATGCTGAAGCCTTATTGGTTTTTACTGACGCGTCTAAAAATGAGGAAGGTACTGGAGGAGCTTACTATGCACACAAAGAAGGTATTAAAAAACAATTCAAACTGCAGAAATTTTTTCAATCTTATGCGCTGAAGCTGTTGTGATTTATGAAGCTTTACTTCTGTTTACCGAATCCAATTTTAAAAGTGCTTTAATTTTTTCAGATTCGCTATCGGTATTACAAGCGATTAAAAAAATTGATATACCAAAAACACAAAGTAATACTTTCATAACTTTAATCAGAAAAAACATTTTCAGTTTAAGAAGTGTTGGAAGATACATAAAATTCATTTGGGTGAAAGCACACATTGAGATTAAAGATAATGAGACTGTTGATTTTTTGGCAAAGGAGAGCATTTTCGTAGGAACTGAAGCTAATTATGATATGTGCGCTCCAGAAGTTCTAAGGATGTCTAAAAATAAAGACCTTAATAGATGGAACTATGCATGGAAGGAATACTGTTTTACAAACCCCAATAGATACAACAGTAGTCAACCAGTTCTCCCCAAAGAATATTGGCATAAAGAACTTGATGTGCCAAGGAAATACATCACGACGATAACCAGAATGAAATTTGGTCATGCATGTTATCCTTCACATTTATATGAGTTGAAAGTAACTGAATCTGAAAATTGTGAACATTGTGGCGTGAAAAGTGACTTGGACCATTTATTTTTTGGGTGCATTAAAAATATACAAGAATCAAATAAATTATATAATAGTTTTTTAACGTTGGGATTGCAATTTCCTGTTAATATACAGTATTTGACAACTTTGGGATCGGAAGAAATATTTAGGTTACTTATTGACTTTCTCACAAATTGTAAAATTGCATTATAATAGTAGCGTAGGGTTTAGTTAGTTTTTGACACCTAGTTAGGGCTAAAACATGTAACTTGTAACTGGCTGAATCACTAATGTGTATGCACAAAAAAATACGATATATTCACATTATTCGTAGCCTAACGCAGCATTTCCCTAAAAAGCAGTAAATGAAGCTGTAAACGTGATTTTCCTAAAAACCTGTTTTTTTTTAACAAATAAAGGTGTATATATCGATCATATTACCGCATGGCAACAGTGTACGATTTTCAGACCGCGGTAGCGTAGACAGCATTAGCCTGAGGTAGGTGTTCAATGAATAGAAAATAAGTAATGGTTGTACGTCTCCAACGTTCATTCATTATCTCATTATGGTCTCACAAAAGATTGTTATTGACTGGCTGCCACGAATCTTCAAATTAGGTATATTATTCTCTTCATATACCACCTAACGACTTTTGCCTATAAGGAAATTTAATCTGAGTGAAAATGTTGCAGAAAATGCAATTATCCATTACGGACTGTATATACAGGGTGCCCAGAAATTCTCTTGACAAACGTAGACCGGAGATTCCTCAGATAATTTTAAGATAATTTAACCTTCTTCTTCTTCCTTCTTGTATGTAGGCTTTAAAGCCTGTTTCTTCTTCAATATTATCCTCCTAAATTGTTTAGGTTATCGTACCACCTTTTTCTTGGTCTGCCAATACTTCTTCGTTCATTTGGTGACTTATCTCGTGCTATTCGTACTATCCTATCCTCTGCCATTCTACTAATGTGTTCGTTCCACTCCTGTTTCCGTTTTGTCACCCATCCATTTATGTCTTCTATATTGCATGATCTTCTTATGTTTTCGCTCCTGTCCCTATCCAACAGACTTTTCCCTGATATTCGTCGGAGTATTTTCATCTCTGTTGTTTCTAGTAGTCGTCTCGTTTTAGATGTGTCAGGCCTTGTCTCCGCCGTGTATGTTAATATAGGTCTAATTGCTGCTTTATAGATTCTTGCTTTTGTGTCTTGTCTTAAGTGTTTGTTCTTCCAGATTGTGTCATTAAGAGATCCCGCCGCTTTACTTGCTTTTAAGCTTTGTTGTCGTACTTCCTCTTCAACATCTCCGTAACTGGTTATATCAATTCCCAGATATCTAAACCTTGCTTCCTGCTTTATTATTTTCCCATCAATTTCGATTTTACATCGTAGTGGGTATTTAGATGTTGTCATACATTTGGTTTTTTCTGCTGATATTATCATATTGTATTTCTTGGCTGTTGTATTAAAGATGTGTGTTAATCTTTGGAGATCGTCTTCTGTCTCGGCGATTAATGCGGCGTCGTCTGCATAACAGAATACTTTGATTTCTTTATTCCCCATTCTGTAACCACGACCTTTACGTACTGCTTCTATTATTTCGTCCATTATTATATTAAAGAGCAGTGGGCTTAATGAGTCACCTTGTCTGACTCCACTTTGTACTGGTATAAACTGCGTTAGTTTTCCATTTATCTTTGCCTGTATTCGATTATGAAAGTAGATGTTTTCGATGGTTTGTATAATATTGATTGGTATGTTTCTTCCATACAGTAAATGTAAGACGTCTTCGACTTGGATGCGATCGAAAGCCTTTGTCAGGTCTATAAAACATAGATATGCTGGTTTATTGTACTCAATGGCCTTTTCTGTGATTTGTCTCAGTACAAATACGGCGTCTACGCAGGATCTTCCGGATCTGAATCCTTGTTGTTCATCTGATAAAGTTGTTAGTTTATTGATTTTGTTGGTTAGGACTTTTGTGGTTAGCTTAAGTGCGGTGTTTAGTAGATTTATACCTCTATAATTGTTGGGGTCTTCTTTGTCTCCTTTTTTGAACATTGGTATCATTATGCTGTTTCTCCATGCGTCTGGTATCTTGCAGTGCAATATTAGTTTTTGTATAAGTTTTGTCATCTCTAGGGTTATACTTTCTCCTCCGTATTTTAGAAGCTCGTTGGTTATTCCGTCTGGTCCTGGTGACTTCCTATTTTTGAATGAATTTATGGCTACCCCTACTTCCTGAAAACTGATTTCAATTTCGTGTCTTAATTCAGGTAGGTTATTATTTTGATTATGATTTTCCTTTCCTTTAAACAGTTCCGTCAAGTATCTTTCCCATTCGTTTGCTGGTATGTTATTGTATTCCTTCAATTCTGCCATTTCTTTCCGTTGGTTTCTTATGAATCTCCATATTTGTTTTTGTGTTCCGTAGAAGTCGCTTTCCATCCTTTTTGTAAACTGTTCCCAGTGTTCATTTTTTGTTCTTCGTACCAATTGCTTTGTTTCATTTCGTATTCTTCTATAGGTGTCTCTGGATTCTGGAGTGTTTGATGTTTTATACTTCATGTAGGCGTCTCTCTTCTCTTTACATTTGTCTTTTATTTCTTTTCTGAACCATGGTGTATTGTTGTTGTTTCTTTTGTTCAGTATGACTTTGCGTTTTCCTAGAGCTTCTGTTGCTGCCTCTTCAATATTGTTTTTAATTTTCTCCCAGCTCGCGTTTATATCTTCGATGTCGTCTATCTGCTTCAGCTGTATCTTCTGTGCTAGCCTCCTTTGGTACATTTCTTTGGTAGAATCGTTCCACAGTGATTCTACATTGAATTTTTCCTCGGTGATTTCCTGTGGAAAATGTTTTGGTGTTAGTTTCATTCTTATTTTTGCTAGGACTAATTTGTGTTCACTCCCTGCGTCTGCCGAGTTTAAAGTTCGAATATCTAGAATCTGCTCTGGGTGGATTTTTCTATTAGTGACTATAAAGTCAATCATAGATTTGTGCCCCCTGGAGTTTTCAAACGTATATTTATACTGAAGCTTATGGTCGAAAAATGTATTATTGATTCGCAGTTCGTTAAAAGCACAGAGATTAGCCATGAGTTCTCCATTTGAGTTGACATGGTTTTCATTGAATCTTTGTTTTACTCCTGGAACTATTTCATTTCCGATTCGTGCATTAAAATCCCCCATAAGAATTAAGTGTTCTTCATGAGGTATATCGTCCAGGATGGTTTGCAACTGTTCGTAGAATGCCTCTCGTTCCTTCTTAGGTTTGCAGTCCTCGGGGCTATAGATAGATATAACATTTAATTTTTGGTAGTCCATTGTGATGTTCATATGTATTATTCTTTCGGAGACGTAACGGCAGTTACTTATGTTGTCTTTAAATTTTTTATGGACAAGTATACCTACGCCTGCTCGTGCTCGTTCTTCTTTCTTCACTCCACTATATGCTAAAATATATTGGTTATAGTCTCTTTGACCTTTACCTTTCTTCTTGGTTTCTTGGATTGCACAAATGTCTATGTTTTTGTTTATCAGTTCTTCGATTATCTCTTGGTCTTTGTTGTTGAACGAAGTTATGTTCCATGTTGCTAATCTGATTGTTGGCTTCTTTTTCCTTCTCGTTTTCCTTTTCTTTGCGTGGTTCGTCATCTTAGGTTCCGTCGAGTTCCGAGGCTTTATATCGGTTCTTTGAGCCTTGTTTTCTTTTATAATGGGTAGGATGCTAACCTGGCCCATCAACCCTCCTCTTTTTTCCGGGCTTGGGACCGGCTGTGAGTGTGAACGTGACTTCTGAGCTACTCAATCCACTCATCTTCGCGCTCACAACCCCCAGGCAGAGTTTAATTTAACCCAATTCACCAAATTTACCAAAAATGCTTTCTAAGGGAGTCGGACCTCGATTTTTGACCCTTCGCTTCGTTATCAAACGTATTCGCTTCGTATACTAAACAGATACGAAGCGTGAAGAATAGGGTCAAAAATCGAGGTCCAGGCCTCTTTCAAGATGGCATCTGGTAATTAGTTTTTTTAAATACCTCCAGAACGCTTCTGTTTATAAAAAGGAAAACTGGTACGCTTATTTATCTTCTAGAGATAAATTGATTCCATCAATTGCGAATTTCACGTACCGATCATAGGCGTCCGTTTTGGGTAGGTCAACGGTAATTTTAACGCATTTTTAAACATTTTAGACACTAGATTATTACAAATCCACAAGTAAAAAGGTTTTCCTGTAGCTGGCTGTAAAGTAAAATCCTTTATAAAAGGTATAATTTTTTAAAATTCCCTAAAAAGAGCTACATCACAAGAGCAGAACTAGTTTTCGATCTGATAACGATTGTCCAACATAAATACATGAGGAACGTTTTTCAACTCAATTGAGGGTCAGATGGTACCCGGGGCCTAATTCATGTAATATCTAATACATCCATGTTTATTTTAATAATTATAGTCAATGTTTCCATGACTGATTAAGTTTAAAGGGTCTTTACCCAAATATTTTCAATTTTGGTGGCTTAGCATGTCAGCATCTAGTTAGCACTGATGATGATCTGTTATCAGATCTAAAACTAGTTCTGCTTTTTTATGTAGCCCTTTTTAGGTAATTTTAATAAATATACCTTTTATAAAGGGTTTTACTTATTTTTTTTTACTAGATTATTAAATTGTGAGGTATTCTAGTACTAAAAGGTACCTACTCTTGCTTTAAATCGGTAGGATACACCGTTTTTTAGAAAAATCGATTTGAAAATTTGTCGTTTTTTTTTAAAATTGAAAACAATGTTCAAAAGAAAACGGTGTATTTAAATTGATTAATAAAATACTTGTATGGTCATGTAGTGTGTAGAGATGGTCTGAAGACGCTGACATTGCAAAGGATAGTGCAAGGAGTGAAAGCCCGGGGAAGATCACCAACAAGGTATGTGGACCACCCTAATCCTTGATGATCCAAAGTATTCTCTCGACGGAGAAAGTGTCCCAAACCTAACACAAATATATACGTATATAACTTCTTCTTGACTGGCTTTACAAGTCGAGGTGAGTCTTCGGCGCATCCACTACAGTCCTCCATCTTTTGTACCCTCTTGTACGCTTGTACTCTCCCAATTTTGTACCACAATCCTATATAAATGGGGTTTAACATAATCTGTCCATCTTTTTCTGGAATGGCCAACTGATCTTCTACCGTCTGATCTCTCAAAAAAACAATGTCTTGTAACACTCTCTCCCCCTCTGATCTTACCACATGACCTGCCCATCTTATCCGATTAGATTTTATATTATGTCTGACGATGTTTTCAGTAGCATACCACCAATTAAGCATTCAATTCATCCCTTTGAAATAAGCTCATTCATCCCCATAAGCTTATTTGATGACACAGAACCACATAAAAAAGAGGTCTCAGCAAAGATAGCTGCGGGGAATAAAGCATTATACTCCCTATCATCATTATTAGGATTTAAGCTGCTAAAAAGACGATCTAAATTAAGACTGTACGTGTCAAATATTCGCCTAGTTGTTACTTATGAAAGTGAAACATATACTCTACATCAGCGGGAAATAAATAAGCTGCTGGTATATGATTACAGGGTGAGTGAGGAGGAACGCACCAAACTTTAAGACTGTATAATATACGTAAAAATAATCAAAAATAACTCATAATATGTTGTTATTGGATTTTCATAAGTTGTTCTTACAAACTGACGATTTATTTATTGCTCTAAAACCGGTTGAGGTGTGCAAATGAAATTTGGTGGGTTTCAAGAAATAGTTATTGTGCATGATTTAACATACAATTAAGAATTTTATATTTACCATTAGCGCACGCACGGGTAAGAGTCTGAAATTTTTTAAAGATAAAAATGGTACGTTACTGAAATATTTCAAATTAAAAATCTTTCTTGAATTCCTCGTTCAATTTGTGACAAAAAATTGATCTTCCCTCTTTTTCATGCGACGCTTCGTTTTCATGCCAAAAATAAAATATCTTAACGCTTACAAAGTATTCGACGAAGTTTCTATATGAATGTGTACGTACAATGTACGTCGTACATAGATACTTATTTCGAATACATTGTAAGCGTTAAGATATTTTATTTTTTGCATGAAAACGAAGCGTCGTATGAACAAACGGAGAGATACATTGTTTGTCGGAAATTCAACAGGGAATTCAAAAATAATTTTGAATTTAAAATATCTCAGTGGCGTACTATTTTTTTTTCTTTAAAAAATTTCAGACCATTACCCGTACGCGCGCCAATGGTGAATATAAAATTCATAATTGCATGTCAAAAAATGCGCAATAACTACGTCTTAAAACCCACCAAATTTCATTTGCACAAAAGGTTTTAGAGCGATAAATCTTCAGTTTATAAGAAACATTTTAACAAACATCTCGGAAGAAAATGAAAATCGAATAACAACATATGAGATATTTTTAATTATTATTACGTATACCTAAGAGGACAAATTAACAAGGCCGCTGTCTTGTCCGGATGTTTGAGAGATGTGGTCTGGAATAACCCATATATTATGAGAATGGACAGCACAGTTAGAATTTATAAAACTTGCATCAGACCTGTTATGACCTATGGCATTGAATCAAGAGAAGACACCAATAAAACCAAAAGCATGCTACGAACAGCCGAAATGAAGACACTAAGAGCAATAGCAGGGAAGACAAGAAGAGATAGAATCGAAACAACATCATCAGGGAACAATGTGGCGTGCAAGATGTAGTCAGATGGGGCAGGCAAAGACGAAGAGAATGGTTCAGTCATGTAAAAAGGATGGAGGAGCACAGACTACCAAGAATTGCGCTAGGAGGAAAACCAGCTGGCAAGCGTCCACTAGGGAGACTACCAAGAAGATGGAGAGATAGCTGGCAGTCTACCTCTCAAGAAATACTTCAACGTCGGAATTAACAGATCGACAGATCTACAACAAGTATAAAAAGAAGAAGAAGAAGATTATTACGTATTTTATACAGTCTTCAAGTTTGGTGCGTCCTCCCCACTCACCCTGTATATCCTTTTGAAAATATCGAGTTTTATTTCCTTATATTTCTTTTTCAATAAGCAAAGTTTTCGTGTGATAAACTCAGCAAAAACAGACTTATTGTCCATGAATCTCAGATAAAGAAAATAAGATACAGTGAAAAACAAGATACCATACCAGTCACATAAAAAACAAACGTAAAATTTAACAATAACTCTACAACCGAAACATAAATATTACATTAAATCATTTCGAATATCTCTTCCAGCTTGTACATCAAAAACGGAGACTCCATAGCGGGACAGCGCGAGTAGACGACGACCCATATCGGGAAATGGGTCCGTTTTTCCCACGATCCCACGGTGCATAAGTCTCGGTTTTATTGACCAACGACCACATACGTTTTTGTCTTTTTCTTGTAATGTCTTACGGTTTATTATTTACCACATGCACTGAGAATTTCAACGGGCGACATTATGGATTTTTATGTTTGGTAGCAAATATCTGTCTATACGTGACTTGGAAATGCATGATAGTGTAATTATTTTTATAGCGGTCTTTATGTAGGACCGTTCAAAATAGAATTGTTTTTAATAAAAGCTCAAATAATTTTGAAAATCTTACGTCAACTGACGCATAATTGTTTCTAGTTTATGACATTATCATGGGGATTATCAATTGTGCCATCAAAAATTGTGATATCAATATTTTCAGACTTGAAAATTATTTACATGAAAGACATGCTCTCGCTAATTTTCAAAAATAAAAGAACGAATGCAAATATTTATCATTAAAACCAAAAATATCAAATTCACTACACATACTACATTTAAAAATATTGAAATATTCAACTATATTTAAAAATATTGAAATCATAAGTATCACAAAATAAACATAAAGTATGTATATCCAGGTGAAATAATCAAATAATGCAAATAAAAAATATCGTATTAAGGGCATGGGCCCAAAATGTCGCCTGTCAAAATGTTCAATGTGTTTTAAATGTATTTATTTTTTCGAATCCTGAGAAAACTGATAAATATTTTTGAAAAATTTAAACGCAGAATGAAAGATTACATTATTACTGAGGGCCGAAAGTCCCTTAAAACTTCTATAATGTTTATTTTATTAGTTACAAGGGTGAAAATAAAAGAGAAAATTTAGTATGATTTTTAATTGCAAATATTTCATTCAAAATAATCTTTTTATTTATTCTAAGGGACTTTCGGCCTTCGGTAATAACGTAATCGTTCATTTTGCATTTAATTTTAAAAAATACTTATTACTTTTCTCAGGATTCGAAAAAACTGAATACATTTAACACACATTAAAAATTTTGACAGGCGACATTTTGCGTCTTTCCCCTTAAACATATCAGATATTGATAACGTTATCACAACACATGTGAACTCTATTAATGAACTCTTTAAATAGCTACCTACTATTCATGAATGCACGAATACAGGGTGGGGCATTAGTCTGACAAAGGCCAATTACTCGTTTGTCGTAAGAGATGCGAAAAAAAGTTATTTAGATAAAAGTTGGGACACTGATAGGATCATAATTTAAAAATATTTTCAAATATACAGGGGCGTCCGTATTGACAGGGTGACACAAACTTACGTTTTTTTTAAATGGAACACCCTGTATATTTTTACATTTTTGGATTCTCCTCAATGTTTCATTTCTTAAAATATATGGTTTTGTAATATTATACGAGGAAGTTTAAAAGTTAATTACGTTTTTTTGTTAATTTCGTAGCAACATCTACATATTCTACATCCCTGTAGAATTGTAGTGATTTAACATCAAATTTTCTATTTATATTTAAACGATTTTTAATATAGTCTGCTATGGTTAAACATTAACAGTATAGCGAAATGTTAAATTTTAGTATACAGGGTTGGTCGAAACTCGGAATGAGGATTTTCTGAGTTTTCTTAAATGGAACACCCTGTATTTGAGTATTGTAATGAAATGATATTTTATGCTACTTTTTTATTTCTTAGGCATTCCCTATACCTAAGTGCTTTAATTTGTAAGTTATTCGTGATTCTTTAGACCAAACATTAATTGCAAGAAAAATTACGTGAAATTTTATTAGGTGGCCGTGAAAATATTCAATCAAAAATAATTTTTCAAAAAAAAAAATCATGATAAACTAGCCTGATCCTTAATTTATTAATATTGGATGAGATATCCAAATAAATTCGTAGTTAAGATTGTTGGTGCGCAAAATATTAATAAAAACATACAATATTCTACCTAGTCGGCTATGACACTATTTTTTTTTTAAATTTGGCATTATACTATGTTTATAGTTCCAGTCCCAGTTGCTTTGTTACCATTACTAATATGAATTTTTCTAACTAGGAACTGATTAATAAGATTTTTGTGCTAGTAGAGTATAACAAAAATGTGCTACTAAATAGCAATAAGAATTTTTCATCAAAAATTCCCTGATAGACGACAACTAAGAAAAGAAACGTTTAAAAAGATATACTAGAATGGTTTCAATGGACTGGACACTTAGATTGTGATAAATCTGATCGAAAAAAACTATTGTAAGTGAAGAAAGCAGTAATTAAATGTAATCCTTAGTGTCACTCAGGATGTGCATATTAGTACAACCGTTCTTACAATCTAAGTATCTAGTCTGTTGAAACCGTTTTAGTATACTTCCAAAAGTTTCTCTTTTTGGTTGTAATTTTGGCTTAAAATTTTTATTTTAAGTAGCTCATTTTTGTTATACTCTCCTAGCACAAAGTCATTTTAATCAGTTCCTCATTAGAAAAATTAATATTTGTAATGGTAACAAATCAACTGGAACTATATAAATAATAAAATGCCAAATGTTTAAGCAAATTTTGTGTCATAGCCAACTAGAGAGAATTTTGTATGTTTGATTAATATTTTAAGCCCCAACAAACTTAACTACGAATGTATTTGGATATATCATCCAATATTAATAAATTAAGGATCAGGCTAGATTATTGTGGATTTTTTTCGAAAAATTATTTTTGATTGGATATTTTCACGGCCATCTATTAAAATTTCATGTAATTTTAGTTGCAATTAATGTTTGACTTAAAGAATCACGAATAACTTACAAATTAAAGAACTTAGGTATAGGGAATGCTTCAGAAATAAAAAAGTACCATAAAATATCATTTTATTAGAATACTAAAATACAGGGTGTTCCATTTAAGAAAACTCAGAAAATACTCATTCCGAGTTTCGACCCACCCTGTATACTAAAATTAAACATTTCGCTACACTGTTAATGATTAACAGTAGTAGACTATATTAAAAATCGTTTGAATATAAATAGAAAATTTGATGTCAAATCACTACAATTCTACGGGGTGTAGATGTTGCTACGAAATTAACAAAAAAACGTAATTAACTTTTAAACTACCTCGTATAATATTACAACACCATATACTTTAAAAAGGAAACATTGAGGAGCATCCAAAAATGTAAAAATATACAGGGTGTTCCATTTAAAAAAACATAAGTTTGTGTCACCCTGTCAATACGGACGCCCCTGTATATTTGGAAATATTTTTAAATTATGGTACTATGTCTGCCCCAACTTTCACCTAAATAAATTTTTTTCGTATCTCTTACGACAAACGAGTAATTGGACTTTGTCACACTAATGCCCCACCCTGTATGTTCATTTCTCAACAAAAAAACATTTTTTAGTCGGTTTTTCGCAAATAAGTCACAAAGTAAGTATTTTATCGATAAAACATTCTTATTAGCAAAAATATAGCTGATAAAAAAGTGAAAAAAATTGTGTATATGTATGAGGTCTCTAAACCTGTAGAAGTAGAGTTGTAGCTAATTAAAAATAGATTCATATTCGTCAAATTCCAAATCGAATATTTCAACGGGAAAAAACCAAAAAAGCATTTTTTGGAGGAAAACTCATTACATGTTTTTTTAAAGGATTTTAAAGAAGCTTTAATCTTTTGTTTTTTTTTAGTTTCTATCATTAAAAGTAAGCAAGTTACGGTCAAAATAAAGTTGGTCCCTTTTTTTGTTAAAAAAAATTGAAAAAATCACCCCTAATTGGCATCTCAAATGAAATTAATCGTTACCGCTTCACAAGTTGCTTTACTTATGTATTATTTAATATGATAAGTTTCACCGGTTCGAAGAGCTTATTTTGGTTTTAAAGTAAATTTTTTTTAACTTTTAATTTTTAGATTTACAAAACCCTTTTTTTTTCAAAATATCTTAAAAATTATTGGTGATACCAAAAATTTCTCCGAGTTAAAAAATGTAAGTTTTATTTTTCTGAATATTTTGGATTTTTGTTTTTCTGTAAATCAGTCCACAGAATTTTTAGAATACTGCGGAATATTCACACGTTTCAAGTTTTTCAAGCGTCGTAGAAAATTAAAATAAATTGTCATCATCCAGGCTTCTATGCCATGTAACAGGATAACATTTAAATAAATACAAGAAATAAAAAAAAATTATGGTATACAGCCAGCTACAGGAATTTTATTTTCCTCGTGGATTTTTATTTAACTAAATATCATTTTATCATGCAATATTGTAAAGTTAGATCATTCTACGTTCTATATTTTACTTCTTATTCTGAGCCCAAGGTCTCATTGTTCAAATAGTTTGTCATTTACTATTATTTTTATGTTTGGAGTATTCTTTTTCGTGATTAGTGTTGTTTTTTTTCCTGTAGAACATGGTGCTTTTCATAACAAGAAAAAAACATATTTTTGAAAGGTTTGGAGACGATGCATGTTCGTTGTCATAAATGTAACCCATTTTAAGACGAATACATTTATTAGCGATAAAAAAAGTACAAGGAAACAAGTCAGTATTTTTTATCGATTTTGGTTATTCTTAAATTTAAGTTGCAAACGAAAAGAACACAATAAAAAACTGGTCAATAATTTATACAATTACGAAATTCAACAAAACGTTCGACAAAATGAGTTAAATTAATTAAATGTCACTTTGTTCATCGCATTCGGATTTTTATTATCTTACGTAACTCTTTATTTATTTACTGAATAATAAGGAAACACGATAACGACAATCTCACAAAATTGATGCCAGGCCATAACTTTAATAACACATTTAATTCATTGCAAAATTCGGTGATTTGCTGTTCGAATTACTAAAACATCCCCCTTTTTCACCGGATCTGGTTCCTTCCGACTATCGTGTCTGTCAAGTGAAAGAAGCTATATAGAGGCCTGGTTTTTAGGGAAAGATAAAACATTTCATTTTATTAAACTAAATTAAACTTTCACCTTATCATTTTACAATCGATGACGTCACACTTTTAACCATGAAATATACCAACCATGAAATATACCAAATCCAGCAATCCAAAAGTTTTTCTGAAATAGAGAGTTGCTAATTTAGATTTTACAATAGATTCTAATTTTTTAAACAATTTTAATTTCATTTTCAAACAGTTATTAACAACCATTACATTTTAATTAAAATCCAAAATTAAAACGACACTTTTGAAGTTCTTAACCAAAAATTGACTTTATCTTGTCTTGTCATGTCACTCTTTGTCATATTGAAAGTCCATTTCCTCTTTTATCGGTTGGTCTGTGCCCATTGAACTGGCAAGTACCTAGTTTTTTTTCGAGCAGAGAAGCATGTTGCCCTTTAATCATGTACTTAATTTAATCTTATAACATCGACTGGTAGTCACCATATTTTCATTAAATTTAACATGTTAACCATATATTATGAAGTTACCACTTAAATTAGTGTGCTAGTTACAACTACTTAGCAGAATGTAAGTATTCTCCACATGTTTTTCTTATTAACAGTCACAATTTTAACCTTTTTTGCCTTAATCTAACATGGAAATACTTCATTCTAGACACTGAAGATGTTCTGAATTAGAACGAAAACGTTTTGCACGACATTTTATGAAGTTTTTTAATAAACAATTTTATACCAGTATACAACTTGAAGTTTTTACTTCTGTATGAGTTTTTTAAACTATGGTATACAGCCAACTATTGGAATTTTTCCATTGATTTTATAAAACATTTCGTTAACAGATCAATAGGCGTTGTAGGTTCATTGTAATAAATGTATCGACTTTTAAGGTAAATAAATTTATTAGCGATAAAAAATGTACAAGGAAACAAGCATTCTGTATCGGTTTTGATTATTCTTAAAATTTAACTTGCAAACGAAAAGAACACAATAAAAAACTGGTCAATAATTTATACAATTACGAAATTCAACAAAACGTTCGACAAAATGAGTTAAATTAATTAAATGTCACTTTGTTCGTCGCATTCGGATTTTTATCATCTTACGTAACTTTTTATTTATTTACTGAATAATAAGGAAACATGATAACGACAATCTCACAAGATTGATGCCAGGCCATAACTTTATTAACACATTTAATTCATTGCGTCATCGGCAACAGACTTTTTCTAGTTTTTTTATTACAAAGAATTACATAACTCTCATTTTCATTTACTACGAGATGCCATATGGTACATGGATGGAGTGCATTGTCGAGCAGACGAAACCATTTGAACAGATAAAAAAAGTGTTACAATAATAATTAGAGGGAATAGAAGCAGCGACTAGGACAGAGCGTCTGTGGTTTTATTAAATCACATACATAAAATTATAGATTATAGTTTATAAGAGCAGAAAATGATGGTAAAATAGAAACTAGGAAAAGCTTTGTTAATCTGTCTGTAATATGTTTAACAATATCGCATAACGCAAAAGTGCTCGTTTTTTCTAAGATTTACTGTGACTTTTTACCCCCCATAGGAGCGCTTAGTACACCAGGGAAATAAGGCAAAAATATACCATGTTCGGGACACTTGAGCAGCCATGTTGCAAATGGGTTTTTTGCGTACTATATACCTAATACATTATAAATACAAAAATGCCCGTCACAGTTCGGACGAGAATTTTAGTTATTAACAAATAAGTGTCAAAAATTGCAGTTTTTTCATTTAATTCGCCACAGGTAAAAATATGGTAATTAAATATCTTATTTATAGTATCCTTCTTTTGCTAGATCAGGTTTAAAAAGGCAGTTTTTGAATTTTGGTCCGATTATTTGTTGCTTCGGAAATTTCAAAATAAAACTAAAATTTCGAAAGTAAAAAATTTGTTATAACTTTTGCGAAAATGACCTTAAGACTTTCAAATTGTATGAAAGGTTGAGTAAAACAGTCCATATAATGCACAAAAAATTTTAAGACCATTCCTCAGTTAGTTTAAATTTTATGCAATTTGTTTATCTCAGAGCTTTTTTTTGCAATGTTATTGTTCAGAAAATTATTCAATTCTGTGGAAACCACATGAAAGAAAAATAGTTATATTTTCAGTGTATTTAAAAAAAATCATTAAAAAGTCATTTTAATCATACCGAAAACATTTTACTAAAGAAGACTCATTTTTCGCTTATAAACAATTTGAATAACTTTGTTAATATTGCCTGTAGACTAAAACTATTTTGAGATTTGAAAAGCTGGTATTTTTACACGAATTAAAAAAAACTTTTTGCCTAGGTTAATTACGGTCAAAGTTATCCACTTTTTTTATTTAATTCACAGCTACTTTGTATATAACAATTAAGCAACCTAGCTTGCGCCATTTTGAAGTTAAAGGTATATAGTTTATGTGTACAAGTTTGAGTAAACTTTGGTCTTTAACAGAGTGGAGATTTTTAGTTCTTTAACAAAGCTTTAA
Source organism: Diabrotica virgifera virgifera (assembly GCF_917563875.1). NCBI lineage: Eukaryota > Metazoa > Arthropoda > Insecta > Coleoptera > Chrysomelidae > Diabrotica > Diabrotica virgifera. The sequence continues at coordinate 237,202,934 of NC_065446.1, read as the reverse complement.
AAATGACGTCCTAACGAAATCGATTCGTGGTCGGTGGAGGGGAAATATTAAAATCCGTACACTCAAAAAATTAAATTGATTCTTCAAACATATGCTGCAATTAATATCTCCGGAGGTTGTTGATGGATTTTGATCATAATTTTTTTAATTTGCATGTACTCGTAGTCCTTTAGAGTAAGTTATGTATACAAACCCCTACCAATAATTACAAAATGTTAGGGGGAACCCCCCTTATCACTCAGGGATATGAAAAATCGATTACGACCGATTCTAAGACCTACCGAATATACATATATAATTTCATAAAAATCGGTCAACCGATCTCGGACAAATATGGAAACAAACACTGTGATAGGAGAATTTTATAGATGTAAATATATAGATGGCTATTAACAAATAGGGGTTGGTGATAGAAGAGTGAAAATTAAGGGTTGTATGTATTTTTTAATGCTACATAATACAAAATTAAGCTAGACAATTTTGTCCAAAAAAATAAAAAAAAATCTCAGGGGGCAACCCCCCTTACAACTTATGGGTATGAAAAATAGGTTAAAACCTATTCTTAGTCCTACAGGATATATGTGTAAAATTTAATAAAAATCGGTCAAGCCGTTTCGGAGGAATATGGTAACTAGCAGTGTTACAGGAGAATTTTATGTACACAGAAGTAACTGTGGATTCAATAATAAAAATGGCTAATTTTGACCGTAATTAACTTACGCAAAAAGTTTTTTTTGTAAATTCGTGTAAAAATACTAGCTTTTAAAATCCCGAAATAGATTTACTCTACAGTCAATATTAACAAAGCTATTCAAATTGTTTAGAAGCCAAAAATGACTCTACTTCAGTAAAATGTTTTCGGAATGATAAAAATGACTTTTTATTGATTTTTTTTTAATTTTGAAAATATAGGTATTCTTATTTCAAGAGGTTTCCACAGAATTGCTGTATCGTTATTATTTTCTGAACAATAACATTGCAAAAAAAAGCTCTCTGGTATAAACAAATTGAATAAAATTTAAACTAATCGCCGATTAATCTTGAAATTTTTAGGGCATTATATGTACTGGTTGACTCAACTTTTCGTGCAATATCAAAGTCTTAAGTTCATTTTCGCAAAAGTTATAGCAAATTTTTTATTTTCGAAATTTTAGTATTTTTTTGCAATTAGCGAAGCAACAAATGATCGGACCAAAATTCAAAAACTGCCATTTTACACCTTTGTTCATCTACTAAAAGAAGAATACTCTAAATAAGATATTTAATTACCATATTTTTATCTGTAGCGATTTAAACGGAAAAACTGCCATTTTTGACCCTTATTTGTTAATTAACTAAAATTCTCGTCAGAACTGTGACGGGCATTTTTGTATTTATAATGTATTAGGTATATAGTACCCAAAAAACCCATTTGCAACCTGGCTGCTCAAGTGTCCCGACAAAAACATTATTTCCCTGGACTATAGATGGGGGAAAAACGGAAAACATCGGTTGACCAAGAATCGGTCTGCTATAGAAAAAAATGTTAAAGATCTCTTTGGCCACTGACTGGTGCAAACATTCAGTGTTTTTTTATTGTATCCCCAGTTTTTGCCATAGGTATGAGAGGAAGGGTCTAGGACATTTCGGCGTCGCCGTTTCGGCGTGGCCATTTCGGCGTGGCCGTTTGGGCGTAGAGCCGTTTCGGCGTAGGCCGTTTCGGCGTCGGCCATTTCGGCGTCAGAGATTTTATTTTAGTTGACTAAATACCTACATTGGAGTCTATTAGTAAGACATTAGATTATACCTACGTTACTTTTTTAGAAATTTAAGAGGCTCTTGATTTATATCTATACCACACTAAAAAAATATATTAAATGTTATTTTTTCCAACTTTTGTAAATGTAAGCTATTTAATTGCACATAATTAATTAAAAAATTAATATATTATATATATTATATATTATACAGTACAATTTTCAAAGGAGGAAGACCTAACCCTTCGGTCCAAACCTAACTTTCGGGTATTATTTTACATCTTCTAAAATTAAAATGTCGAAAATTGTTCTCCTGACTCTACATTTTTTGTTAAAGAAAATTTCAGACTATCATACATTAACAACTATTTTTTTTCTCTCTCACTTTGCCAAAGTATCTGTCGCCGAATCAGCCGGCGCCGAATCGGCGGGCGCCGAACCGGCAGGCGCCGAAACGCCGACGCCGAATCGCTGGCGCCGAATCGCCGGCGCCGAAACGGGCCATCCCCATGTAGGGTTATAAAAATATACATTCTGCAAATATTTTTGCTTAAAAAAGATATTTTAACAATATTAAAATTCTCCGTCTATATACCATATAATGTATGTCTAATTAAAGTTGAAAAATGTCAGTTATCATCTAATTAGCTCTGGGACAATTAAGAGAACAGCAATTATTATTAATATGCATTAATAAAAAATCCAATATAGGTATTTGCAGAATAAAATATAACAAAATGTTTATAAAAGAAATATATTTAGTTTATTTTTCTACTTGACCATTAATGTTAAAATTGTGTGACCAATGAACTCCAATGTATTTAAATAACTATATTAAAAGATTTTTTTCCAAAAAATTGCCTGACCAATAAACCTCAATGTAGGTATTTAGTCAACTAAAATAAAATTTCTGACGCCGAAATGGCCGACGCCGAAACGGCCTACGCCGAAACGGCCTACGCCGAAACGGCTCTACGCCCAAACGGCCACGCCGAAATGGCCACGCCGAAACGGCGACGCCGAAACGTCCCATTCCGTGAGAGGAATGGATATAAATTTCATCCTTGTTGATTTTTTCCCTGATGATGTTACATGTTCTTAATAAAATTCCTCTGAAAGTCCGAAGCACTTGTAAATCAGGTTTTTCCATTAGAATTTTCCTTTTACTTTTGGTCTTCCTACATCGATATCAAATATCCCTCATCTCTTTTCTCAAAGTATAATGAGATCTGTATAAATGTTGCCCTCACTAAACGTTTTTATTATGTGTCACACACAAGTACTTGTTTTTCCGTGACATAAAAATTTATTATTATACGACGAAGTAAACCTCTATCAAAATCGTCCAAGTTGGATTTTGGGACAGATTTCATTATTTTTCTTTTGTAGTTAGTCGTCGAAAATTATGTAAAAGCATCTTCAAATTTTTCATTTCACGAGAAATTCGTTTTATAGTACCTACTTAAACTTACTTCCCTTTCATGATAGTGCAGAGAAATAAGATTTTTCTCGTGACACATCCCCCTTCATGCCGAAACGAAATTTTTTGAGTAGTATGGACATCTATATTAATAACCTATGTTTCTTGCAGCCGATTTTGATGATATACATAGTTATAAACAAATGAAGATCAAAAAACTTTAAATTTTCGCTTTTTTCGTCTATTACTAAAAAGTGAAGCATTCTAAACAAATTTGAGAATAAGAAACTCATAAATCATATAAAAAACTTCAATATGGCGTTCGCTGAATATGTCTATCCTTATTTGTTGCTTAGAAAATTGCAAAATAAGTCATACATTTTGAGATTTTATAAATGTTCATAACTTATGTAAAAATTAAGTTAGAACCTTCTTATTACGCGGAATGCTGAGACTTCTTGTGCTTAAATTATATTTTAAATTTCAAAGCAATTGGTCCAATAATTTAAAAGTTATTTAATTTGTTTATCCCAAATTCATTCTTTTTGCAACACTATACGTCAGAAATGAACTAAATAGGTACAAAATAGACATAACTGCCATACAAGAAATGAGGTGGATTGGAAACAATATAATGGAAAAAAGAAGCCACACGATTTTCTACAGCTGCGATCCTAAAGATCACGTCTTGGGCACTGGATTCATAGTAAACAAGAGAGTAAAACATACTATAAGAGATTTCAGAGCAATTAGCCCCAGAATGTGCATTTTAAGAGTTAAAGGACGTTTCTTTAATTACAGTCTAATTAATGCGCATGCCCCGACAGAAGAAAAAGAAGATGAAACTAAAGAAGAGTTTTATGATGAACTAGAGTCCGCATATCAGTCATGCCCAAAAAATGATATAAAAATAATCTATGGAGACCTAAACGCCAAAGTTGGAAGAGAACAGCAATTCCAACCCACAATAGGTAGGCACAGTCTCCATGAGCAATCAAATGACAATGGCAATAGGTTAATAAACCTAGCAAGATCACTTAACATGGTGATTGCTAGCACATACTTCGCTCGCAAAGATATACACAAGGGTACCTGGAAGTCCCCAGATGGAATGACAGTAAATATGATAGATCATGTTATTGTAGACTCGAGACACCAATCGAATATAATAAACGTCCGCACCAGAAGAGGGGCAAATGCGGATTCTGATCACTACCTGGTCGAAAGTAGAGTAAGGGCTAGAATTTCAAACATCAAAAAGGAAAGAGGCTCTAAACATGAACGATACAAGGTAGAAGGACTCAAAGAAACAAACAAAAATAAAGAGTATAAAGAAAAGATAAGCATCAAACTAGAAAACAGACCAAAACATGAAAACCCAAATAAGGAGTGGGAAGAGTGCAGAGAAATCATAAAAGAGACAGCTAAAGAAGTGTTAGGCATAGAAGGTAAAGAAAGAAGAACAAGAACGAATGACTGGTTTGACGAAGAATGTCAGATTATAACAGACAGAAAAAATAGAGCATATTTACTGATGCAACAGGGGCACAGAACCCGACAAGCAGAGGAAGAATATAAACAACTACGCAGAGAAGAAAAGAAAACTCACCGAAGAAAAAAGAGAGAATATATGAACAAAGAACTTCAGGAACTGCAAGAACTAAGTAGATCGACAGAGACGAGAAAATTTTATCAGAAACTGAACAAAAGCAGAAAAGACTTCAAACCGAGAACGACGATGTGTAGAGATAAGGAAGGTAATATATTGACAGAACAGCAAGAGATACTAAGAAGATGGACAGAACATTTTACAGAAAAGCTTGAAGGAGATGGGAGTGAGACGAACCCTGATATACCATTAGACCAAGCAGACAACAGAGAAAAGAGTCCACCAACAATAGCCGAGATTAGAACAGCAGTAGACAAATTAAAGAACAATAAATCACCGGGATCGGATCAAGTAGCATCAGAATTACTGAAGGAAGGAGGAGACGCACTACAGAAAACAATACATGTATTGATAACAAAGATATGGTCAAATAAACAGCTACCAGCGGAGTGGAATAGTGGTATTATTGTACCATTACATAAAAAAGGGAATCAGTTAGAATGTGGAAACTACCGTGGAATCACGCTGCTGAATGCAGCATACAAAATAATGTCCAACGTCATTTATGAAAGACTTAGACCACACGCTGAAAAAATAGTTGGCAGGTACCAAAGTGGCTTCTGTAGACAGAAGTCAACAATAGACCAGATATTTGTTCTGCGACAGATCCTTGAAAAAACAAGTGAACATAACATCGAAACACATCATCTCTTCATAGACTTCGAAAGCGCATATGACAATATAAACCGAGAATTCTTAATAAAAGCAATGAAAGAATTTAATATACCAACACAACTAATAGTACTGATAAAAGAATCTCTAAAAGTAGAAAGTAAAATCCGGATACAAAACGAACTAACGGAAACAATAGATGTGAAAAAGGGACTACGCCAGGGAGACGCTCTATCATGCATCTTGTTCAACATTGTACTCGAGAAAATAATGAGGGACACAACAGTCAATACTCGAGGAACAATAATTAATAAAAGCGTGCAAATACTAGCATTTGCAGATGATGTTGACATAATCGCAAGATCAAGAAGAGAAATGATAGAGGCATTCAATCAAATAGAACGAGCTGCACAAAATAGTGGCCTGAAAATCAACCAGAACAAAACAAAATATATGCAGGTAAGTAAAAACACAGAAATAAGGCAGCCACAAAATATAACAATAGGAGAATACAACATTGAGGGGGTAAAAAACTTTACATACTTGGGATCCCTAGTCACATCTGATAATAACGTAGCAGAGGAAGTGAAGAGGCGAATATTTATTGCCAATAAAAGTTATCATGGCTCAATTCGGCAACTAAGATCAGACAACGTCGCAAGGAAAACAAAATGCCAAATATACAAAACCCTAATAAGACCGGTACTCACATACGGCTCAGAAACCTGGACACTCACTAAAAGAGAGGAAACATTGCTAGCCACCTTTGAAAGAAAAATCTTGCGACACATATATAAGGGCACAAAGAAAAATGGAATTTGGCGAAGAAGGTACAACTTTGAACTATACGAAATATACCAGGATCCAGATATCATAACATTCATTAAAATAGGACGGCTGCGTTGGATGGGACATGTAGAAAGAATGGAAGAAGGCGAAATACCAAACAAAATATTCAAACAGATGCCAGTAGGAAAAAGAACAAGAGGAAGACCGAAGCTGAGATATTTAGAACAAATAGAAAATGATATAAAAATCTTAAAAATAAAAAACTGGAGAAAAAAAGCACGAAACAGATCAGAGTGGAGAAGAATCCTGGAACAGGCCAAGACCCAGAAAGGGCTGTCGAGCCAATGATGATGATGATGATACGTCAGAAAATTATGAGGTTACAGTAATACTTCGGACAGTTTATTAAAGAAGAACATTTTTATACTTTTAACTTAATTAAAAAAAAAAAGATGACAAAAAGTAATTTTAAACAGTGTAAAATTATTTTGCAAAAACATGTCGATTTTTTGCTTACTTATAAACAATTAGAATAACTTTTCAACCGTTACCCGTAGAAAAATTATTTTTTCATATTTAGAAAGACTGAATTTTTATACACATTTAGAAAGAAAAACAATTATCCTAGGACAATTAGGGACGAAGTTATCCCCCACTTTTTTTAATTCACATGTTCTTGTAATATAATTTTGCAATATTTAGAATTATTTTTTGTCATTTTTTTTTAATTAATTTAATAGTGTAAATCTTCTTCTTTCATACGCTATCCAAAGTATTACTGTAACTTCATCATTTTCTGACTTTAGTGTTGCAAAAAAAATTAATTTGGGATAAACAAATTAAATAACTTTTAAATTATTTGACCAATTGCTTTGAAATTTAGGGTATGATTTAAGCACCAGAAGTCTCAGCATTCCGTGTAATAAGAGGGTTCTATGTTAATTTTTACATAGTTATGAATATTTATAAAAACTCATAATTTATGATTTATTTTGCAATTTTCTAAGCAACCAGTAAGTATAGACATATTCAGCGAACACCATATTGAAGATTTTTAAACGATGTATGAGTTTCTTACTCACAAATTTGTTTAAAATGCTTATTTTTTGGTAATAGACGAAAAAAGCGAAAATTTACCGTTTTTTTTATCTTCATTTGTTTATAACTATGTATATCATCAATATCGGCTGCAGGAAACTTATAGGTTATTATTATAGATGTCCATACTACTCAAAAATTTGGTTTCGGCCTGGAGGGGGTTGTGTCAGCAACAGGATATTTTTTGAAGATATTCTTCTTTAGGCGCGATTCGATTGAGGGTAAAATTGTACATAAATCTGCGCGCCTGCGCAAACAGTAAGTACACAGGCAGTATGTAGTTCATTGCTAATATTTCAAGATAGGTATGTATGTATCTGTAACCGTGCAAATAAGTCATTAAAAGAATATATTAGTGTTTTTAGGAAATGTATTGTTTATTATAATTCTTGTGTTTATGGATTTGTGTTTCTCTGTAGTAAAATAATAAAATATTATGTAAGCATAACATTTTTACACTATATGTCCCCGTGTTGTTTAATTATATCCGAAACTTACATGTCAATTACAAGGACCTAAATAGAGTAGTTGGTAATGCGTTAGCTCTGAGATTGGAATGACGCGGGTTCAAATCCTGGGCGATTCATATATTTTTTTTATTTTTGGTTGTTTTAATAAAAGTTTTTGAAAGTGGTAGATAAGAAAGTTAGTTTGATTTTTAAATAAAATACAAATAACCTGTTAAGTATATTTACTTCGTTTAAATTACCTATTATATAATAGAAGAATATCTTCTTACGTGCGTACAAAGTACACACACATTCATTTTTTTTCCTTATTTCTCTGAACTATTAGACATCACTCTCATGTACTTTCTTTAAATCTTTAACAGGCTGATTTTGCACCGCTTCTCGTTGTATAAAAACAATTACATTTGCCACTACTACCTCCCTGTAGTCCAGATTAATAATTTAAAAACTCTAATTAATCGCAATAACAGCTCTTCCAACAAAGGCAAAAGAAAATACAATATTTGTTTGTAGCAAACTGTGGAAACTTTCAGTATCAGAATCAGAAATAATGAGGAATTTTGTGACTGTCCACTGCGCACTGGACATTTGGAGCCTACTATCAAAAAGATCAAGTCTCAAGTTATACTTCACGGGTAGTACTCTTTCACTTAATCTCATATCCTTATTCTTTCAAGGGACCTCCCTTAGACATCTTGATATATAAGCGTCTTTTTTGCATGCTTGTTTCTACAGAGCAAACAAGAGTGGATCAAATTCCAATATTTTTTGGCTTTTGCCTACTGATTTTAGGAAGACAACCGGTGGTTATGGCGTTGTGTTTTCTTTTTATATTCCTTTTCTTTGTTGTGCTGCTTTCGGTTTGTGTTGATCTGTTTCTTTTCTATTATTTATCATGTTCTTGTGTCCAGTGTATTCTTTCTCCTGCATTTTTTGAATTATTTGGGTTTGCTATTCCGTAACACTCATTGGTTTTGATTATTCTCGATTTTGTTCTTTCATCTTGTTGGGATTTCTTCGTTTGTATTGTCCATTCCGCGTCATATTCTTCGTTTTTCATTTGACTAGTACTGGTGCTAGTACTAGGTTTCTCTTCCTGTTTCTTTTCCTGTCTTCCAACCGTTTTTTGCTTCAGTTTTTGTGTTGTTTCTGTCTGTTGAGAGTATGCTTCTGTCAGTTGTCCATTAACCCTTAAACGCCCAACCTTTTATAGGTTCCATGTAAGCCCAAGGGTGGGTAAAAAACGTCCACCTCGAAAATAGCTAATATATTTATTGAAAATTGTTACAAATGATAGAAAATGAATTAAACAGAAGAAATAGAAAGAATCTTATGCATAGTAAACACAGCATCTTCTAAAATATTAATACGCACGATGTACAAACCTTACAACAAAATTACGATGTACATCAAAATTAACATACCAGTAAAACCCAGTAATTAAGATTTGTCGATTTTTTCGACATTCTTCCTTTACGTCCTCATTAGTGTGGCGAAAATTATGTCGATTGTGTAATTATACGTCGATAATTATGTGAATTATGTTTCTGCCAACGACAAATTATATAGAAACCTTTACCCAAGTGAGGACTTTTTGTGCCCACCCATATTTTGAATTCAAGATATTACTTTGATTTTTAAAAATATCGGTAGAACCAAATTAACATTCGATAAAGTTTCGTCTTTTTAACAATAAATAATTTTTGAAAAATTTTGGAACACGTAATAAATATGTTATAAGGGAATACGCATTAGGTGGACATTTTTTATCCACCCTTGGGCGTTTAAGGGTTAATAGTTTCTCCTATTTTGGCCATTTGGTTTATATTTTCCTTCTGCAGGTGATCTGAGCGATCAGTTGTAAATCTTTTGTAAATCAGTTGTAAAGTTTTTAATTTGCGCAACGAATGTTTCCATTATTTGTAGCTTGGTTCCATCTCAATTTTAAAGTTTTTTTGGTTTCTTTTTATGATTTTTGTTATTAAGCCTGCTATCCGAGTCGCCTTCTGGAGAGAGTTGTTTTTTTGGTTTGTGTCGCAATCGAGATCGCTATAACTGTTGAATTTCCATATAAGAATTAGCATCTTACAACGACGTATGGTTAACTTTAAACTATGGTTAACTATTAGATCTTCCAGTGATGAAAATGCTAATTATATAACTGCTAATAGGAAAAACTTATTTAAAATTATATATCAACTATTTACGTCGAGCAGTTTTATTGTGTAAGTAGGTACTTCAATCCTTGTCAAACGAAACCGGTTATCTTCACTATATCTATTTTTTATCAGATGTATCCCGGGAATGTAGAAAAATACTAGAAAAATACAATATTAATATTGTTTCGACATTGGCATTCAAAATCTGCGCGAATGCAACACAAATATTTGTATTCCTACATAATGTTCTATTTCTATACGGAAGGTTGAACTGATTTCCATACGAATTTCTGCAAGGTCGATCCACTCTACTGAATCATACGAACTAGAACTGTTCGAATAAATAAACAAAAATATAATATAATAGTTATTAGGGTGGAACAAAGTACGGTAAATGGCTATTTTTGGAAACAGTGTATGTAAATTTTTGTGTGATCGATAATTAGACTAAATTATATAGCACCACGTTGATTAGAAGTATGTAGTGGGTTTTAGGCTAAAACTCTTGAAGTATCTTGATATTTTGAAAAATGCTAGCAACAATTTGCCAAACAAAATTGCATTTGAAAATCAAGGAGTATACAAGATCCCGTGTAAGAACAGCGACAAATCCTATATCGGATAGACTAATGGAAGAACACAGATTAGAAACACACACAAAAACAAAGAAAAGACATCCCTAGCACACAATATGTCATACATAAGCACAGGATATGAAGTAAGCTTTATAGCCCACCAAGTTGGGCGGCCATGAGTGTGCCTAATTGATGATGGTACACGCTCAGAAAAATAGCCACATTGTTACACAAATCTAGATACTAATGTTCAAGTTTCAGTCGGACAGAGGTGTCTCGGTCAGGTTCGTCAGAGCTGAAGCCCAGACCTTAGTAACTTGATTTGTGTAACAGTGTTGCTATTTGTCAGAGCGTTTACTATCATCAATTAGGCACACTCATTGGCGCCAAACTTATTAGGCTACACAAATAAGTGGCGCCCAACGTGGGGTGGTATAATTCAGGTTAATGCGCTGAAACATTTAGAAATCAGACAGATACATACATTTACTAGCCCGCAGTTGCTGTAAAACACCGTTGATCTTCTGTTGGTGGGCACAGTAATGAAATAGTCTCGTGATAGTTCTTAGTAGTTAAAGCTTATCTTCTAAAGGGCTGTTAATTTCAAACCGCTAGCGAAATTCGCCATAATAGTGTGTAAACACAAAAAATTGTTTCTAATCAAAAAGTTGACGTCTCAGCCTGGGTGGCGTTAAGAGGAATAATGAGGCACCATGGACATCCGACCCTTACAGATATGTTACTACATTATTTTGTTTTGGCCGATATAGGCGTAGCATAAAAAAGTTTTGATGAAGGAATTGTAAGTTAAATTGAACATTCTTCAGCAGTGCTAGCTAACATTGAACATATAGCAAAACGTATAAGCAGAGAAGCACTAGAAACCAAAAAACATCCAAAAAATTTAAATAAAAGAGATGATGCCAAAAGGCTGCATTTTAACTATATGGAAGCCAACTCTACAAAATACTAGGGCAGTCCGATAAGTACTTAGCCTCTCCGTCCGATGGCGCCACTATCGCAAATGAAATGTACTGTCATTTAATGCTTTCTCGTAGACGACGAATGTGAAAATTTCAGCCAAATCGAAATTATAGTATTGTTGTGATTGCGTGTGAAAGTCAGCGTGTCCGAGGATTTTAATAAAATGGAAAAAGAGCAATACCGGTTGGTGATTCGATTCTTGTTTTTGGAAATGAAATCACGCAGCGAAATCAAAGAGCGCTTGGATGCTGTGTACTGTGACACTTCTCCTTCGATGGCAACTGTCAAAAATTGCTTTAATGAGTTTCAACGTGGACAAACGTCGGTTTTTGATGAGCCACGTGTACGTGCCCCGAAAATGGCTACCACGGAAAATAACGTGACAAAAATCCACGACCTTGTATTGACAGAAGGCCGACTGAAGGTGCACGAGATAGCTGACACACTAGGCATCTCAAAAGACTGCGTAGGTCATATCCTGTATGAAATTTTGGGGCTGAGAAAGCTGTCGAAGCGATGGGTGCCGCCTTTGCTCACTTCAGACAATAAGCGCAACCGTGAGACCACTTCAGAGCAGTGTTTGACGCTATTTAAGTGTGATCCAAAGGAGTTTTTACATCGTTTCATAACCGTCGACGAAACATGGATTCACTAGTATACACCAGAAACCAAGGAACAGTCAAAAGAGTTAACAGCACCCGGCGAACGTGCTCCGAAGAAGGCGAAGACTGTCCAATCGGTCGGAAAGGTGATGGTCAGCATTTTCTGGGATTCACAAGGTATGATCTACATCGACTACTTGGAGAAGGGCAAAACGATCACAGGACCCTATTATGCCGAATTATCGGGCCGATTGGACGCCCAATTAAAGAAAAGCGACCCCATTTGGCAAAGAAAAAAGTGCTCTTCCACCATGACAACGTACCGGCTCACCCCTCCGCCGTCGTCATGGCCAAATTGGTCGAATTGGGCTCCGAACTGTTGCCCCATCCACCGTATTCTAAAGATTTGGCCCCGTGTGACGACTATTTGTTTCCAAACTTACAAAAAATATTCGCTGGGCAGAAATTTAAGTCGAATGAGGAGGTCATCGCCGCCACTGCAGCCTATTTTGCAGACCTCGAGAAAAGGTATTTTTCAGATGGGATAAAGAAGATGGAGTATCGCTGGGTCAAGTGTATCGAGCTAAAAGGAGACTATTGCCACTTTTCCAAATATTCCCTTTTTCTTTTGTAGGCTAAGTACTTATCGGACTGAACAAGAATATATCTACTACATAAGCAGCCAAGTATATAAGCGAAGCACACAATGCTCTAGGGCGGAGAGTCACGTTTAACCCTGCAAAAACGCAGCTAATTTTGTTCAGATACCCTGGCTCACTAGAGGATGAGAACCAGATAGTAATTAAGGGTGAAAAGCTTTACTTCTGACCGTTCGTTGGAGGTCTATTATATCCGGGCGTAAAATACTCCTTCAACATATTTGGAGTTATAAGCGATCAAGGCAGTGACGCAAAAGATATAACTTCGAATTATATCAACTCTTTAAAGAAGCAGACGTCGTAACCTTCAATAAAACACAGCGACTTACGTGGACTGGACATATTATATGAATGCCAGACAATACGACTACTAGAAAGCTAACCATAGATGGAGTTGAGACCGACTTGGATGTTGCGGGGATGTTAAAAATCGGAACATGGCAACAGGTCGCAAGAAACCAAACAAAATGATGACGAATGGAAAAACCAAACAAGGATTGTCGAGCCAAAAAAATCCTTTATTAATTTACCTCTTCGCGACATCATTGATACGTCTTTTCTTCACTCATAAGTTTGTATAAAATGAACGAATTTGGTAGGGTTCAAGTACATATTATGTAACGCGATTTTTGAAGATTTTTAACCCCCCCCCCTCCCCACGTAACGCACTCTTATGGGAGTTTAACTATTGCGTAATGGTAGGGGAGCCCAAGCGGGGATTTTTGCAGTTACTCGAGCGCGTCAGATTAGCATATGGGGAGAAACCTGGAACCCTGCAGATGTACCTTTATCATATATTGGCTCTTAACACAAGGGAGTTCGTTAAGGGGGACCCGAAAAAAAAATCTATCCTTAAAAAAACTCGAAATTGTCAGATTAAGATAAGGTAAGTTAAGTACATGCAAAGGAGTGTATATTTCAAAAATCTGATGATTTTAAATACGAATCCCGCAATATTTTGCGAAATGAACATCAGATCGAAAAACTATAAAATACACTTATTCAATATTTTTGAAAAATCTATCGAATGGTACCAAACGCGACCCCCCTATGGGTTACTTTAAAATCTTAAATAGGAGCCCTCATTTTTTATTGCAGATTTGGATTCCTTACGTAAAAATAAGTAACTTTTATTCGAAACATTTTTTCGAATTATGGATAGATGGCGTTATAATCGGAAAAAACGATTGTTGGAAATGGAAAATTAGATTAAAAAATGTCAAGCGCCCACTAAAATGGAAAACTTTACTTAACTTTTTTTGGTTTTAGGACCTACTCTTCACAACCCAATAGGTCCCCAAAGCGCTCGAGTGACTGCACATTTAGCATACTTTGCTCCCCTACCATAACGCAATTTTTGAAGATTTTTGACCCAATATCTTGTTAAGATGTTTACAAAAACATGTTTAACAACTTTGATGTTGCTATTTATTTTGGAACATTTTTAACGTACACATTTTTTACGCATTTTTTCCGTTTTCACGTTATTTTTGTAAATTACGAGTAGCCCTAGACTTTGTTGATGTTTGTAGATGTTAAGAAATTTTTTTTCCGATATATCACGCCATTTCAGTACTTATTACGTCTCAGCTAGAAGTTTTAAAAATTAGTCTGTGTAACTCTAATTGCTTACTGTACTTTCTCGAGGGTCATTACCCAGTAATAGTTTAATAATAGATATTAACAAGTCATTCTATTGAATTCACTCCCTGTGGATTTCGAAGCGAAAAAATTGAATTGCGAAATGTGCCATACGCGGAACAATTGATTCGTGGGAAGAAAATTAACCCGGTCGACAAAAGACGTGTCAATTTTTTAGTTGACCGTTCGTAACAACCGCCACAGGGCCGTCCTAAGATAGTTGGATATTTCATAGAAGGTTCAATGGACAGTGTTTGACGCACACAAAATGAACGAGGCCTGGTTGTTCAGAATCGGAAGAGAATAAGTTGATAGCTACTAGAGCTGAACCAGAAATATTAAATAGACAAAACAAAGAAAGCAATTTGTCAAAAGGGCCCAGGGGCGTCATTTGATAGGGGGCAGGGGGCATTTGCCCCCCCCCCTAACCCTGAGAATTACTGAAATTTACAAGAAATAGATCAATTTTGTATTATGTTTGCATATAAATGTATTGTATATATAATTCTTGCCCCCCCCTATCAAAATTTCAAATGACGCTCCTGAAAGGGCCACCTTGTCCTTTCTTTGAAGGACAAAGAAAACTCTTAAAACCAAAAATACATAATATATAAACAAATAACCACAAACAATGCAAAATATAGGTCAAGTATTTTCCTAAATTGTTCAAAAAGCGAACAATCACACTTACCGTATTTGGTCTTCATTAAAATTTATTAGATTTGTGTTTTTGCTGTCCAAAAGAAAGGAATATTGTCCGAGAAATTAAACATACAAAGTTGTTACATACTGGCTGTATTTATTATTAGCCGAAACATAGATTTAATTTAACATACTAATGTATGTCTTATACACCGAAATGTCCATTACAATTTGATACCTTTAACGTGTTGCATATACAGTGAGGAAGTTTGAATTGGAATAAATTTATTTTCCCGAGAAATGGCAACTCTGGAAATATATCCCGAAACAGGTCGATTTTTATTTTTAAATTATAATTTTTTGACATATATAATTTTTATTCTTTATAAAATGATGTGTGTTCGTTGGAGAATTAAGTAACGAAACTACTGAAGGAAATGCACAAGTTTTATTTAGATGTTTACAGCTCAGAGTACAAAACGACACTGAATTCTAAATTAACGAATACAAAATATTTCCTAAAATCTTTCATAGTCCTGCCACATATCATTGACACCTCGAAATCATCAGCTTGGGTGTTTCTCATCTCGATGTAGACTAGATATGGGAATAAATCGCACACAGTGGCGTGCTTGCCATAACATATATCATACTAGTGATGTCATCCATCTGGGCGTGATGACGTAATCAATGATTTTTTCAAATGAGAATAGGAGTCGTGTTATAGCTCATTCGAAAGGTTATTCAATTCTCTATTCACTAATATAAACGTTAACATAATTATTTATTAGAGAGCCAAAAAACTTGGTTTTAATTAAATTATTTGAGACAAAAAGAAGAATGTATGTAACTTATTTAATGCAAAATACATTTTACTGTTGTCAGAAAACAGAAAAAAATGTTAATTTGAAAAATAAACTTTGCTTTTCGCTTAAATTAAAATGTTCAAACTGCTAAGATGCAGGTGGGTGGCAGCTTTAATATTAAATTTAAGCGAAAAACAATATTTATTTATCAAATAAACATTTTTTCCTGTTTTCGGACAACAGTAAAATGTATTTTGAATTAAATAAATGATACACATTCTTCTTTTTGTCTCAATTAATTTAATTTAAAAATTTTTTTTTGGGCATTCTGTATAACAATTATGTTAATGTTTATATTAGTGAATAGAGCATTGAATAACCTTTCGAATCAGCTATCACACGACCCCTATTCTCATTTAAAAAAATCATTGATTACGTCATCACGCCCAGATGGATGACATCGCTAGTATGATATACAGTGCTAGTCAAAAGTCCGTTCCCCCCTCGTATCTTTTGAACGGTTATACTTTTAATAGTGAAATTTGGAGGGAGGAAATAAACGGACGTAGACAGGTGACGTAATAGTGACAGGTGACTTTACAGCGCCACTGTGACAGATAATTTTAAATGGGCCCTTATGGCAAGTGATACCTCGTTTGAAAGGTATTCAATAGAACTATTTATTTTGGGTTTAATTTGATTTTGGTGAATAAATTAGATAAATATAATATTGTTGTTTCGCATTTAATTAATAAAAATTCAAAGGTCCGCCTACGGTTTTTTTGTCAAAAAAGTTGACGTTTTTCAATTCTCTAGTAGTTTTTAGTCAACGTCAACCTTTTTGATAAGTAACTATTGGCAGAATTTTGAATTTTTATTAATTAAATGCGAAACTACAATTTTATATTTATTTCATTTATTCATCAAAATGAGCTTAAACTCAAACAAAATTAGTATGACTGAGTAGGTATTTTCAATACCTTTCAAACGAGGTATCATTTGCCATAAGGTCCCATTTAAAATTATCTGTCATTTTGTTTACACATGTTTTTGTTGTCACATATTTGTTTTGTTGTTAGTTTTTTTAAACCCTGTAGATTTAAGTAATTATTGTATATTATAATTGAAAAAAGAAAAGAACAAAAAAAGAGAAAAGAAAAAGCAAAAAAAAAGAAAAAAAAACAGAAAAAGAAAAAAAAAAGCAAAAAAAAAGAAAAAAAAAACTAAGAAGATATAAACCTCCGCGATGTTGAATCGGGTTTACTTCTTAGCGTAGTAAAAAAAAATTTATAAAAAATAACAATAAAAAAAAATTTAAAAAATAAATTAACAATATAAAAAAATACAAAAAAAAAATAAAAATTTACAAAAAAAAATGTACAACCAAAACAGAGTATTATTTAGATAATAATTGTAGATAATATTGTTAGTTTGTTATGTATTTAGAGTTAGAAATACAGAAAAAATTCCTCTGATTGAAAAATAAAATTTGTTTGTTTTTAAAATAGGTATCAAAATGTCTGGCTAATTGGCTCGGCCAAGGCAATCAAATTCACACAAAAAAAATTGATCAAAGCTATGCCGATCTGGCTAGTACGTCCCTGTGTTTCAATTTAGTAAATATCAATGTCAAATCGGTGTTCGTTGATCGTTGAGACCTCAATTAACACAAAAAAATGAGGATTAAAATTAAATGAAACTCGTCAATAAACATATGTAAAAAAAATGATGAATATGTATTAGAATTTAAATGTTGTTAATGCAAGGTAATGTTTAATATAAAAGTCGATTTGGAATACTCGTTTAAACGCTTAAGGGGATATTTTATGCTCTTAGAAATGAGGCTTCGATAATGTCGGTGTTAACATTAATATCCAATAGTTTAATTATGCCAGTACAAAGCTCATATTCGGATACAAGAGTTTAATAATTTATTTATCGCGGTAATGTCTATGTATTTAGAACATGTCTTACCAGCTTGGGGTTACGTCATTGGTCAATTGTCCAATATTACTTTGTTCATAGCTATACAATGGTGCGAAATTTCTAAAATATGACATTTTTCTTTTTGTATTCAAATGGATTTCGCTTGTCTTAAGCAGATGTCGCCTCGGCATCCATACCATCATGTTATTTCGCTGTGAATCGATAGTGGCAGCCCGATTTTAAGTTTGTTCAGATATAATCATATAATATGCTCTCTCTGATTATAACCTAATAAGGTATGAAACCGGGTAGGGTGCTTATGATGCTCTCTAAACGAACTGAAAAATAAGACGGCTCTTGTTTCGTTTTACAACGACATGATTATTTATTTACATAATAAACTTATAAAATATCCATAATATAATCTATATCATCATAAAAACGACATCCATCAAATACGTAACAATATATTAGTGTTGGGGTTAACGTTCTCATGATAAATCACAACTATTACAACTTTATTATTGCTTTATGTTCCAAGAAAGTGTATTAACACTTAATTCATTTTGTAAAATAAAACAATTTATATGTTAATTTTACGACTGTATTAAAGAACGAGAACAATATTTAATATCTCAGCGATTGAAAAAATAAACAAGGAACTAAAAAACTCGTTTCCACTCTTGTTTAATTATACCTTTAATTAATAATAATAATAATAATAATAATATCGTATGGTCCGGTGGATTCGATATGCAAAATGGCCAGAACATCGAGGCCATGGGCGACAACGATATGTACAAATATCTTGGAGTAAAGCAGGCGCGGAAAATTGACCATAAGCAAATGAAAACTGAGATAACTACTGAGTTTATAAGAAGGGTAAAACAGCTGCTTCGTTCACAGCTTAACAGTAAAAATTTGTTTAAGGCACTAAATACCTACGCTTGTTCCGCGCTTAGCTATTCATTTGGTATTGTTAAGTGGACAAAAACGGATATAGAAAATCTTCAGCGAAAAGTACGAACACACCTCACAAAAGCACAAAAACACCACCCTAAAAGTGCAGTAGAACGAACGACATTACCCCGGTATTTAGGAGGAAGAGGACTTATGGATATAGGTGAGCAATTAGATAAACAAATTGCTAATTTAAGAACTTATTTTCAGATGCAGGCTGAAACATCTACTCTACATCGCGCTATCTGCGCAGTAGATGACACAACACCGATCAAACTGAGGGAAGCAGAACTGCGCATAAACCACCTTACTAAGGACCAAAAAGTGCGCGCCTGGATGGGTATACCTTTGCACGGGCGACATCCCAATGAGGTCAGCCAAGATTATGTCGACAATATAGCGTCGAACTACTGGTTGACATCAGGAAAGATGTTCCCTGAAACGGAGGGTTCATTACTGGCCATTCAGGATCAGGTTATACCAACCAGAAACTACCTGAAATATATCATCAAAGACCCTCAGGTTCAAAACGACAGATGCCGATATGGATGTCAAGCCCAAGAAACCATCCAACATCTTACAGGGGGCTGCCAGGCATTTGCTGCAACTGAATACAAGGAACGGCATGACGCAGTGGGAAAAATCCTTCATCAAGAGATAGCTATCAAGCTGGGACTTCTCCAAACGGACCATCTCCCGTATTATCAATACGTCCCTGAGAGTATGCTTGAGGATGGCAACTACAAGCTATACTGGGACCGCACTGTGCTCACAGACCAAACAGTGGCACATAATAGACCAGATCTCGTACTAGTTAATAAATTAACAAGACAAACAACACTAATTGATGTGGCGATACCTAACAACAATAATCTACGTAGTAAATTCACTGAAAAGATCGCCAAGTACAGAGATCTAGAAATTCAAATACGAAGGCAATGGAGAATGCAAAGTACCCAGACGATACCTATTGTTATGTCTACTACTGGAGTCATTCCGAAGAACCTCCTCGAAAGCATAAAAAGGCTGGGTCTAAATGAACATCTTTACAAGACAATGCAGAAAGCTGTACTACTCGCAACGGCCAGATGTGTACGAAAATTTTTGGGAGATACACCTGCATACCAAGTCACCTAGGGCTCGATAACACGGAAAGAGTCCCACCAGAGCTCAATCCTTTTGATACCGTAGGTATCTGGGATGAGTCAATTTTCCCCTTAGAGGGAGTGTGAGCCGTATGGCTAAATCTGAATAATCGTATGGCATTTTTGCCGGGGAGATCCTTTCGGATAGTTCCAGCGCCAATTACATCTTTAACCCTGTTTCAAGTAACTAGTGTCGATGTACACTAGCCCAGGGGGACCGACGGCTTAACGTACACTCCGAGGCACGGTGAGACGGCTCGTGTCATTATTGGAAATGAAAATGGTTTGTCTTTGGCAGGGATCGAACCCACGTCTACTGGCGTATGAGGCCAGCGTTTATGCCGTTACCCACGGCCGCTCACATACCTTTAATTAATCCAATATTATAATAGTGTAGCACAACATGCGTTTTGGGTGGGAATAAAAATTCGGCCTTTCTGTGTGGTCTGTTTATGTGTCTTTCCAGCCGAGGATTACCAAAACTGCAGCAGATACACATTATAAGGATCATCCAATAGATAGATGGATATCTTCCACCTGTCAGTTTCCATACGTGTTCAATAGGTGAGAAATCAGCATACCTAGCTGGCAGTGGCGACGCGTGACTTTTTCTAAAGTGTTACCAAAACCAGATATTAAATATATACCAGATATATTATACAGTGCGGTGGAATAAGTGTTGCCCCCCTATTAACTTGTTTATTTTAAGAATATAAGCAAAACGCTCGGACAGGTCGCTTTTTAAACTAACCATAGTATATTACAGCATCAACGTTTCGAACTTTACGCGATCCTCTTCAGGTGACAGGCATAACTTTGATTTTTTTAAAATGGGAAAGTACATCATGTGACACCTCATTTAAAAGCTCTTAAAATACTGATTTCAAAAATGTATAATACTTTAATCCTGTTTGAGAGCGTAGGCGCAAAATTTCGGTCGAACTCTTTTTAAACGCATTTATTTTTTTTTTCGAATTCTGAGAAAACTAATAAGTATTTTTGAAAAATTTAAACGCAGAATCAAAGATTAGATTATTACTGAGGGCTGACAGTCCCTTAGAATAAACAAAAAGTTTCTTTTGAATGATATATTTGAAATTAAAAATCACACTAAATTTTCTCTTTTATTTTTCACCACTGGAACATTATAGGAGTTCTCAGGGACTTCGGACCATCGAGAATACTGTAATATTTCATTCTGCGTTTAAATTTTTTTAAAATATTTATTAGTTTTTTCAGGATTCGAAAAAAATGATTGCATTTAGAAAGAATTCGACCGAAATTTTGCGCCTACGCTCTCAAACAGGATTAAAGTATTATACATTTTTGAAATCAGTATTTTAAGAGCATTTAAATGAGGTGTCACATGATGTACTTTCCCATTTAAAAAAACCAAAGTTATGCCTGTCACCTGAAGAGGGATCGCGTAAAGTTCTAAACGTTGATGCTATATATACTATGGTTAGTTTAAAAATCAACCAGTCCAAGCGTTTTGCGTATATTCTTAAAATAAACAAGTTAATAGGGGGGGGGGGGCAACACTTATTCCACCGCACTGTATATTATCTATATATATAATCTATTTTATAAATATTTTTATATATACAGTGTTCCCATACATCAAAGTTTGTTTGACTAGACACCGTGAATTTTCAGCTTGCTATTAATCAACTTTTTTTGGTACCCGCGATCCAGGTCTATTATAAAAATAGATGAAATAAAATTAAAAAATTACAAATTTAAGAAATTATATAAAGTATCTACAAACTAAAAACATATTTGTTGTTTTTAGGTAAAATATGTATTATATCACCTTTATACTTTATTAAAAAATCCAAATTGTATAATTAGTATACTAATCAGTACATTCATTTGTCATTTTTAGCCTAAAATATTAAATAATTTTTATTTTATTGATTATACACTACAATGTACTGTATAATCAATATTATTATATGTCATATTATAATCATGTTGTTGTTAATTAATATATTTCGACAAGTAATTAAAATCGATTAATATGATTTATATAGGATAAAAAGGTATATATATATATATATATATATATATATATATATATATATATATATATATATTAAAAATTTTTTTATATATATATATATTTTAATATATATATATATATATATATATATATATATATTAAAAATAAAAAAATCAAATTGCATTAATAAGAGATCTGACATTGATAAATTAAGTATCATTTATAATAACATTTTGTCTTATTAAAATTTGTTGAAATATTACTAATAATTCTACCTAAAATAAAATTTTTTTTTTTATTTCTTCTATCATAAATTACAACAAATTATGTCATTAATTTCTTTCCCAACCTATCGAATTATTATAGTAGTCCAACGACATTTTTTTGAGTGATGTCGAATTGACATACTATCAAAATTTTTACGTTTACATATTACTTTTAAGAAATTTTCATGTTTTTATATAAGTTGTATAATTATTAATTTGTAACCACGAGCAGTAAGTTAAGTTTTGTTTTGAGTTTTATCTAAATTTAAACATTTTTATTTGTAGATAGTCTTGATCAAGAAAATAAAATTTTCGAAAGCTCGACTAATAAGTTCAAAGTGTTTCACTGAATAGCCCAAATATTTATTGACTGCATTCCCCAATAAAATTTTTATTACATTCCAACAGTCATTACATATTAACAATCATATATATATATATATATATATATATATATATATATATATATATATATATATATATATATATATATATATATATATATATATATTATCTGTATAATAAGCAAGTACAGTTACAAGTTATAAACTAATAATTAATAATGCATATTATGCAATAATCGAATCCAAAGGGCCGGTACGGTTAACTAACCGGAGTTTAATCGAGAAAATACCGGCCCTAAGAATAACAGACTTCATAAATGGAATTATAATTATTACCTATAATTATAATAATAATTAAAATTGCATTTATTAAGTCTGATATTCTTACGGTCGGTATTTTCTGTCCCGATAGACACCGGCCCTACCTAGCGTCACCAAATTAAAATTTGGTAACACAAATACGCGGTTTCAGAGCCATCGTCCCCGCAAAATTTTCAGAGACGATCCAGTCAAAGATCCTACTATCGTTGCCACTCACAGAAGTGGTAAACGGCGCGGCGCACGGTAAGGGCACAGTATAATAAATATGGAACCTCTTTATACTGTGTTAAGGGCGTATTATAATAACGTGCAACCGATTTTACATAAACTCGCTGATATTTTCGTGCGTCTAGTTGGCTATTTTACTGAATTAGGTAGATACTATTAACAAATATTTTTATTTTTAAAAAATATAAATGGAATTATTTCATAGTAGTCATAAAATATTTATTTACAAATTTTAACCGTTACCAATGGTAACAATGGTTACATGGACGCTTCGCCAGTGCTAGCTGGCCATCCAACAACGGTCCTTCGGACTAATGAAAGAAAGCTTCTTGTAACTACTCCTGAGTGAGGTCTTGCACTATTCTATTGGAGAATTGGGGTTTCAAGTTGCTACCCACATTGTATGGTGACTGTTCTATTCTTAATTCTTTCAAGGAATACTAATAGGAAACTGCTTCCGTATGAAATTGCGCCCTACACATAAATCTTTGATTCGTGCTGTTTCACGTCATAGACAAAATTGGATGTCCATCCTTACATCATATATTATGTAACTCTTCTTTACTCATCATGGAACCTCATTAAAATCGAGACCACTGAACCTCCGAACACTCAGTTCAGTCTCTTCTTCGTATCTCTCTGGATCATTTGCAAATTCAGACGCAGTCAATAAGACTACAAGCTAAAACAAAAGACCTGATCCAACATTATCTTGATCGTTGAGGATTCATTCTGTAGTTGTCTCTAGCCTGCCGGTAGAAAATTGTTCTCTAAATTGTTCTTGATATTCTTCAGATAACTACAGTACCTCATAAGATTCTCTTGTCTGCTCGATTTTCTTGCCTTTGCTTCTTGTCATTCCCATTCAATTGGCTTACTGAGCGACTTCCATAAACTGTTATACAACTTATTGGGAATTCAACAAATCTTCAGTCTCTAGTGGAGGTTGACGATTATTTCTACAAATTCGTCTCAGATCTACTGTAAATAATCTCCACGCAAACATCCGGTAGACCTTTTATTTGTCACTTGTATACCCAGGGCTCTTGTATCAAGATAACATACTCCGTTTTCGAAGATCTGCTGGTGATTTTAAAGACATTCCTGTCATTTTTTCATTGTTGAATTTATGTTACTTATTTGCATTGTAAAATTGGAAACATTTGAGATTTAGCTATTGGGACCGTGCAAGTTCGGAAAAGCGACACCTATTTCTACGCTCTGAACTTTTATTCGCACTTTTAATTATATTGGCCAATCATATGGTCCTGGTTACTGGATAATTGTCAAGGCCATAGTCCAAAAAAAATAATAAGAAGAAAAAATAAGATTTAGGTTGTGTTATTCAAACGTAAACAATTGTATGTAGTAAATAAAATTAGTTATTAAAATGCAGTATTGCAAGCAAAATACAATTAATTAAATTTACCTTTATATAATAATTGCATATCATATCAATATTGTGAAGCAATATATAATTTTTCTTCATAAATGACAATAGGTATGAAATGTACGTCAATTTGACAATTTCAGTTGACAATATGAATTATTTAAGAAAGTTGCAATATTTCTCCGCTATTCGCGCACGATCGTTTCGCGTATCCCTTCCAAGTACTTGCACACCGCGAATATCGGAGAATGCTTAAAATCCCGTGGACTGACCGAGTCACAAATGAGGAGGTCCTCAGAAGAATGAAGAAGAAACGAGAGGCACTGACCACCATCAAATCTCGAAAGTTACAGTAACTTGGGACACATTATGCGAAATGAATCCAGATATGGGGGGCATGAAATGGAAGGATGCCCTCCCCCCATCCTAATTTTTTAGAAATATATCTACTAATTATTTCTAATTCCAATTCTTGTCGGTGTATGACACAATGTGTACTTCGGCATTCAGAAGCAATTTTCTTTATTTTTGCTGTCAATTTACCTGACATATGAGTTCCTCTGTAGTGTTCGATTCAAGTGGTTTGCAGAATAAAAACTCTTCTACAACTTCTTCATAAAAATCAAATCGTACAAATACGAAAAGTTTTAAGTTTTAAACAAAGTTGTACTTTAATATTGGAAGACATTATCAGTAATTCGCCTTTTCAGTGTGTTGTTTGACAATGGTATTTTTTAAATTTCTTTGGCTGCCGGTTCTCCTAACACGGTTTGGGTCATTTCCACATCGGCCGGTAGTAAAAGGATCTCACTTATTGTGGTCTATATTCCATCATTTGCAATTCTGCATCTAGCAAGCTAGGATGCCTTTATTAAGTTACGAGTTGTATCATATTTACAAAGCTAGTCATGAATTTATTTTCTTTCTCAAAAAAGTAGATTCTCTTTTAAAAAATTCGATCAGCTTACCAACCACATCAGAGTGCTTTGGTGTTAATAACGTATCAACATAGAAAGCTTCATGCTTTCGTTCGAAAGCGTTTCGAATCAAGCAATACATTGAAGAATAGGATTGTCACTATTTTCTGTGTCAGACTTCACTATAAAACCACACTGTCAGTATAGACCAAAAAAAAGTTCATTAATAGCAAGCTGAAAATTTTTTTAATAGCTTAACGGTGTCTAGTCGGACAAACTTTGATGTATGGGAACACTGGAACAGGGGAACCTTTAATTGTGGAACAGGTTAAAAATTTGGAACGTCAGACTACGAAAACGTTCCATGTATTTTGTCGGACAGAACTTCCAATTGATTTGTTACCATTTCATTAAACTCTCATGCAAAAATCAGACTGGTATTTATCACCAACTGGGCATTTAATGAGTGGAACACGAAGAACATGTCAAATGACAGGAATCATGTTGGTCAGTAATAAAAATTTGATTTTTGCATGAGAGTTTAATGAAAGGGTAACAAATCAATTGGATGTTCTGTCCGACAAAATACATGGGACGTTTTCGTAATCTGACGTTCCAAATTTTTAAACTGTTCCACAATTAAAACTTCCCCTGTTCCAGTGTTCTCGTACATCAAAGTTTGTCCGACTTGACACCGTTAAGCTATTAACAAATTTTCAGCTTGCTATTAATCAACTTTTTTTTGGTACGCGGGATCCAGGTCTAGTAGCTTTCGTGGTATTTCCGATTGGCCTGCGGTTTAGATTTTTTAACACTATCCTTTTAAGTCTCAGGGTTGACCAAAAACTGCTTTATAGCTTAATATGGAAGCACAACTGCACTGGCACTTTCGCAGACAGAGGCCCAGCGTAATGGCTTCTTTCACCCACGTGACGCGTACCACCTGAAATCTTCCCGCGTACCACCAGTGGTACGCGTACCACCGGTTGGGAACCCCTGGTATAGAGAGATCTGAATACCCATCAGTTTTTCCATATTTATATTATTCTACCTTTATATCAATTATTTTCTTAAGCTATAGTAAGTATCATTACCATAACAACCATTTGAGATATGTATGTATATTATTATTTTTTGTTGATGATCTTGATACTGGCATTCAAAATCCCGTCTCAATCATTACGCGTGCGTCGGCGGCGTCGTAAAAATTTTGGTCAGAAGTCAGAATCAAAACCGAATGGTAATGGTAACGACTCGTTCGAACTGTTGTTAGTCTCAGCCGGAGAAGGTTGTTGGCCATAAAAGGAAGAGTTCTTGCGACTAGCCGAGAAAGAACTGTTCTGTATATACAGGGAGACCCAACGAAGTTCTTCACAAAAGATCCCTTTTATGATTCAATTTATTAGAAGAAAATGAGTCGATTTTCTTTAATTAAAATCTTATCAAGGGGATCATATAGCGATTTTTATATTCGTCTTCTAGTTCCATGACCGTTATTGATAGTTGGATATCATGTTGGCTACCATATTCGCTATCATGACTTTAATAACAGCAACTCTAAATAACGATGGGGGAGAAGTGGGTAAATTAGTAGTTTTTTTTACATTTTTCGTCAATAATTCTAAAACTATGCTTTAGCGTAAACAATGTTCTATACAAAAATATTCTACATAAAATTTAAAACAAAAAAGGTCCGATACATAATTGTTATAAAATCAACGGTTCCAGAGTTACGGAGGGTGAAAAGTGGAGGTTTTTGATACTTTTTATATTTTTTGGGCAATTATTCCCGATGAAAGAAATTTTCTTTACCAGGATAAAATTTGCCATTTCAGTGGCCGATGGTATGTTATAAGCCCTTAAAGAAACGTCAACCTCACCACCCAAAATCATCATCATTTGCCCAAAAAATATAAAAAGTATCGAAAACCTCCACTTTTCACCCTCCGTAACTCTGGAAGTGTTGATTTTATAACAAATATGTATAGAACCTTTTTTGTTTTAAATTTTATGTAGAACATTTTTGTATAGAACATTGTTTAGGCTAAACCAGAGTTTTAGAACTATTGACGAAAAACGTAAAAAAACTACTAATTTACCGATTTCTCCCCGATCTCCCCCACAAACCGGACGCTCAAAATGGTGTAACTTTTTTCTGAACATTATGTGGACCATATAGAACAATTTGGTGTTGGAGGAAAACTTTTACTTTGGATGTCTGGGTTAGGCCTGTTTTTGGACCAATTATACTATACTACCTCCGTAACTTTGGAACCGTTCATTTTAGAAGGATTATGCATAGGGCCTTTTTTATTTCAAATTCAATGTAGAACATTTTTGTATAGAAGTTTGTTCATGCTCAACCGCATAGTTTTAGAAATATTGACGAAAAACTTAGAAAACTACTATTCTTTTTCTCATGATCATCTTTCAGTGCGTCACAGTTTTTCGATTTCTCTCTAACGCATTAAATTGTATGTGACAGAAAAAAAGGCACGTCTGGGAATACTTCGGTAATTATTCTAGTTCGGTGATTATTCTAGTTGTCGATAGATGGCGCCATAATCAAAAAAGAATTATTTATTAAATAAAATAATAATATTATCAATATAATCTGTACAATTTATAAGACTATACAAATGAAAGAAAATACCATTTTATAAATGCAATAGACACAATTGATTTGGTTTTATTCCAAATTGAAAATAAAATTTGACAACTGTCAGATTTAACTAAAATGTCACGTTAGAATAAATGTCATAAATGTGTATTATCACGGACTTACCTTTTTTTCTATAATTTGTGACGCACTGAAAAATGTTCATGAAAAGGATAATAATTTACCGATTTCTCTAAGCTCTCCCCCCAAACCCGACGCTCAAAATGGTGTGACTTTTTTCTGAACATTATGTGGACCATATACATAGAACAATTTGGTGTTGGAGGATAACTTTCACTTGGATGTCTGGGTTATGCCATCATTTGGATCAATTGTATCATACTATTGTTGCCTTTAGAACCAACATGATTCCTGTGATCTAGCATGTTCTTCGTGTTCCACTCATTAAAATGCCCAATTGGTGATAAACACCAGTCTGATTTTTGCATGAGAGTTTAATGAAATAGTAACAAATCAGTTGGAAGTTCTGTCCGACAAAATACATGGAACGTTTTCGTAGTCTGACGTTCCAAATTTTAAACCTGTTCCACAATTAAAACTTCCCCTGTTCCAGTGTTCCCGTACATAAAAGTGTGCCCGACTAGACACCTTTAAGCTATTAACAAATTTTCAGCTTGCTATTAATCAACTTTTTTTTGGTACGCGGGATCCAGGTCTAGTCTACAAGAAACTTTCGAGAGTCAACAAACAAAAGAAGGAGATACAATGTTTAACAATGTTTGTGATTCGTGTAAACAAAATATTTAAAGAATTTAGTAAAATCCTTTATAAGAAAGGTAGATTTTATTGTAAAAACACCCCTAAAGGGCTACATCACAGAACATTTTCGAACTAAAACGTTCATCATCAGTGCTCTTATCAGGTTTTTAATATGCTGGTCACCCAAATATATGGATAACAGCCCTTTAAATGTTGTATACGCACAGTTTACATTATTAATAATACACATTACATTCTACATTAAATTAAACGTGTTGTTTAAAATAACCCTAAGATATAACATTAGGGGGTCCGGACAAATAATCCCCGGACAAAAAATTCCCACAAATTATCCCTGGACAAAAATCCCCGGACAAAAAATCCCCGGACAAATAATCCCCGGACAAAAAATCCCCACAAAAAATCCCGGACAAATAATCCCCACAAATTTTTTTGGACAAAATATCCTCACAAAAAGTGCCGGACAAAAAATCCCCAAGAAATATTTGCTGCCGAATAGTTATCTAAAAGTTTTCCCGAAATTTTAACAAATTTCGAATTCCAATTCCATGCTGAAAACTTCAAAATGTACATGACAAAAGAGTGTGAGTTTTTTCAAAAATCGTGGAAGATATAGGGAATGAGCTAAGGCCCCATTCTCATGACAGGCGCTTAACGCACGTTTTGATAACGCGCGATTACAACTACATACATTTTATTGAAGATTGTTCACATGCTAACGCGCGTTTTAGGTCATTAAGACGCGCGTTGGCATGTGAACGGTCTCAAGTAAAATGTATGTAGTTGTAATCGCGCGTTATCAAAATGCGCGTTAAGCGCCTGTCATGAAAACGGGGCCTTAGCTCATTCCCCATATTTTCCACGATTTTTGAAAAAACTCACACCTTTTTTGTCATGTATAATAGGGTGGGCCGAAAAAAACTTTTTATTTTATTTCGTGTTGCTATACCGCGGAAAAGTTGCTACTAGGATAGAGTTTTAAATTACAAAAAGAATTTTTCAATTTGGTTGATATCTTCCGGTCGCGCATTGGTCGTATAATTTAAAAAAATTGGTTGATTTTGAAATTTTTATTGGATTTTTATTGCAGTTCAGTTGTTTTTTTTTTATTTAACTCTTGTGCCTGGCACATGAAAAGTAGGGCCGTTAAGTTGGTTTTATATTATTAAAAGCGTTGTATTTTCAAAGAAGAAAATAGCAAAAAACGATATTTTTTAATATTTTATGGACGATGCGCGACCGGAATATGTCAATATATCTTTTTTTCTTTGCTTTATTTTAATCCTGACCCCTCAAGGAAAGATGTACGCTGTATGGCAAAACGGGATAAAATATTTTTGTGTTTTTAAAAAAGTTTCAAAAACAACCAATTTTTCAAACTTCACGACCAATGTACGACCGGAAGATATCAATCAATTTGAAAAATTCTTTTTGTAATTTACAACTCTATCTTAGTAGCAACTTTTCCGCGGTATAGCAACACGAAATAAAAAAAAAAGTTTTTTTCGGCCCACTCTAATGTATAATTCAGCATGGAATTCAGCAAATATTTCTTGGGGATTTTTTGTCCGGGATTTTTTGTGGGGATTTTTTGTCCGGGGATTTTTTGTCCAGGGATAATTTGTGGGGATTTTTTGTCAGGGATTATTTGTCCGGGGATTATTTGTCCTAGCTTCGTTGGTAGCAACTCACTTTTATACAAGATTTTACTAAATTTTTTGTGGTTAGTGGTATACAGGAAATTATTTTCCTTTTTTAAACTATTTAAAGCTCATATCTTCTATCATAGAATATTTAGCAGTATAGTATTGTCGCTGATGTTAGAAAGGCGTACTTGAAACTGTACAGTCTAGTGTTTGTTGATCTTGCTTTGGGTCACCCTGTATATGCATCGGTAACGGTACAAATTAATGGATATGCACATATTAACTAGAGATATCAGTCTCATTCAGGTGCACTTTTTTTGTATTCGGACACGGGAAAGAATCAACAAAAGACCGGATGAATGCAATGCAATAAGAACGTTAAAGCTCTCAGTCTGTCATGTCAAATCGATGTTATTAGCTCAATTTAAATTTATCGTTTCGTTTATTATAAGAAGATATAATGATTATAATAACTGATGCATGGGGTGAAAAATGAGTAGTTTTTTAAATGTGTATTAAGAAAAAAAGGACGTAAATAGAAAGATCGTCTAAAATACTTTTGATTTTACAGTTATAACTTAAATAGGCCTGGATACCAAAAAAAGTTTATTAATAATATAGCAAGCTGAAAATTTGTTAATAGCTTAACGGTGTCTAGTTAAAACACAAATACATTCGAAATTTCCAGGGTAAGTCTCTGGAGAGTTTTCAAACAGTTTGGGATTAGGTTCAAAATGGAATACAACAGAAAAGCCTTGTGTGAAAGAACTAGTGTCGTTCACAAAAGAATTGAGTTTTTAAGAAACTATGTATAATAATTTTAAAAAAGAACAAGCTTTATTTGTTTATTTAGACAAACCTGGATTTTTGCTACGAATTTAGCAGAACGAAAAATCCAACAGGCACACGGATACTGATGAAAAGAGACATTATTATATTCCATGCGGGTGGAAAATATCGTCTTAATGATGGAGCGTATGTTGTGCTTTCGTTAAAATTAAAATCGACTGATTATCACGATAAAATTAATACGGAGATGTTAGTGAAATGGTTGAAAGAAAAACTGCTTCCAAGTTTATATGAACCATCTCTTATAGTTTTGGGATAATGCCCCATACCATTCGGAAAGTTTAAATAAACAACCAACAGACTCCTGGACAGTACATAAAATAAAAGAAGGGTGAACGAATAAAAATGTTTCATCTCCTCAGGATTCTTTCAAGCCGGAATTACTATAGTTACCCAAAAGGAAAGAAAAGCCAAAACTATTTATAGTGGATGATATTATACATAGTTTTGGACATGATGTGTTAAGACTGCCCCCTTACCATTATGAATTAAATCACATGAACATATTTGGGGAATCTCCAAAACTTACTACGAAAACTATGCTGGACAGTTACAGTGACGTGACAGTGTTGGAGACATGCCAAAAAGCATTGAATACGGCTACTCCTACAATTTGGGAAAAAAGTGTGATGAAATTTGAAAAGTTAATAGAAGATTGTTGGCCGCGTGAAAATCGCATCGAAGCAATTAACAAAGTCATCATTTAAAATCCCAATGAAGATACCGATGACTGTGATTATGAGTATGGAACCAATTCTTGATTACACTGGAAGGTAATGTGTTTTCAGTTTCTCATTAAGAAAATTTTTTGGTGTTATATTTACCACTACAATTTAGAAACAATAGGATTTATCATTTTCTTCCATTTTTACACTTATGTGTACACAATACACAAGTCATTGTGTATTTCTCTAAATTACTGTAAAATAGATTATCAGTGAAATCTGTACTTTTGCTTGTCTTCGACAATGCTTCAAATATTGGGAGAATTTGCTATTAACTTTCTCAGTAGGTATAATAAATATTTTTTGAAAATTTAAACCCAGAATGAAAGACTACATTATTACCGAGGGCCGAAAGGCGCTGTACACTTCTCTATTTTAATAAGTTGCATGGGTGAAAAAAAAAGAGAAAAGAGTGAGTGTGATTTTTAATTTCAAATATCTCATTCAAAAGAAACTTTTTATTTGTTCTAAGGTACTTTCGGCCCTCGGTAATAACGTAGTTTTTCATTCTGCGTTTAAATTTTTCAAAAATACTTATTAGTTTTCTCAACATTCGAAAAAAATGAATACATTTAACATACATTGAAAATTTTGACAGGCGACATTTTGCGCCTTTCCCCTTAAGTCAAAACTTTAACGGTAAAATATTGCAAAACCTCTAAATTTTAAAGAACTGCTTGGATTGACATGAAAGGCATACACATAGCTAACAAGTCAAAGAAAAAAAGTGATATTGTGCCGATATGTGCTTTTGCCCCGGGGGTGATTTTCACCCCCTCTTGGGGTTGAAAAAATATTCGTCCAAAGTCCGGAAATGGATAAAATCACTAATTTTAAGTATCTTTTGTTCTATAGAGTTTTTTCACTAAGTCAATACTTTTCGAGTTATTTGCCAGTGAATATGTTCATTTTTTCAACAAAATAACCACGCTTTTAGACGGTTTTTTAGCAAATAACTCAAATAGTAAGTATTTCCCCGAAAAAACATTCTTAGCAAAAATATAGTCTGTAAAAAATTTAAAAAAAAATGGTGTATACGTCTCTATACCTAGTAGAAGTAGAGTTATAGCTAATTAAAAATAGGTTCATATTCGTCAAATTCCAAATGGAATACTTTAACGTAAAATAACCAAAAATGAAGCACATTTCGGGGAAAACTCATTACAACTTATTTAAAGTGTTTAAAAAAAGCTTCAATTTTGTTTTATAAAAAAAATTCTAGCATTAAAAATAAACAAGTTACGCTCAAAATAAAGTTAGTCCCTATTTTTTGGTAAAAAATTGGGAAAATCACCCCCTAATTAGTATCTCAAATGAACTTAATCGTTACGACTTCACAAGTTTCTTGACTCGTGTATGAATTGTTTATATGATCTGTAAGTTTCGTCGGTTCAAAGTCCTTATTTTTGAAAGGGCTGTAGTTAAAAAGGGTTGAACGAGTCACTGATCAACGAATGTATGCAAATTTAGAAACACCAAATCAATTTTTGTCTAACAGAAAAACAAAAAAATACATGATATTCAGAAAAGCAATGCTGACTTTTTTTGTTTTTCGAGATTTTTGGAATCTCTAACAATTTTTAAGTTATTTTGAAAAAAGCATATTTTTCAAAATTAAAATTTTTAAAAATTTTACTTTAAATCCAAATTTTTTCAAAAATAAGCACTTTGAATAGATGAAACTTACAGATCATATAAACACAACATAATTAAAATAATTTGTGGAGCGGTAACGATTAATTTCATTTAAGTTGCTAATTAGGGGGTGGTCTTCCCGATTTTTTTTTGCCAAAACAAAAGGGACTATCTTTATTTTGAGCGTAACTTGCTTAAATTTAACGCTAGAAACTTTTTATAAAAACAGAAATAAAGCTGTTTTTAAACACTTTAAAAAAGTTATAATGGGTTTTCCCCAAAAAGTGCTTAATTTTTTGGATATTTCACTTCGAAATATTCTATTTGAAATTTGATGAATATGCATCTATTTTTCATTGGCAATAACTCTAATTCTACCAAGTACAGAGACCTAACGAGTACACCATTTTTTTTTACTTTTTTACAGGCTATATTTTTGCTAAGAAGGTTTTTTTCGACAAAATACTAACTTTTTCAGTTATTTGCGAAAAACCGTCTAAAAATGTAGTTATTTTGTTGAAAAATGAACATATTCACTCGCAAATAACTCGAAAAGTGTTGACTTGGCGAAAAGGCTCTATAGAACAAAAGTTACTTAGAATTAGCCAGTTTATCCATTTATTCTGGACATATATTTTTTCAACCCCAAGAAGGGGTGAAAGTCACCCCCAGGGCAAAAGCACACATCGGCACTATATCACTTTTTTTCGTTGACATTTAAGCTATGCGTATGCCAATTTTCATGTAAATCCAAGCGGTTCTTTAAAATTTAGAGCAAAAACCGTGAAAGAATGTACTAATATTTGGCAGTATTTATTAGATTTTAAGTAAATAAAAAACAGGTCAATTTTTGATCTAAGGGGGACACATTTTTACGGTAATCTGTCATTTGTCAACCCCCTCCCTTCCACTTATATTGTATTCCACTATTCAAGCACTATGTGTTTAAAGCTTTGTTTAACAATAAAAAAATTAATTTTTAGCAATGAAAATAATCAAAACCGATAGAATTTGACTTGAACTTTCAAATGCGGTAAGCAGAATTGCTATTTTATTTTTTAATCAAAAGTTATTTTTTGAAAGTTCAACCGCGTTCATGTCGAAAACTATGCATCCTACGAAAAACTTGTAAAACAGTTTTTGCTTAGAATTGCCCAAAAAATACAAAAAAAAATGTTTTGTTTTGCGAAAAATCGCTGTTATGTTATTCCTCAAGTTCTTTGTTTATAACAATCTTACTGACATCCGGATCAACTGTTACCCAAAAAATCCGTGTTCTACGGGTCAAAATACATAAAAAACTTGCGTAAGTCCATCTGAATTAAGGAGGCCGTTGTACCCCCCCCCTGGCAAACAGGACTAATACTGATACCATTAATTTCTATTTTACGTCTGATTGGTTCTTTACTGATTACTATTGTTTTAGTTTTCAGAGATGAAATTGTCATATTAAATTCTTTTGCTCTTAGGTTAAATCTGTGGACTATTTTTTGCAAACTATTTTCATCTTGGACTATCAATATTGTGTCATCTGCGAAACAGAGTATTTTTACCTCTTTGTTTCCCATTTTGTATAATCTTCCTTTGTTGAGGCTTTTGATGATTTCGTCCATGGTTAAATTGAGGAGCACAGGGCTCAATGAGTCTCCGTGTCTTATTCAGCTGCCTATTGTGAATCGTGCTCTGACAAATGCTTTCTTCAAGTCAATCAGACATAAATCCTGGTCTTTAATGCTCTAGTGATTTCTCAGTAATTAGCTTCTCATGACGAATATTTCATCGGTACACGAAAACCCTGGTTCATCTGCCAAACATCCTGTGATTCATTAGTTTTTGAAGAATTTTAGTAGTAAGTTTTAGAGTAGTATTTATTTAATAAGTTGATACCTCTTCAAAATCATCTCATTCATTTTATTATATTTGATTCTTTTTAAATCTCTCAATACCTTTAGAATCCAAAATTAATATTATGTGCAGACAAAACAAAAACCAAAACAAACAGCTAATATATGCGTTAAAATCATAGGAATCTATAAAGGAGTGGTAGCCGAGGTCAAAACTAGAAGCCTTATTTAGGCAAACTGAGAAGGAGTTGGACAAAAACAAATCAGCGGAAATTCAACTTGCATGCATTTAAGTGTACATTTTATGGTAATTTTTAAAAGTGATCTTCCTTGTTAAATATACTAAAAGGGAAAGTTGTACCTATATTTTAGTCAAACATTTTTTAGAAAATGTTTAAACCAGTTGATAGGACAGTTCCTGATACGCAAATTAGTAATTTCTTTTAATGTTTGATTTTAAAATGACATAAATTCGGTTTTAACCTAATTCTATCGAGAATATGAATCATGATCTACAGATAAAAGTAGTTGTTTACTTTCTATGTATAAAATAGTTGACATTTTTATTTAATAAAAGTAATAATTGGTTTTCAAAGGTTTTTTCTTAAAATTGTCATTTGATACAAAATGGCAGCTAATCTGGAAAGCTCAACCGCTCAACGTAGGTGGCGCTCGTGTAGTTGAGGGTCACGTCAACTTACGACAACACTTCAAATCAATATATTTCTAAGTAAATATTACATATTTCTTTCGCTGTGTGAATTAAAATTGAGAAAATAAAATCCCTCAATGTTGTGCTGTGCGTTTGTGCTCATCGAGAACATCAGGACACAGGTTTCCCAAAGATATTCTGATGAGAAAAAAGTGGATTGTAGCAATAAGAAGGGATAAATATGTGCCGACAATAAATGCATGTATCTGCAATAAATATTTTGTTGAAACAGATTACGTATTGTCCCTAGATTCGACTGTAAAAAATAGAATACTTCACTATAAAACTCAGATCATAATTTATTATAAACACACGGATTAGATATGCAATTTTATATACATTCACACTGTTGCCACATCTACAATCGCTTTTTAAGGAGTAAAAATATAAAAAAAATTAAATTTGAAACAATAATATAGAAAAATGTGAAATAATAATTTGAAATAATTCTCAAGTTCTCAATATTTTTTAGTGACTAAAACATAACCCGACCAAACCTAGCCTAGCGTCATCGAAAATAACATGTTAATAAAAATAAACATGTTAATAACCGAAAATTAAAGTGACCTAGTACCATTCAAATATTCTTTAGTGACTAAAACATAACCTGATCAAACCTAACCCTAAATTTTTCTAATTTCACCTTAAATTTAAGGTCGCCTTTCACCTAGACAAACACCCAAATAATAATTATACTTAATTAAGTTAACACATTCTATATTTCCATAAGGAATTATAACTTTTTTTAAATAAGGCAACATTGCAGAATTAACTGCGCTCAATCCATGCTTAAACCAAATTTACACCAAATGCGGAACTGTCATGGCGGCCATATTTTGAAAATATGTGCAAAATATCACATTTTAAAATGAGATAAACACAAAAATTAATGCTGAGCGCACTTATTTAAAAAAAATTTGAATTGATAAAAAAGTAAGGCAGATATATACACAGTTGTCAGACTCGTGGGGGGAGTGAATCAATACCAAATAAATACCCTCTGAGCTATAGAAATACAACATTGAGACGATGATTAATATAGTTTATCATTCGATAAGGGCTTCCTTTTTTTTTCAGTAACTCTCGCATTCCTTCTCTTCAATTCGTTTTTCAACGCACAAACAGTCCAAGATTCGTATTTTTCGGCCATAATTTATTATTTATTAAATCGTAATCAAAAACACAATATTATACAAACTTCACGAATTGTCAAAATGTTGACCTCCAGCTACACTAGCGCCGCCAATCGGGAGCAACGGCGTACATAGCTGCCATTACCACTGCCTTATGTCGATTCACCGGTTTATTCATTCTGCCCTGTCCAGATTTTTCTTGGTTCATTCCGTTTTCTATGTTCTTTACTTACTCTCTTCATTGGGCATGGTCATTCCAGGCATTTCTAACTAATCTACCTCTGAGGAAGACCTTAATATCTTTTGCCACCTAAGGCTCCTCGGTAGACCTTCTTCACTGCTATATCTTGTGACATTCTTTTCATTTTACAACATCTCGGTAATGAAGAACTATTCGTAAAAGATCCAACAAGCTGCATCGAAAACTATTTCCACATTGACATCAATACTAAAGGAGAACCTATCCATAAAGATGCAACTTTATTCACTTATGTTCGTCGGCATCCATGATTGTAGTCCGTATATTAGCACTGTCCACCCACAGCAGACCACCCGGAGCCGGAATACCCCTCAAACATCGAAATCCCAACTACAATCCCAGACTAAAACTTTGAAAAAACAAAATCTTGAAATAATATGAAGAAGTAAACATATAGGTTCTTACATAATATATGCGTATATCATCATAATGTGTTGAATATAACGTATGTGTCTAAAATATTAAAAATTGAATTAATCATTCGTATAGGCCTTTCTCCAAATCGTCTCTTATTTTTCGCAGGTGTGCCAGTTTGACCTTTTTCATAACTACGGACACCTGGCCATATAAGACATTTTTTTTTGTTGGAATAGTGGACTAACTACTACCTCATCATAATCCTTGCCATAATATACACCTTACATACCAACTAGGAAATATCCCATAGCGTTTGTCAATCAAAGTCATTTGATTTGGAAATTCTATACAGAGTGAATTAAACAGCAGTTCAAAAAAAATATTATATTTTTTTATAATAATTCTTTAAAATTTGTTGAATAATAATGGATGACAGCACTTCTCAGTAATTTTTTCAGATGCTGGTTAATTAATATGATCGGTGTTTGACTTGTACGAATTTTAAAGCGGAATAAAATTATTCACAACATACGTTGTTCCTAATTTGGAGATAATTCCACAAGCAGCCTTTTTTTAATTCAGGATACACAGGATACAAGATTCAGGATACTTCGATTCTGGTACAAATTTCCAGTAATATTTTAATTGTAGAGCTTGATCTTCTTGTATCTCTGTTAATTTTAATTCTCCAGATGTTTTTTGGGTGATAATTACATATATTGAAAATTAAAACTCACGAAAACTAAATATAAACTCTGAGAGATCAGTTATTATTTTATCTTCGTTTGCAATTACAAATTCAGTTTTTGTAAATGCTCCATGACTCAGTCAAAACATTAAGTCTTGTAAGATCACGAGGAAGATTACCAACAAGAGGGATCGACCAAATTACAGAAAATGCAATATGCATACCTATGCATGAGTTAAAAGAAATGACCAGAGATAGAGATCTTTGGAGACGGATAATACACGACATCACGATTACCCCTACACTCCTTTCAGGGGGTCAGGACTGAAGAGAGATATTATATTCCTATGAATATATACATTTTTCTCCAAAGTCGATTTTCATTCCACTGCATTTTGGCTTCCATCGATTCAACACTCTTTCCACACATATTTTAAACAGTGTCCGTGATATACAGCACCTTTGGTGCAGATTTTTGTTTTTTTCTGATTCTACTGGAGTATATGCATTGGATGCGTACATACATCAACGCTATAGCGAACATGTATACATGTACATAAATGCAAAAAGTGTCGATCATCATCATTCTCTTT
This sequence comes from Diabrotica virgifera virgifera, assembly GCF_917563875.1. NCBI lineage: Eukaryota > Metazoa > Arthropoda > Insecta > Coleoptera > Chrysomelidae > Diabrotica > Diabrotica virgifera. Next base: position 237,163,732 of record NC_065446.1, on the reverse strand, counting down.
GCCTTATCCCTATGCGGGGTCGGCTTCCCTAATTGCAATTCTCCACACAATTCTATCTTGGGTCATATAAATGTTAATCCCCTTTACCAACATATCCTGCCTTATCGTCTCCCCCCAGGTCTTCTTTGGTCTTCCTCTCCTACTCCTTCCAGGAATCTGCACTTCAGCTAGTCTTCGTATTGGGTGATTAACGTCTCGACGTTGAACATGACCAAACCATCTTAACCTATGCTCTCTCATTTTGGCATCAATTGGTGCCACACCTAGACTTCCCCTAATATACTCATTTCTAATTTTATCCTTCTTTGTCACTCCACTCATCCATCTATGCATTCTCATTTCCGCCACATGCATTCATTGTTCCTCTTTCTTTTTCACTGCCCAACATTCAGTTCCGTACATCATAGCCGGTCTTATGGCTGTTTTATAGAATTTTCCCTTCAGCTTCATTGGAATTTTTCTGTCACACAACACACCACTCGCTTCTTTCCACTTCATCCATCCAGCCGTAATTCTACTGTATGCATCCATCTATTTCTCCATTACTCTGTAATACCGATCCTAGGTACTTAAAACTATTGCTTTTCACAATCATTTCACCATCCAAAGATACCATTTTATTTGTAGTAGCTCCATCTTTAAATGAACATTCCAAATACTCTGTTTTTGTCCTACTAAGTTTTAAACCTTTTTTATCCAGAGTTTGTCTCCACTGTTCCAGTTTTTGTTCTAAGTCTCTTTCACTATTTCGTACTAACACGACATCATCAGCATACATTAAGTACCATGGAATGTTACCCTGTAGTTTCGCTGTTATCTGGTCCAAAACTAATGAGAATAAATACGGACTAAGCACAGAGCCTTGGTGCAATCCTACTTTCACATGAAATTTATCAGTCTCTCCCACACCTGTCCTAACACTAGTCGTTACTCCCTCATACATATCCCTCACAATCTTTACATATTCACCAGGGACTCCTTTCTTATTGAGTGCCCACCACAGAATCTCTCGAGGAACTCTATCATATGCTTTCTCAAGATCAATGAATACCATATGAGCGTTTGATTCTTTACTCCTGCATTTTTCCATCAACTGCCTTATAATGAAAATTGCATCTGTTGTTGATCTACCCTGCATAAAGCCAAATTGATTCTCGGATATTTCGGTCTCTTCACGTATCCGTCTATCAATTACTCTTTCCCATATTTTCATGGTGTGAAATGCAAAAAAAAATGCAAAAAGTGTCGATAAAATGGAGAATAATATTATTTAGACGCATTTTCAGTCACAAAAGGCTTAAGACAAGGATGTTCTTTGTCTCCAGCTCTATTCAAAATCCATATTCAAGAAGCATTACAACTGGAGGAGAGAATGTACATGAATGAGAATAGAACTTGGAAATAAGTACATAACAAATCCTTTCTTCGCAGACGATCAAGGGATTATGGCAAACCCTGAGGAAGGCACTCAAATCAACAAAAATAAAACTGAATATCTTAGAAGAAAGGACGAAAAAAGAGTCTAACAACTCTTACTAGGAACAGTGATAGCGACAGAAAGAACGTTAAAACGGGATATCCAGCAGAAAATAGAACAGGGCCAAAATGTAGTACAAACACTAAATTTGTTACTTTGGTCTCCTAAAATCAGTTTATGAACAAAAATGACCATCTACAAATCGGTTGTAGAACCAATTTTGACGTACGGATCTGAATGTTGGCCAATAACGATGAAAGAGAAGAAAAAACTAGAAGTAGTAGAAATGGACTATGTAACAAGAAGAAGAACAAGAAGGATTTACAATACTGTAGATACAATAGAAGAAATAAGAAGAAGAACAGGAAGGATTTACGATACTTACTGTAGATACAATAGAATCCAAACAGATTTGATGGCACTGGCATGTAATGCGAATGAAAGATGAACAGGCAAAACAAGATGAACAAGAAAAAGCCAAAACAGGCTTTAAACTATGTTCCGTGAAATAAAAGTAGAGGAAGACCAGCATTAGAGTGGAGAGAAGGAATCAGAGGAATAATGAGAGATAGAGCCATAATAGACCAGTAAGGATCTGCGAAAAAACGTCATTTTTGGATGTGAGAGGTGGCATTCGGATTTTTGCAGATAAAGTTAGGTGACACCTTCAGTAATAATAATTGACTTATGCTCCTTCTCAAATATGCCCGGAACTTTAATAAAAAAAATAAAATATTTAAAAATTTCGAAAAACATCGATTTTTTTCTGCTGTCTTTGCTTATAACTTTAAAACGATTCGTTTTGGAACAAAGTCGTACAGAAATAAAATAAAGATAATTTAATTTTGTATGATATACGACTGGTAAAAAATGTCTTAAGGTATTACCTTTTCTGCAATATAGCAATAAATACAAAATAAGGGGGCAAAATAAGTCTGTTGTCATTCAATATTTTTTAACCACTTTGGTGGCACTTAGAACCTTAGTAATTCGCTTAGGAAGTTCTTTGTAACATACTTAAATCGTGTACCAAATTTCATTAAAATCGATTTAATAAATTTTGCATAATAAATTTGCAATCTAAATGTTTTTAAAAAAGTTCAAATTTTTTAAAATCTTTCTGAACAAAAAGTAGACCATTTAGAAGTTGGCTAATTTTTTTACATATAAAGAGGTGCTCTACCTATCTAATACACTTTACAGAATTAAAATCGGATTATTTAAGGGGCCCCAGCAATGTTTTAAATTTATAAACAATTTTTTGGCTTATAAACAAATAGCTTTGTTTAATAATAAAAAAATTATTTTTTAGCAATGCAGATAATTAAAACCGGTATAATTTGACTTAAACTTTCAAAAAAGTCAGCAGAATTGCTATTTTATTTTTTAGTCAAACGTTATTCGCGTTAAAAAATTGCAATTTCTCGATTTTTTGAAAGTTCCACCGCGTTTATCTCGAAAACTATGCATCCTACGAAAAAACTTGTAAGAACATTTTTTGCTTAGAATTACCCAAGAAATACAAAAAAATGTTTTATTTTGCGAAAAATCGATTTTATGTAATTCCTCAAGTTATTTGTTTATAACAATCTTATCGACATCCGGATCAACTGTTACCCAAAAAATTCTTGTTCTACGGGTCAAAATACATAAAAAAACTTGGGTAAGTCCATCTAAATAAAGGAGTCCGTAGCACCCCCTCCTGACAGCACTAATTTGTTTATAAGCCAAAAAATTGTGTATAACTTTAAAACATTGCTGAGGCTGCTTTGATAATCCGATTTCAATTCTGTAAAGTGCATTAGATAGGTGGAGTACTTCTTCTTTATATGTAAAAAAATTGACAAATCTTTTTATGTTCTAGTTTTTGTTATGCAAGATTTTAAAAAATTTTAATTTTTAAAAAAAAGTTTAGATTGCAAAATTATTATGCAAAATCTAGTAAGTCAATTTTAATGAAATTTAGTGTACGGTTTTAGCACATTACAAACATTTTCTAAGCGAATTAGGAAGGTTCCAAGTGTAACCTAAGTGATGGAAAATCATTGAATAAGGACAGGCTTGTTTTGCCCCCTTATTTTATATTTATTGCTATTTTGAAGCAAGGGTGATAAATTAAGACATTTTTAACCAATCGCATCTGATAGAAAATTTAATTATCTTTGTTTTATTCCTATAAGACTTTGTTCTAAAACGAATAGTTTTTAAGTTATAAGCAAAAAAAGTAGAAAAACGAAATTTTTTCAAATTTTTAAATATTTTATTTTTTTTATTAATGTTCCGGGCATATTTGAGAAGGAGCATAAATCAATTATTATTAACGAAGTTATCACCTAACTTTATCCGCAAAAATCTGAATGCCACCTCTCACATCCACCTAAAAACAGATCCTTACTGGTCTATAAAGGAGAAGATATGGATCGACTGAAAAAGGTGGAGATCAAAATGTTATATGAGGCAGAGGTTGTAGGATCCCTGTAAATAGAAACATACACTCCTGACCAAAAAAATCCGGACAACTTAAAAATGGATCATTTTTGATGTCTCGAATCTCCTAAACCTGTTGTCTGATTTTAATGATTTTTGTAATATGTTTATAGCCTTATTCTCTAAGAATATCGATGTAGTAATAGTGTTGTTGAAGAGGTAAATGTCATTGTATACCGGGTGTAACAATAATACTGTGTTTTTTCCTCAAAGTTCAAAACACCATGTGGAATATTCTAGCATTTAAAAAATATTGAAATTAAATCTCAATTGTAGCCTTAGCCTTTCTTAATATTCTGCTTTGTGACTCATTCACTTATTTTGGATAATGAAAAAGTTAGGTACTTTGATAACTAGCCATGTTCTTCATCAACACAGGGTGTTCCTAAATAAGTGCGACAAACTTTAAGGGGTAATTTTGCATGAACAAATAATGACCGTTTGATTTATGTCTGAACATATGTCTGCAAATGCTTCGTTGCCGAGATACGGGATGTTGAATTTTTTCTTGCACACTGAGGATTTATTTATTGCTCTAATACCGGTTGAGATATGCACATGAAATTTGGTGGGTTTTAAGAGGTAGCTATTGCGCATTTTTTGACATACAATTATGAATTTTATATTCACCGTTGGCGTGCATACTGGTCATATAACCCGGTCATATACCCTGTATGCACGCCAGTGGTGAATATAAAATTTTTAGTTGTGTGTCAAAAATGTAAAATAACTACCTCTTAAAACCTACCAAATTTTATGTGAATACCTCAACCGGTTTTAGAGCAATAAATAAATCGTCAGTTTGTAAGAAACAAATCAACATCCCGTATTTCGAAAACGAAGCATTTGCAGTCATATGTTCAGACATAAATCAAACGGTCATTATTTGTTCATGCAAAATTACCCGTTAAAGTTTGTCGCACTTATTTAGGAACACCCTGTATTGATGAAGAACATGGCTAGTTGTTAAAGTACCTAACTTTTTTATTATCCAACATAAGTGAATGAGTCAAACAACAAAATGTTAAGAAAGCGTAAGGCTACAATTGAGTTTTAATTTCAATATTTTTTAAATGCTAGAATATTCCACAGGGTGTTCCGAACTTTGAGAAAAAAACACAGTGTTATTGTTACACCCGGTATACAATGGCATTTACCTGTGTAGCAAAAATATTACTACATCCAGATTCTTAAAGAATAAGGCTATAACATACTAAAAAAATCAGATTAGCCATTTTTAAGGTGTCCGGATTTTTTTGGCCAGAAGTGTAGATATATCCAAGCAGGGTGTATTCGGAATTGGACTTATACCGAGGTACTGCTGGATATTTTATTGATCTAATTAAAATACAGAAAAACAATAAATATGAGGTCCTTTCTCTCGGTAATAGATACCTCGCATGTGGTCGACTTTGACAGGCAAAATATCTGGTCCATACCCATTTTGAAAAACCGCCGAGATGGAGATGTGTTTATATGGTGCCGTGTGCGCGGGCTTGGAGCGTCGGTGTAGACACTGGGTGTTTCGCTGCTCTGCGGGTATGTCCATCTTGGGTACTTTCAATGACTGCGGCGGTACCGATTCTTGATTCAGTACCGATCGAACGTCGCGTCTTAGCGGTTCTCCGCTAAACTTTCTTGTGATTTTTCTTCACAAAGTGATTCACTTCTGTCGTACGTATGCGATAGTACCTGTGAGTTTTTCTTTCTTCCGGAAAATATCTGGATATTGATCGCAAAGCTTGCGTCCGTTCGACCTAGCGCGAATAGATCCAATTGTTTTGTGATAATGGTTGTGCACAAAAAATGCAGATTTTACGACTGGGCATGGAAAAATGACAGGTAAATCATTATGATCATATTTCATTAAGTTCATACCATACACAATGTGATCAAATTAAATACTCGTTAAATCTATTCAATTAAAATATTCTTAAATTTATTTGATGTGGATATCAATAGTGTTCAAATATTTAGGATAATATAATAGGTACAGAGTTAGTTTTTAGTGCGACATTGGTCGATAATTCCATTATAGTACAGAATATCCAAAAAAGTTATTTAGTAAAAATGTAGGCATGGATCTAGGTTTAAATAATATACCACGATTATGAATACCTATAAAGTATTATAGAAAACATACAATTTCTTAAATAGGACACCCCGTATATTTTTTTGTATTTAGATTCTTCTCCTAATCCTGGTTCTTATAATGTGGGGTTTGATACTACTATACAGGATAATTAGTGAATTATGACCATTTTCATTTCGATATCGCCATGAAATAAAAACCCTGTATGTAAAAAAGACTAGGTACATGGTACATACCTACATAAATAATTATTAATTTTACATAATAAGCTTAACATCAGTGGCTAATCCAGAAATTTTTTTTGGGTTGGGTCATGAATCTTGAGGGTGATTTAATTACTTTTATCTGATGCAAGGTCACTTTATCTTACCACCCCTAGAATAATTGGGTTTTCAATTATTTTTTGAATGGAGCTAAATTTTTTTTTGTTTGACGGCTCTCGGTTTTTCTTTTTTTAGGATTATTGAATCGATATTAATTTTTGTTTGAGGGGGTCATAATCCCCGTGACACCCCCCCTTGAATCCGCCACTACTTAACAACTAATTTTCAAATTTAAGTTGAACAGAAATTATTGACGATTTCACGAATATTCGTATACAGAGTGAACTACAAAAGAAAATTACGATTTTCTCATATTTTTTAAATGTACAATCCTATATTTTCTGCCTCTTCTCCGTGTGCCTCATCCTTCAAAGACATTGGCGATCATCATGGTCCATTTTACTCGCTCTGCAACGGTTCTGAAGAATTCTATTGTTGATTTTCCACTCTATTGCTTTAAATTTTTCAACCAGGATGTGCGTAGTCACCCTGGTCCTATTTTTCTTTCCACTTTCCCTGGTATAATTGACCGCATCACCTCATATTTTTCATTTCTTAGTATGTAACCCAAGTCATTTTTCTTTCCTTCATAGTGTTGAGTATTGCTTTTTGATCTTTCTTAATGTTTGCGTATTTGTTACATATTGTGTCTATGATCTTGTCCACATTTCAAAGCTGGCAAGTCTTTCTTCAGTTGCGTCCGTAAGAACAGAACCTAGAATCTTCCCCCAGGAAGATCCTAGGGGGGTTACAACTTAATTTGTCAGCAACACCTTTGAATACTCATAATGGTGTTAAGCGTATAGAGATCAAACTATATCCCAGTGGAGGGGTTACAACCCCATAAACCTCCTTAAGGAAATAAGTCAAAAGTAAATGTTCAAAATATCCACCTCTAAAGTACAGTAGAACGTCAATAATCCGGATTAATTGGGACCGGACCCCATCCGGATTATCAAATTATCCGGATTATCGAAATTACCTCAAAAAAGGCTAGTATACACATAAAAGTACAACAAACGTTTTAAAATTTTATGTTTTCTCTTGTACAGTAAAGTGTCTAGAGGTGAAATTAATCAAAACATTTTTTTATGTTTAAACACTGTATTGTAATTCATTTATAATAGCACCATGTGTACAGTAAAAACATCAGACACTATTTGGGCTTTAAAAAAATGTGTAAAATATTTTTGAACTGCGGTAGAGGTTCGTTTTTCGCAGCGAAGTTCTTAATTTATTTTAAAAGAATCAGATATTTTTGCTAGATACAAATCCGGATTATTGACGGTCCGGATTTTTGACGTGCGGATCCATTGTACATTTAAAAAAAGAATGTGTGTGTACTTTGTACGCACGTAAGAGTTATACTTCTATTATTATGATTTCAACGAAATTAATATACTTAACAGGTTATTTGTATTTTATTTAAATATTAAACTAACTTTCTTTACCTACCACTTTTAAAAAATTTTTATTAAAACGATACCAATAATATAAAAAAAAAGAATATGAATCGTCCGGGATTTGAACCCGGGACCTCTTGATCTCCGGTCACACGCTCTACCACTGAGCTATATTCCCTTTGTTTTGACAGGTTACAAGATTTCTCATACATACTGACAAATTTAACAGACCAAGTGAAGTATACAAAAATACTTTAAATATATTTACTATTATTATAAAATATCTTACGCCCGAGGAAGACAAATCCAAAGGCACAAAAATTATAATAAATAAATTTACTAAAAACACTAATATATCCTTTTATATGATATAATATGACTTATTTGCGCTGACAGCGCTGATACATACATATCTTGAAAGATTAGCAACGGAATACATACTGTCTGTGTGCGCATGCGCCCGGCATTATAAAATTTCACTCTCGATCGTAAAGAAGTATAACTTCAAAAATATGAGAAAATCATACTTTTCTTTTGTAGTTCACCCTGTATACGAAAATTTTTGTCATGCCTCTCAGGGGACATAAGATGTCATCAGCTGAGAGAAGAAGAATTCTTAGTTTCATACGCTGTACTCAGTGAGTGTCTTTTCGAAAATCGATGAATTAAATGCATTCATGTTATTTTGTTATGCTCCCGACATTTTCGCTAAAGGACTATCATTGCAAATAATGCTTCTCTTTTACCCATGCCACCTATGAATTACCACATCCTCGTATATAGTTGCAATTTTCAATTCAATATCAATTCAATAGTTTGGTAAATCTCCTTCATAAGAAGTGAATGCAACAGTTGCCTTGAAATTACTTTTTTAAGGAATCTACATATTTTATAAGAAGCTACCGATCTTCTTTTGTTATTCCCCAACTTATACGATTGTTTCCAAGTTTACAAAACGGCTTTAACATTTCAACTTGACTAATTACTTTTATTTCCCATGACATCAGTCGGGTTATACCAGAAGTAAAAATATCTAAGTAGCGTTGACTTATAGAAGGCAGCCTTCAAAAACGTAATGACGCACGATGATTAAGAATGGCGATAGATTTTAATGCTTAAGCAAAACAAAATACGTGTTTTTTCTATTCATTTAAATGAATAACATTTTTTGACAAATAAACCACAAATGATAAAATATGAATAATGTTATAAAATTATAGAGGAAAGGCTGCAAATATGGGCTGGTCTTGTAATATGGGCTAGGTGGGTTTCACAGCTATTCGTTGCAGATCTCTACATTTTGACTATTGCAAACGGTATTTGACGAAGTTAAACTATCACCGTAGCGATGGCGCCACTGTGGTAGATATTTCCCAGTTTATAATAATTGTTTGTCGGTTGGTGTGAGTGTCAAAACTTTTTCGGGTAAGTTGATAAATTCCAGTATTTAAAAATAAACACGAATTTTAAAAAAACATCTGTGTCACGTTGAAGCTCTATTATTAGTCTTTGATATATGCTAATGAGTTTTCTTCAAATTGTCTGCTTTTAGACATAACTTCTTTTGTTGTGCAAAGCAAGCGTGTTTACAATATGGGCTAGTGGCCCATATTTAGAACAATGTAGCAATGTAGGCAAAACGAATTAGGAAAAGGCAAAGAAAAAAGGAAAGGAAAAGAAATAAAAAAAGGAAAACGTAAGCAGGTTACCAAAGTCACAAAGGACCAAAAAAAGAAATCGAGTTCTAGTAGCGAGGATGAGGAGGAATATGTGCCTGCAGATGATGAGAGCGATTACAATGAGTTTCCTTCTACACAGCCTCCACAAGACGCAGCTGACGTAACGTGTATGTTTTGCGAAGCACTTTTTTCAGAGGATAATCTTGGTGAAATATCGGTCAAGTGCTTCATGTGTCATTTTTGGGCACATAACGAGTGCGCTGGGGCCGAAAAAGAAGAATACCTATGTGTGTGACTTTTGCAAATAGTTTTAGCCTATGAGTTATTTAATGGACTTTTTGTATTTTAGATATTAAAATATATTTGTCACACATTTATCTCACTTCACACAAATTTAAGACACATTTTTCGGGGTAGCCCATATTTAGGATCATTATTCAAACGGCGCAAAAGTACAATTTTTCATTATTTGTACATTTAAAACAGTTGTATATTTTTTAATCAATTTGGACTTTGGGCAGGTTATAAGTAACTAAATGTAGGTATTCTCACGTACCTTTGGAAATAAAATCGAATTTTTATTCTTTTTTTACAAAGAAAAACAAAATGGGTAGCCCATATTTGCATCCTTTCCTCTAATGATAAAAGTAATTTAGAACTAAAACACTGGAATAAATCGATTTTTGAATACAGTACTTACCTAGAGACTAAGGGCCAGTTGTTCGAACGCTAATCAAAAATGATCATTATCAAATATTTAATTACAATTATATTTGATTAAGCGTACTTCTGACAGATGTCACATTTTGAGGTTATGTTGACATTGTTGACTGATTTATTTTATTATTTTGGTTTTAATCTAAAATAAACCATAATTAAACTCTTTGTGATGTTAATTTCTTGTTTTTACTTACAAATCAATAATAATAATAAGCAATTTTTAATAATTTAACAGCTGCGGTTATACTTTAATTACTGCTTTACCTACAATCAATGAATGATTAGCGTTTTACATGTATTTTTGATGTCTCGATTTGATTTCCATCAAGAAAATTGATTACAATAAACTGATTGATTTTAATCAACTTCTTGATTAGCATGTATTACATTGTGTTCAAAATGACGCCCTAAAAAAATCTACAATAGAAAAATGGGTGGAAATGCACAATTACATTTTAAAGTGGCATCCAAAAGTGCATAAACATGTCAAAATCAGTATATTAAGGGCCAGTTCAAAGAATATTTCCAAAAAAATTCAATCTAAAATATTGAAAAATAAGCCATTGGTGACAAATTTTGACAGGCAGCTCAAAAATGCATTTTGCGGTGGACATCAGAACTCGCTACTGGATCATACGAAATAAAAAAATCGAAAAGATTTAGGTAATTAGCTTATGATTGAAATGATTTTTGAATTTTTGGTATCACTCAGAAGTCAAAAATACGAAATTTTTGGTAAAAATTTTGTGAAAATCAACAGATTTATTATTATTAAATAAAAAATAAGCAAAAAACGAAAAATAGCTCGACGTTGTTACCTCATGAAATGTCTAAAGAAAATCTATGCAAAATTTCAGGTAGATCGGTCGAGTAGTTTTTCAGTTATAATGTCCACCGCATTTGAAAAATCAGTTTTGAGAAAAATGCGTTTAAAGTTTTGACGACTGCATCTTCATCTTCTTATTTGTCTGCCAAATCGTAAAGTGATGCACATTGGAATATGTTTTTTGAATCGCGGAGTAATCAACAAAGGAGAAGGCGAACAGTTCTTTAACGTCTCTCACTACGCTCAAGCGTGCTGGCGCGAAGTCGCGCAAAGCGAGTCGAAGGTAGGGATATTCAACACGCTGTATCTCTGTCAATGGACCGTGATAGTCGTGACGTCAAATCAATGTTGGCTACTCTGAAATTTATTCCAAACAAAACAAAACTCTGTCAACAATTCACACGTGGTGTTTATTTTCGTTTTTATAATTGGAATATATTGCTTGTAGGATGTTTAATTTTTACAAAATGGTGATGTGTTGTGTACCCGCGATTGTAATCAATGCTCATAGTATATTTCCCACCATATTTCTAAATAGGACAAGTTAAGAACCTAAAGAAACGCAGTAAGTACCATGTAGTGTGTAAATCCTTGATTTTGTGTAGGGACATTTATAAAATTAAAAGCAATATGATTGATATGACTAACAAAGATTGTGTCTTTAGAAAAAATGAGCAGATAATTGTTAAAACAAAATAAAATTAAAAATGATTACACAAATCACGTGTATAATCAATTGACAGACGTCAAATGTGCTTTATTTGGAATATTTTTTGACGTTTTGACGTCACCCTATCACGGTCCATTTGATTCCGATCAATCTGAAATTTTCAGAGGGTATTTCAAACCATACCCACCCCCCTTAAGATCACTGAACACGAATACGCAATCAGAACCGATCCCTACAGCTCCTGGTGCCCAGGGTTACTGCTAAAGCACTCCACCTGAAGTTTCGAGGGCTTTCGGCACTAAATTGATACAAACAGATTACTAGGCGGTTGTTGGGATCGCTCAATAGGGCTTTTCATTCATAGTCATTTGTTTCGAGCTTCTGTCACAGCCCTATACGAATACGTCATCAGAACCGACCCCCCTGGAGCATCTGGTGCCTAGGGTCAATGCTGAGGCACGTCATCTTCTGTCGTTCCGAGAGTTTTCGGCACTAAATTGATGCAAACAGATTACTGGGGGGCTTTTTGGGATTGCTGAACACGACTATGACAATAAAACCGACCCTCGGAGCACTTAGTGCCCAGGGTGACTGATATGCACATGATCTTCTGGAATTTCGAGGGTTTTCTCTTTTCGGAGGTCTGTTCTGATGGCGTACCGTGTTTATCAACCCAAAACCACCGGAATAATTTATTTACGTCAATGTAATGTCGGAAAGCAAGAAACTCCAGAAGATGAAGTCCTTCAACAATGATCCTGGACACCAGGAGCTCTGGGGGTCGGTTCTATTGACGTATTCTTGTTCAGCGATCTCAAAAACCATCTAGTAATCTGTTTGCATCAATTAAGTGCTAAAAACCCTCGAAACTCTAGATGACGTGCCTTAGCAGTAACACTAGACACCAAGTGCTCCGGAAGTTGGTTCTGATTGCGTATTCAGGATCAACGACCCCAAAAACCTAAAAAATTATGTCCCTTAATATACTGATTTCGACATGTTGGTGCAATTTTGGATGCATTTTATGCACTGTAAATCATCATTCTCTTTGCCTCATCCCTATGCGGGGTCGGCTTCCCTAATTGCATTTCTCCACACAATTCTATCTTGTGTCATATCAATGTTAATCCCCTTTAACAACATGCCCTGCCTTATCGTCTTCCCCCAGGTCTTCTTTGGTCTTCCTCTCCTACTCCTTCCAGGAATCTGCACTTCAGCTATTCTTCGTATTGGGTAATTAGCGTCTCAACGTTGAACATGACCTAACCATCTCAACCTATGCTCTCATTTTGGCATCAATTGGTGCCACACCTAGACTTCCCCTAATATACTCATTTCTAATTTTATCCTCCTTTGTCACTCCACTCATCCATCTAAGCATTCTCATTTCCGCCACATGCATTCGTTGTTCCTCTTTCTTCTTCACTGCCAACATTCATTTCCGTACATCATAGCCGGTCTTATGGCTGTTTTATAGAATTTTCCCTTCAGCTTTATTGGAATTTTTCTGTCACACAACACACCAATCGCTTCTTTCCACTTCATCCATCCAGCCCTAACTGAATGCATCTCCATTTATTTCTCCATTACTCTGTAATACCGATCCTAGGTATTTAAAACTATTGCTTTTCACAATCATTTCACCATCCAAAGATACCATTTTATTTGTAGTAACTCCATCTTTAAATGAACATTCCAAATACTCTGTTTTTGTCCTACTAAGTTTTAAACCTTTTTCCTCCAGAGCTTGTCTCCACTGTTCCAGTTTTTGTTCTAAGTCTCTTTCACTATTTCCTAACACGACATCATCAGCATACATTAAGCACCATGGAATGTTACCCTGTAGTTTCGCTGTTATCTGGTCCAAAACTAATGAGAATAAATACAGACTAAGCACAGAGCCTTGGTGCAATCCTACTTTCACATGAAATTTATCAGTCTCTCCCACACCTGTCCTAACACTAGTCGTTACTCCTTCATACATATCCCTCACAATCTTTACATATTCACCAGGGACTCCTTTTTTATTGAGTGCCCGCCACAGAATCTCTCGAGGAACTCTATCATTTTATGCACTGTAAATGCATTTATACATTTCCACCCATTTTTCTATTGTAGACTATTTTCCTGACATCCCTAACACAATGCAAAAAGATTGAAGTCGATTGGTGCTGTATTTAAAATTCGATTTGTCTCATCTTTCCACATCCTCTAGCTAGAAGATACAGTAAAACCTTGAGATACTTATTGGCTTAATCGGTTCCTGATGCTTGCTTTGATATGATATTTTTATGTGGTTGTAAAATAAGTTGAGCACCTTGGTTTATATAGCTATTATATAATTTATAAAATATTGTATATATTATATTATTAAACTCAGATCAAAGTCTCTTCAGTGGCAACATCTAAAAAAATTATTCGATGTTCAGTATGTTTCTTAATTTTTCCATCTTCTGTGATTTTTCAGTAGGATCAGCAAGTTTTAATAAAAATATTTCCAGAAACTTTGTTGTTTTTCCCTCAGGGTGTCTGCCTTTTGTCAAAATGTGTAAATAGGCCCGCATTTGTTTATTAAAATAAAATATAATTATATACTCATTATTATTTCCATTCTATTCTAAGTACTATTGATTATAATAATATGAGCGTTCTTATTATAGTAAATATATTTTGAAAACAAAACATATTGTTCTTGTATCATTGTAAACATTTTTGAGAATAAAGTTTTTAAAAAGAAAATTTCCAAGAAAATAAATTCAATTAAATATGTCGAAGAAATTATGTAAAGAAATAAAAATAATAGGAATCATGTTTAGAAATTAGAAAGTTCTTGCCAATACATGCTTTCAAAAGTTAAATAACCTGTTTTTAAGAAAACAATAAACAGGCATCGACAAGACTTAATCCTTACTTTGATAAAATGTTTATTAAAACAACAACGAGGGTCATTATGAAAAAAATGCTGCTTTTTACTTAAATATTTCATAGAATTCACTTTTACTGGGATATTTCGTCTTCTATAACCTCTAGTTTTTTTAAGAATCGGTAGTATTTTTGGATTTAATTCGACTGAAGTTTATTTTTTGTTAAAGTAATTTTTACTCGGAAATTTTGTTTAACACTCTGTTTACATTTCTATTTTTTAGAAATATCTAATAGTTTCGGGTAAAACATATGGTCAAGGCTCAGTAGGAGGCTTTGGATTATTCAGGAAAGTTGGAACAGTTAACGGAAAATACTTCTGTCGGAATTTCCTTGATTAATCAATTTATCGGACTGGGATAAATACTTGAATCTTATTCAATCGTTTCGGCAAATTGCTATTCACAATTATTAACGGTGGTTATACTTATAACTGAAGGAGCTAAATAACTACATCTTACACATTCTTAATAATAGTGATAGAGAAACAGGTGATTCCTTAAAAACAAGAATTGATGTGATTCTGTCCACTTCTAGATGTTTAAGGATCCATTGGCGCTAATAAATTTGTTTAAAAAATTAATTAATTGAATTACAATATACACTGCGGTGCAAAAAAATCGATCCACTAAAAATTTGGTCATTTTTGATGTTTCGAATTCCCTAAACCTGTTGTCCGATTTAAGTGATTTTTTACCACGTTATAGCCTTATTCATTGACAATATCGCTGTAATAATATTGTTGCTAGACAGTCAAATTGTCATTGTATACCGGGTGTACGAATCAAACTGTGCTTTTTCTCAAAGTTCGCATCACCCTGTGGATTATTCTATTATTTATAAAATACTGAAATTAAAACCCAACTATAGCCTCAGGTTTTCTTAACATTTTGTTTTTCGATTCATTCGCTTTCGCATCGTGTTTTCTAAATAAGTGCGACAAACTTTAAGGGGTAATTTTATATGATAAAATAATGACAATTTGCTTTATAATCATATATCCGCAAACGCTTCGTTTCTGATATATGGGATGTTCAATTTTTTTTTTTACAAACTAACGATTTATTTATTGCTTTAAAACCAGTTAAGATATGCAAATGAAATTTGGTGGGTTTTAATACGTAGTTATTGCACATTTTCTTACATGCAATTAAAAATTGTATATTCATCATTGGCGTACGTACGGGTAATATTATCGGTCATAATACCCGTTTGCGCGCCAATGGTGAATATTAAATTCTTAATTGTATGTCAAAAAATGTGCAATAGCCACATCTTAAAACCCACCAAATTTGATTTGCATATCTCAACTGATTTTAAAGCAGTAAATAAATCGTCAGTTTGTAAAAAAAATTGAACATCCCTTATCTCGGAAACGAAGCGTTTGCGGACATATGATTATCAAGCAAATTGTCATTATTTTCTCATGTAAAATTACCCCTTAAAGTTTGTCGCACTTATTTAGAAACACCCTGTACTGATGACGAACATGGCCAGTTGTTAAAGTACCTAACTTTTTTATTATCCAACGTAAGCCAATGAATCGAAAGACAAAATGTTAAGAAAACCTGAGGCTATAGTTGGGTTTTAATTTCAGTATTTTATAAATGCTAGAACAATACACAGGGTGATGCGAACTTTGAGAAAAAAAAACAGTTTGATTCGTACACCCGGTATACAATGACAGTTTGACTGTCTAGCAACAATATTATTACAGCGATATTGTCAATGAATACGGCTATAACGTGGTAAAAAATCACTTAAATCGGACAGCAGGTTTAGGAAATTCGAAACATCAAAAATGATCAAATTTTTAGTGGATCGATTTTTTTGCATCGCAGTGTATATTGAATCGTCGTTGATATCGATTTTCGTATTGATACAGTTTGGTTATTTTTAATATGAATCATCTCCAACGTACATCTTTTATTATAATTTGACTCGAAATTTGACTGTCAAAATCGACAGAATAGTTATTTTATGTTAGCTCAGGCTGTAGTCTTTGGTGACTTCTTTCTTCTGCTGGTTTTCTTTTCTAAATCTATTAAATTAGAAAAATCAGTAGAAAAATCACAATAGAGATTCACACAAATCAAGAGACGTTGAATGTTACGAGGAGCACTCCCAAATCATGATTTACAAAGTTTATATTGTAAATCATGATTCGGGAGTGCTCCTAGTAACATTCAACGTGTCTTGGTTTGTTTATTTCTAGTGCATCTTTATTCTGATTTTAGTATAGAATAGAGTATAGTATATTACTGCAACTCATTATTTTCAGCAAAAAAATTATAGTAAAGTCGTTAGGTAAATGTTTCTACAAACTTTCTACCAACTTCTCTATCTTCACAACATTCGTGTTTGTCTATCCACGAGTTTATTGTTGAATTTGAAATATCGTTGTACACGTTTGGAATTGTCGAACAAATTCTTGATGATAAATAATTATTTTAAAAGGATACGTTTGTCCAAGTGAGACAGACGTAAAGAGTAGTAGTTAGCCTTGAAGACACAGTGAAAATGTTGAATATTTCCTTTTCAGCTGCTTGTAGAATACAGGGTGATCTCTCATGGCAACAAGAAAATAAGAAAAAGCATTAGTTAGTAATGAGGAAAAATGTCACAATCAGTAGGTTCCTATGCCTAACACTAAATATAAAATAAAAAACTCTAACAAGAAGTAAAACCACTTCTATGTAAATTGGTATATTTATTAAAACTTAAAAAATCCCAATGGATTGAATAAAAAATGTCCAATTCAGAACGTTTTCAGACCTATCGGTCCATCATCAGTGAATGTGCATACTTGCTAAATAGCCCCAGAACCAAACAATGGTTGAATTTAAAATTCAATTTACATTATTTAAAAATAATATTAAACAGGCTAAACGCCGATGTTAAAGGATATCGCCTATGGGAACATGGTGAAACCCTACCAAAACCTCAATCAACCATCTTAGGCCAACTTTGACTATAAAGTCAAATATAAAATAATCATGTTTTTTGTAAATTTTTTGAAACCATTGTCTAATCCATATCTTTACCTCTACTTTTCCTTATATTATAAGGCGAAATAGATGGTGTTTAGGTCCTCTAATTATATGACCGAAGTATTTTTTTTTCTCCTCTTTATGATGTTTATGAGCAGACGTTCTGAATTCATCATTTGAAGAACATTTCCATTAAAAGTGTGTGAAACCCACGATATTTTTAGGATCCGCCGATAACACTATCGTATGCTTCTAATTTGTTTTGCATTGTGGTTTTTAACGTCCATGTCACACAACTATACAATAGGATAGACCACGCATAACATTTCAGCACTTTCTTGCGAATATTCATCCACAGGTTTCTGTTACATAAAACTGGTTTCTAGTTTGGTTACTGTTTGATATTGTTCCAGTACCGGTTTGTAAAACTGGTTACATAAAACATATCCTTGTATCTGAAATGGCTTATCATTCTATCTTCTCTCCATTAACAGAAAGCAGATTTTGATCTAATTAATCTTTCCAACTGCCATCCACTTCGTCTTTGAAATGTTGATTTTAAGGCCTCTCCGATAACTTGTCCCTGACTAGATTTACTAATGTCTGGAGATCTTATAAATTTTCTTCAAGAATGTTTGTATCGTCAGCGTATCCGGTATCTGACATTGTAGTCCAGGGTAATAAGGTTTTTTCCATGACACTCGAGCAGCCAGGGTACTGAAGCGTTTTTTCGACAGGTAATACCTATAAGAGCAAATTGTAACTATTTCCTGCGTAGGATCTGGCGGCCATTTTTATTTATAAACAATTAAGTGTCAAAAATGGCATTTTCCCCTTTTTTCAAATCAATGGAAAACAGTGAAACTTATGGTTTTTTTTAGTACAAATATCTTTGAGATTATGGAAAAGCTTTAAAATGACGTATTACAAAGTTTGATACACTCATTTATTGTTAATATAATTGCGAAAAAAGGTCGGAATTGCAAAAAAAAATAATTTCGCAATATCTATTGTAAAAATTAGTGAACAGCTTTGAAATTTTTGTCAAATAAGGGTTCTTTGGTGCTTAATATGTGATAAAAATTTCAAAGCGATTCATTCAATTGTTTAAATTTTATTCAAATTGTTTATCCCAGAAAGCATTTTTTTTTACAATTACATAAGTCAGAAGAAAATGACGTTAGAACCATTCCACAGGTGTCAAATGAAAGAGTATGATCTATATTTTCAACTTGGTTTAAAAAAAGCGATTAAAAAATGCATTTATTAGTAATAAATAATTCTGCAAAAGTATCGTAAATCTTTCCTTATAAACTTTTTATTTTGTTATATAAGAAATTATATATATTTATTACAATTTTTTATCAATTATGATATAAATAACATTACTTGGTAGTTGTGCATTTAAAACAGGGTAAAAAAGTTAATTTTTTTGGAAAAAGTTATTCAAAAAGTTTATAAGGAAAGATTTACGATACTTTTGCACAATTATTTATTACTAATAAATGCATTTTTTATTCGCTTTTTTTAAACCAAGTTGAAAATATAGTTCATGCTCTTCCATTTGACACCTGTGGAATGGTTCTAACTTCATTTTTTTCTGACTTATGTTATTGTCAAAAAAAAATGCTCTCTAGGATAAACAATTCGAATAAAATTTAAACAATTGAATGAATCGCTTTGAAATTTTTATCACATATTAAGCACCAAAGAACTCTCATTTGACAAAAATTTCAAATCTGTACACTAATTTTTACAGCAGTTATTGCGAAAATAATTTTTTTTGCAATTCCGCCTTTTTTTCGCAATTATATTAACAATAAATGAGTATATCAAACCTTGTAATATGTCATTTTAAAGCTTTTTCCATAATCTCAAAGATATTTGTACTAAAAAAACCATAAGTTTCACTGTTTTCCATTGATTAAAAAAAAAGGGAAAAATGCCATTTTTTGACAGTTAATTGTTTATAAATAAAAATGGCCGCCAGATCCTACGCAGGAAATAGTTACAATTTGTTCCTATAGGTATTTCTTGTCGAAAAAACGCTTCAGTACCCTGGCTGCTCGAGTGTCACGAACAGGGTATATTTTTGTCTTATTACCCTGGCCTATTGTTGATTACTTCTCTGCCTAGTCCTACTCCCTCTTGTCTGTCGTCCAAAGCCTTCATAAAGATTTCATCAGAGTACAGATTAAAAAGACGGTGACATAACACAACACTATCGTACTCCACGTTTGATGGGTAGTTTTGCAGTACCACTATCATCAATTTGGATAGACCATTTCTAAATCCACACTGCTTATTACCCATTCTCCATCCTACTTTCGTACAGAAGGAATACTCGATTTTGTATAATTCGCAAAAGTATCTTAAGTGCGTGACTTATCAAACTGATTAGTCTAAAATCACTTCATTTGGTGAGCCCGCTATACGTCGTTTATTTCTTCTATTCTAATGTTGTCAGAACCCTATCATCCATTCTTATTAATACGCCACATTGTCTATTATTTTTATTTCCAGTTAGTTCCTTTATTTTGTTATTAGTTTGAAATAACGCTAGTTCAGTTGTGTTGATTCCTGTCTTTAATTTTTATCTTTTTATATTATATATTTCTATTTTTCCTCACCAACTGTAAACTGGTGAAGATCGACGCGCCACGTTCCTTGGAAGCCCGGCTTAAGACAGCTGTTTCATTGCTTTATTTTCAAGATTATTCTAATGTCCCTGTATGTACACATACACAGCTTGTTGTTATGATTACATATTTATTTGAAAGCTTCTCGGAAAATAGTCTTGTGGAAATACGCCGTAGGATGATGGCGAGACGTTGATTTATGGAAATAGTATGCAAATGAATAATAGGATTATTATAATTCCGAGTATTATGTTATTCAAAATTTATTTTGTTTTGACTGCTGTCAAGTGTATGATATTCTAATCAGACAAAAGCAAATAATGTCCTTTGGATAAATATGTTTGAAAACAATTAATCAGTAATAATTGTACCGGGTGTCCCAATAAGAATGGCTCTCGGCCATATCTCAGGAACCGTTTATAGTACAGCTTTGGGAAAAAAAATTATAACAAAAGTTGCCTCGAGAAAAGCCTGGAAATTATTTTCATATTTTTAAGTCCACCGCTAGAGGGCGTAATTGAATATCAAAAATTTAAAAATCAAAATTTTACAAAATTTACATAATGAAAGGGCACTGAAAATCCGATCATCATATTCTTCGCAAAATTCTGTGAATATTTGATTTCACAAGTGTAACTCTACCTTTGCAAATAAGAGGTGGGGGTGAGTGGGAACCTTGTTATGAAAAATGGTTGTAAGTCCGGTTCTGCTTAATCGATTTTTGCAAACTTGGTCTCGTTGAAAACAGATCTTTTTCGTTAATGTAAGAGTTATAATTACGAAACAGCCTAGTAAGTAATATGCCAGCTAGGGGGCGCTATTTTATGTTTTTCAGAAATCTAGTTTTATTTGGAAAATATTAAATACAAGTATGTACTTTTAACCCTGTATTACAAAATTAGACCAAATTATCAACAGAATATCGAAAACCGCATGTCGATACCTTTTGTCTATCTCGAGATATCTTAAGAAACGTATAAATTGTAAACAAACTGATAATGTCACCGGTAAACGAAGTTAAGGAAACCAAAGTGAAAACAGGTAGTGTGCTATGGAAACAAATTAGAGCGGGACACTTGCGGAGTGCCCACAAAAGTGACTATTTCTCATAGATTCAATTATATTCGGTTCGATTCAATTCGATTCCATTTAATTGGATTTAATTTTATTTATTATAATTATGCTTATAATTTAATATATTTAAAATATACCCAATTTAATACATAATATATATGGTTTGTCAAACGTAGGAAAGAGTTTGAAAATCTTACAATCGCCGAAATTTTTAAACTTTTTGCTACGTTTGACAAACTGTACTAGTGATTTTACCCATTAATTTTAGAATTAACAAACTTTCAAAAGAAGTTTTACTTCAAATTATTATTATTTAAAATGAATAAAATGTTTAAAAATACAATTTGAGGATAAGTAGGTTGAAAGGAATAATGTAATCAACAAATTTAAAAAAGTCACTTTTGTATAACGGCCTGCCCGTTAATGAGAGTATCTAAAAATAAATGAACTCTTCCATGCATTATTTTCGATTAAAATTTACACGAAGTATTTACTAGATATACTTCATCAGTAATTAAATTTTTAAATTAAAAAATATCGGTTACATTATTAAGAAAAATAATAATTTAAAGCTTTATGTATCTTTATATCTTATTAATCCTAATTTTAACGGGTAAAATCACTAGTATATAATATTATGTATTAAATTAGGTATATATTATATATTTATATTAAATTATAGATATAATATATATTAAATAAAATTAAATCTAATCGAATGGAATCTAATTAAATCAAACGAATATAATCGAATCTATAATAAGTATTCACTTCTGTCGGCATTCCGCAAGTGTCACGCTTTAATTTTTTTCCACAGCACACTACTTGTTTTCACTTTGATTTCCGTAACTTCGTTTACAGGAGACATCATCAGTTATGTTTAAAAATTAACACGTTTCTTAAGATATCTCGAGATAGAAAAAAGGTATCGACATGCGGTTTTCGATATTCTGTTGATAATTTGGTCTAATTTTGTAATACAGGGTTAAAAGTGCATACGTGTATTTAATATTTTCCAAAGAAAACTAGATTTCTGAAAAACATAAAATAGCGCCCCGTAGCTGGCATATTACTTATTAGGCTGTTTCGTAATTATAACTCTTACATTAACGAAAAAGATCTGTTTTCAACGAGACCAAGTTTGCAAAAATCGATTAAGCAGAACCGGACTTACAGCCATTTTTCATAACAAGGTTCCCACTCACCCCCACCTCTTATTTGCAAAGGTAGAGTTACACTTGTGAAATCAAATATTCGCAGAATTTTGCGAAGAATACGATGATTGGATTTTTAGTGCCCTTTCATTATGTAAATTTTGTAAAATTTTGATTTTTAAATTTTTGACATTCAATTACGCCCTCTAGCGGTGGACTTACAAATATGAAAATAATTTCCAGGCTTTTCTCGAGGTAACTTTTGTTATACAAATTTTTTTCCCAAAGCTGTACTATAAACGGTTCCTGAGATATGGCCGAGAGCCATTCTTATTGGGACACCCGGTACATAGTAGAGGATCCGATATAAGAACGACCTTTACCGATCTGTTTAATTGACAAAAATTATTGTTTTCACCAAATTTTGAAAAAATGTGAAAACTTTGAATTATGCACGTCCGTCTGTCTGTCTGTGATCACAACTCTTCCGTCATTATACCAGTTAGAATGACAATCCAAGGATGGTACTAAAGGTGAGAAATTTGACCTAGGCTGTCTGTCCGTCTGACCGTCCGTCCGCGAATATAACTTCTCCGTCATTATCCCAGGTAGAATGACAAATGAGGTGTCAAATGAAAGCTTATAACCCAAGGATCGTACTAAAGGTGATAAATTTGACCTAGGCTGTCTGTCCGTCTGTCCGTCCGACCGCGAATATAGTCCATGTAGTGAGACCGCTCCCGTCTGGAAAAATTTCTGATTCGGTTTCTTTGTGGATTCTTATTCAAAAATATCCCCTTTAAACAAATCTGAAGGGTGCCGGGCGGAATTTTTGGGCAGAAATTGTTTAAACAATTAAAAAAAATGCAAATGATCACGTTTTTTTAGTTCTGGAACATATATTTTTAAGTTTCGTAGGTCATTCTAAACAAGAAAGGTACATCTTGTAAATTTTCTCAAAAATTGATAGTTTTCGAGTTATAGGCGATTTAAAATCTGAAAAATGCGGAAATACGCACTTTCGTGGTTTCAAAACTCATATTTAAATTAGTATTTTTGAGGTTGCCAAATTGTTAAATTGAAGTCTAAACATTCAGCTTCAAGATTCTGAAGAGTGATCGTGTCTAACCTTAATTTAAATCGTTGTTTTTTAATTGTTAAATATGCATATCCCTCCGATTTTTTTGCACCACTATTTCAAAAATCTCCTATTTACCTCCGAAAATTATTTTTTATAGATTCTTTGGGACATTCTAAATAAAATAAGTTTCTTGACATTTTTCTCAAAAGTTGACAGTTTTAAAATTATAAGCGATTGAAAATCAGAAAATGCGTTTTTTTGTCATTTTTCGGATTTTAAATCGCTTATAACTTTAAAACTATTAACTTTTGAGAAAAATGTCAAGAAATTTATTTTATTAAAGGGAATATAGAAAAAATATTTTTCGGAGGAAAATAGGAGATTTTTGAAATAGAGCGCGCCGCACCGGCAAAAAAATCGGATAAACATGCATATTTAACAATTAAAAAACAACGGTATCAATTAAAGTTAGACGCGATCACTCTTCAGAATCTTGAAGCTGAATGTTTAACATTCACATTAAGTATCTGGCAACCTCAAAAAAAGTATTTTAAATATGAGTTTTTAAGCCTCGAAAATGCGTATTTTCGCATGTTTCAGATCGCCTATAACTCGAAAACTATCAATTTTTGAGAAAAATTACAAGCTACCTTTCTTGTTTAGAATGTCCCAAAAAACCTAAAAATGTATATTATTCCAGAGCATAAAAAAGTAATCTTTTGTATTTGTTTAAAAAAAATTTTTAAAGGGGACATTTTTCAATAGGAATCCACAAAGAAACCGAATCAGAAATTTTTTCAGACGGGAGCGGTCTCACCACATGGACTAATATAACTCCTCCGTCATTATATCAGGTAGAATGACAAATGAGGTGTCAAATGAAAGCTTATAATCCAAGAATGGTACTAGATGAGAAATTTGATCTAGGCTGTCTGTCCGCCCGACCGCAAATATAACTCCTATTTCATTTTACAATGTAGAATGACAAATGAGCTGTCAAATGAAAGCTTATAATCCAAGGATGGTAATAAAGGTGAGAAATTTGACCTAGGCTGTCTGTCCGTCCGACCGCAAATATAAGTCCTCCGTCACTATACAAGGTAGAATGACAATTGAGGTGTCGAATGAAAGCTTATAATCCAAGGATGGTACTAAATGTGAGAAATTTGACATAGAACTTCCGGTTTTAGAAATGTGACCAGAAGTACTGTTTGAAAGCCACTGGAATAGTACAAGTGATATATTATTCGACGCGCCTTCGCAAGACGAGAACAAATATATACTTCTGGTTTCATGACTGTCCGTCCGTCTGTCTTTCCGCTCGCGAATACAACTCCTCCGTTATTAATACAGATAGAATAACAAATGAGGTGTCGAATGAAAGCTTAAAACCCAAGGGAGATATTTGACATCGGACTTCCGGTTTTGGAGTTGCAACCGTAAGTACCGTTTTAAAGTCACCGAAATAGTATATAAGCGATATACCATTCGACGTGCCTTAGCAAGACGAGAACAAATATAAAATTTTGGTTTTTATCATTTCCGGTTAAAAAGTTATAACCAGAAGTGCCAATATAGTCGCAGAAATAGTACATGTAACACATCAATCGAAGTGTATTGAAAAGTTGAGTTTGAATCTTTAGTTCCGGTTTTGAAGTCATTTCTGCTTAAACAAAGTTTAAACAAAATTAGTAAAATCGTATATCAATCAAATATCGAAAAGTTCAAATACATATCGACTTCCAGTTCTACTTTCGATTACTTTGGGTGAAAACATAGGACTTACAGTAAAGCGTCGATAATCCGAACTACGTAATCAACTAGGATCAAATTGTTCGGATTATCGAACATATGTTCAAAATACATACAAAGCTAATATACAGTGTGTCCACGGTTGGGGTGCCCAAGAGGAAAAACTTTTTTATTTTCAATTTTAGCGAAAAATGTCATTCTTGATAAAAAGTTTTGCTTGTTCTAAAACCCCATAAAACGAAATAAAATTCTAGTTTTTCAAATCCTGTTTAATTTTGTAGCCAATTTTATGTAAATCCCTATAAATTTTTGCACTAAGTTCGAAATCGTAACAACAATCTAGTGTTGCCAAGCCACAACGTAGCTTAGTAACTGTCAATTCCGATAAATAATTTGCGAATTGTCAATTTTTTCGACAATGTTAAGCGTTCAATAAAGAATTTATCTTGTGATAAAGTTCATTATTAAAATTATTAGATTAATAATTATTTAATTAATAAATACTTTGATGATTCAAGGAGAACGATAAAGTCTGGCTTCATAATCCAGAGAAGCGAAAGGGTTATTCTCCCAAGTTATTTGTGTTACAATTTCTAACTTAGTGCAAAAATTTATAGGGATTTACATAAAATTGGCTATAAAAATATGCACGATTTGAAAAACTTGAATATTAGTTCATTTTATGGGGTTTTAGAATAAGCAAAACTTTTTATCAAGAATGACATTTTTCGCTAAAATTGAAAATAAAAAAGTTTTTCCTCTTAGGCACCTCATCCGTGGACACACTGTATATACATAGTACATATGTACATACGTTTTAGTTACAAGGAATAAAACACCTGCATAATAAACAAATATATTGCATGTATTTCTGCATAAACAAAACAAAAATCCGCACTCATATTTTGTCCATATTGTCATATTAAATCCAAAAATTCGTTCGGCGATAATATTTTTTAATTTTATAATTTTTTTCCCGTTCGGATTAGCGAACGTTTGGATTACCAGGGTTCGGATTATCGACGCTCTACTGTACTTCCAATTACTTGTTTGATAATTATGTACTTTAGTATGTTAAAAAATAATAAAAAACAAGTGTTGTCCGATATAATTCTGTCCCGACAGTAATTAATTAATATGTAAGTAAAAAATTACATTTTGTTTTTTATTTTACTAAAATTTTTGCGACCCGGGCAGATATTAATTTAGATTTTTCGGATCATTAAAAAAAGGTCTTTTGTAATTTTTTTTTCTTAAGTTGATTGTTTTTCACTTATAAACAATTAAAAAATACAAAAAAAAAACGAAAAATGACGATTTTCAATGATCAAAAACATAAGTAAAAAAAATCATTTTTGAAATTATGAAACATCTAAATTCAAGTTCAAACCTTATTCTATCAGTTCTTGATATAGTCCAAGTAATGAAGCATAAAATAGGACAAAATCTCGCAATTTTTACAGAATGGATCGATTTGCTTGAAAATTTGAGAATAAGTAGTGGATAGTCCAAGGATCAAAATCTATATCATGTCGAAAGGCGCTTTTACCATGGGGGTGGTTACCACCCCATCTCGGGGGTGGAAATTTTTATTTTATTTTGACCGCAAAAATTGTTAAAAACGTTCATTCTAAGTAAAAAACGTTCTATACATTTTTTTGATAAAATTGATAGTTTTCGATTTATTCTCTATCGAAAGTATTAGTTTTATATCGAAAAATCAATGTTTTTAACCCGCCGTTACACGCGTCTTCTATTGTGACGTGGTTGCACGCGTATGAGCGTCGCCCTCACCTACATAAATTCGACTTATTTCGAGAAAGAATGAATGTCAATGTATAAATATAAAATGGATTGTACCCACATATTATAGAAAGTCTCGTAAACCAATTTTT
Organism: Diabrotica virgifera virgifera; assembly: GCF_917563875.1. NCBI lineage: Eukaryota > Metazoa > Arthropoda > Insecta > Coleoptera > Chrysomelidae > Diabrotica > Diabrotica virgifera. The sequence continues at coordinate 237,136,548 of NC_065446.1, read as the reverse complement.
TTTATTAATTTGACAAAACAAAAGTAAAAATAATATAGATCAAAAGCAAGTTTTCTTAATTTTCAATTTCAGGAAGCCACTGAAGAAATTAACGTTCTTTACGCGAATTCATTTTACTAAAAATACAAATTAAAATTAACAACTCTTCTGAAGCTATTTATTTGTGGCATTTATGTAATTAACTATTAATACATATTTTGTATTTTGATAACGACGTCCGAGGTGGAATTCGAAACGTCAATAAAATCAATTTTTCAAGTTAAATTGTGGCTTATTTCCCAATTAGAATAGGTAAATTTAAAAATGGGATTTTAACCAGTGGCGCACCTAGAATTTTCCTCTGGGGGAGGGGGGTTTGCTTGGGCACCGAAAGTTTTTTTGTATTATTTGTGAAAGACAAGTTACATTTTCCTACCTTCTTTTACATATATTTCTATGTGCTCTGGGTGGGATTTTCACCCCCAAACCCCCCCTCGGTGTGCCACTGGTCCTAACCTAATCCAAACAATAATATTTTAATTAAACCTACCTAAATATTAAATAAAACCCTAAAAGTTTCTTTGAGATAACAGAAACGTGATTTCACCGTGACTGCACGCGCAGTGAGGAATTCCCTCACTTGAAGAGGGATGTCTCTTCTTTCAACTATCACACAGCACACTGACCGCCTGAAATATTCTATAACTTTTTCATACCCTCTCATGAACCATGCTAAAGGCATTCCTGGGTGCTTAAGGTTATCGTATTAGTTTACACAATTTCATTGCTTATAAACAAATATGGTGAGGGATTCCCTCATAGCGCGTGTAATGGCGGGTTAATAAGTTTTCTGTTAATAACTCCAAAAGTTTTTGTTTTATCAAAACAACCTTACTTAACAAAAATGTACCTTATGAAAAAATAAACAAAACCGTTTTTTTAACTTTCTTTAAGACCAATAGTAATCGAGATATACTTTATTATATGATGGCTCTTCTTCGTCAAATGCTAGATATTGTAGTTTCAAATTCAAAAGACGGGAAAACTATGCATTTTTCGAGAACAACTTGTTCAAACTAATTTAAAGTACTTAAAAATATCTATCTATAGAAATAAAAAAAGTCTCTAGCTTAAAAATTAAGTGACTTACAATAAAAAGAATGTCAGTACCTATTTTTTTCAGCAAAAAAGTGATCGCAAGCAACCTCCTAATCACCACCCTAATTAAAATTAGTCATTGACCTTATTTGGTCTTTTTTATTTATGTATTATTAATAGGTTCTAGAAGTTTGACTGGCTTAGAATGATTAGTCTTAAAAAAACTGGAGTTGGAAGTGAATGACGAATTTTTGTAGTTTGGAAAAAATGGCCTTTTCTTCAGAATAGCAAGATTAGCATCAGAGATACGAAAAAATGTTTAAATATGAAATTGTAGCTTATTTAATTCCCAAGAACATGGTTTGCAAAAATTTTTTCTACGGTAAAAATTGAGTGAGCTATTAGCAATTAAAACTTATAATAACATGCAAAAACCACCTTTACCAACCCTTTCAAAGTCACCTCTTTTTTGACTGAGGATTTTAAAAAGATTTAATGTTAACAGTTTTATAGATCTTGTAAAAACCTATCAAATTATTTTTACCAAACTTTCTAAGATAAAAAATAAAAAAAGTTACGGTTACAAAATCAATATATTTTTTTGAAAAAAAAAGAGAAATCCAATTGGAAGCATAATAATGTAAGTTAGCGGTATTTTTGGTCATTGGCCTTATTCATTCTTATTTATGTATGTATTGTTAACAGATTCTAGAAGTTTGACTGGCTTAGATTGATTCGTTTTTAAAAAACTGGAGTTAAAAGCGAATAACGAATTTTTGTAGTTTGGTAAAAAATGTCATTTTCTCCAGAATAGAAAGATTAGCATCAGGGATAGGAAGAAATGTTTCAATATAAAATTGTAGGTTATTTAATTCCCAAGAAGTTGGTTTAAAAAAAAATTTCTACGGCAAAAATTGAGTGAATCATAAATGAGTAAGTATATCGAAAAACATTGATTTTTTCTATACAAAACTAACACTTTCGATACCGAATAAATCGAAAACTATTAATTTTATCAAAAAAGTGTATAGAATATTTTTTGCTAAGAATGAATGATTTTATCAACTTTTGCGGTCAAAATATAATAAAAAATTTTCACCCCCGAGATGGGGTGGCAACCACCCCCATCGTAAAAGCGCCTTTCGGCATGATATAGATTTTGATCCTTGGACTATCCACTACTTATTCTCAAATTTTCAAGCAAATCGATCCATTCTGTAAAAATTGCGAGGTGAAAAGCTTCGGTTCCTGGCCTAATAATATTTTGAGCTTATTTCATTTTAAAACATTGTTTTTTAGTTGTTAATACCCGATCGTCCGGCTTCTCATAAGGAACCTTCCAACAATTAAAAAAAAATAGATTTAGAAAAAAGATGGCAAAAATTCTTATCGGGATCGGATAGAAGGTTTGAACTTGAATTTAGGTACTACATGATTACAAAAATAGTATTTTTTTACTTGTGTTTTTGAGCCTTGAAAATCGTCATTTTTCGTTTTCAGTCATTTAAAAAATTTCGCGCGCGTAACTGTCATTCAAAATCGCCGCATGCTTCAAACGTTATTTCTAAGAGAACGGTTCATCCTACATAAAAAGAGCTAATAAACCTTTTTGTTTAAAATTATCCCAGCTATATTTCTGGACACGGGCCAACTCGTAACTCTTAATGACAAACTTTTTTAAATCAAAATGTACACCGGCCAATTCGTAACTTTTCTACCTGACCAACTCGCAACTTTATACAGGTGAATTCGAAACCATTGTTTAATAGTTGTTAGGTTAAAAGGTAAGAAATAAATTTGAACAGTAACGGATTAAGCCAACACGGGGCATATAGCATATTATTATGTAAGCGAATGGTTCTTGGTTTGCTTAAACACATATGTTGTGTATTATATGTACCTACCTATAAAAAAATAATAATAATTGACTTATGCTCCTTCTCAAATATGCCCGGAACATTAATAAAAAAATTTAAATATTTAAAAATTTCGAAAAACATTATTTTTTTCTACATTCTTTTCTTATAACTTTAAAACGATTCATTTTGGAGCAAAGTCGTAGGAAATTAAAATAAAGATAATTGAATTTTTTATGATATACGACTAGTTAAAAATGTCTTAAATTATTACCCTTTCTGCAAAATAGCAATAAATACAAAATAAGGGGGCAAAATAAGCCTCTTTTTATTCAGTGTTTTTCATCAACTTTGGTTGCACTTAGAACCTTCGTAATTCGCATAGAAAATCCTTATAACATACTTAAATCGTCCACCAAATTTCATTAAAATCGACCTGATAAATTTTGCAATCTAAATTTTTTTAAAAAAGTTAAAATTTTTTAAAAACTTTCTGAACAGAAAGTAGACCATTTAGAGGTTTGCTAATTTTTTCACATATAAAGAGGCTCTCTGCCTATCTAATACACTTTACAGAATTAAAATTGGATTATCTAAGAGGCCTCAGGACTGTTTTAAAGTTATAAACAATTTTTTGGCTTATAAACAAATACAGTGAGGACGTTTGAGTTGGAATAAATTCATTTTCTCGAGAATGGGCGTCTCTGGAGATAAATCCCGAAATCAGTCGATTTTTATTTTTAAATTCTAATTTTTTGGTATACATATTATACCAGTGACGTCGTTTGGTATACATATTATATCCATCTGGGCGTGATGACTCAATCGATGATTTTTTAAAATGAAAATAGGGGCCGTATGATAGCAGGCCGTATGATTCCGTCGGTATAACAGGTTGCCTTGCAACCAGATGCAGAAGAATACCATAAATGTTTTCCACTGTTTAGCACTTTCTTTAATTGAAATTTAAAATTATTTACCACCAATAACTTACACCCACGTGCACTCATTACGAAATCTGTTATCTGTTACAAGAATTTCAGTCATTTTCACAAAATTTATTTGGATTTTCTGTAAATAGTAACTGTTCCAAGAGACAATACATAAATGATGAATACCTTTTACACCACCTTCAAAGAGAGTAATTTTTACAGGTACATACCTGGAATACCGGTATTCAATTATCAACATTACTTAAAAATGAAAGTTACTAATTCACCGGTAGTTAGTGTGTTATCGAAGAATTACCTGCGCGCCAGGGTTACGAGTTGGCCTGTAATTAGGATGGGGGATTAAAATAGTTACGAATTCACCGAGACCCATATTTCTTTGCTGGAAACAATAATTTTGTCTACGGTGTACCGATTTTTTGTAAACAATGTTTAGCCTTTCCCGTCTACGAGGGGAATTTAAGGGGGAAGCAAGGAGGTAGGAGTGACAAACTTTTTTGCATCTTTTTTGTGTCCCAAAACTGATATTTTCAGCAAAATTTAAATTGTTCTTATGGATTCTAAAGGTCAAATCTCTGATGACTAGACTACTAAGTGAAGTAACTGAGGTTTTCAAAATCTTATAATATTTACGTCGCCGTCGTTTTCCGGTGCACTCACATTTAAACTATGTATAAAAAACCGCAAAGATAAATGTTAATTCCAAATGCTTTGTTTATTAAACGTTGTAGTTGAATTCGCGAGTTTATTGTGACAATATGGAGTGTTTTAAATGTGTTTTTATTAAAATAAGAAATTCAATATACCTGAAATGGTAAGGCTATAGATTTGGCTTAGAAAATAAAATGAATATTTTAACAGAAGTTACAATAAATACAGTATATCACTACGGTTAATTTACTCAATAACCAATAAAACTTACCCTTTCTTTCTTGTCTTAAGAACTAAGTATGCCCGTTAAGCTTCCCGTTAATGTGCAGAATGTGTTCCAAGGGCAGTAAATTGAAAAAATATTGCGTAAGTTGACTTGTTAATGCAGTCACTGAAGGTTTTCACCTCCGATTTCGTTGAACCTCCATCGATTTTCATGAAAATTGCTGAGCAGTTAGAGGATACCTCAAGTAACAAAGGTGACATGATGCCAACTTGCGCTTTTACCATGGGGGTGGATGCCACCCCTTTTCGGGGGTGATTTTTTATTTTATTAAAAATATTACCATAAATCGATAGAGGGATAAATTCTAAGCAAAATTTGTTATATAAAAGTATTTGTTAACTTATATCAATACTTTTTGAGTTATGAAAGATTAATTTTATTTTTTTGTAAAAAAATGCATGTTTTAAAGCCATTTTTCACGTATAACTCAAAAACTATGAAAGTTATTCTTACCACAATTGAAGATAATAAAAAACTAAATACACTTTTCACTTAAAGAACTAAACTAATGTTAATTCAAAGTGAGTTATGGTTAATTGAATGTATATTTTTTTCGACGAGTACTCAAATCTAAGTATTCAAGCCTAAATAACCAGAAAACGATGCATTTTATAAAATATACCTGCGAAACACTTGTCAAAGTACTTTAGAATACCTATCAAATGAGCTCCATAAGAAGTTAATAGCATCAAAATTAAGCAAGTTATGATGAAAATAAGAGAACCCTTCCGATTTTTTAGGAAAAAGTGAAAAATAAAACATACGCCGTTTCCACAAAAATGAAAATTTATAGTAATCCTTACAAAAAAAATTTTTGTATTAGCATAAGTAATGATTTCAACAATTTTCACCGGTTTACAATGCATATTTTTGAGAAAAAGATATAATTTAAAAAAATCAAGAGTTTTTAAAATTATCGTCATTTTCATTTTGATAATAACTCCAAAAATAATCAATATACGTAAAAAATGATAGGTATATAACCAAATTTAAGTTTTTTCTATATAAAATATTTTACCTTTTTTACTATTTCTGTTGGGTGAAAAATAACCGAGATAGAAAAGTTTTTAAAGCTTAAATTTTGCTGCGAGAACCATGTAACCGTGGCCATTTAACCTTTGATTTTTAAAAAAGTGAGGGGTTTAAAAGATGGAATTTAACATTTTTTAATAGCCTTTAAAATTATCTTTCATATCGTTTTTAGGTGAACCAGATATCGTAAAAATTGACGGAGTTATTTTTAAGAAAAACAATAACATTTTTTGGAAACATTTTTAAAATATAAAGTTTGAAAAATTTTTGGAGCACAAATATTTAATGCTATCAACTTGTTGGGGATCTCATTTGATAGATATTTAGTACTTTCATAAATGTTAAATAAGTTTATGTTATGTAAAAAATAATTATTTTCCAGTAATTTAAGCTTGAATACTAGATTTGGGTACTCGCCGAAAAAAACATACATTCAATTACCTATAACTCACTTTTAATGAACATTAAAACGTTTTTTTAGTAAGGAGTTTCATTTCATTTTTTATTAGCTGCAATTTTGGTAATAATAACTTTTTTGATACTTATAGTTTTTGAGTTATTTATGAAAAATCGGTTAACAACATGCATTTTTCTCACGAAAAATTAAAATCTTTGATCTTTACCGATCAAAGAACCGAGAAGGGGTGGCGTCCACCCCCAGGGTAAAAGCGCAAGTTGGCACCATGTCACCATTGTTCCTTGAGATATCCTCTACCCACTCACCAATTTTCATGTAAATCGATGGAGGTTCAACGAAATCGGAGGTAATAGCTCATATCCACCTTTTGACTGCACTATGTTTGTAATTATGTATTCTAAACGTAAAACTAGGCACTAATTGTGGAAACAATATCTCTCGAGTTATAGGCGTATGGGCGTAAAAAGTAAAAATTGTCGATTTTTTTCTAATTTTGTTAAATAAAAAATTAAGTACAAGATTTGTAACTGTCGCATATCGTGCTTATTGATAAAGATACATTATGAAGTGATTCTAGAAAAAATAGACTCTTATGGAAATTGTCCAATTCAAAACGGATCCCACCTGGACTATAATGTCTATTAAAAAACCAATAACGTACCATCAATGCAAGACTATCACAACCCAAAAATTGCCATTTTTTGTTTTTTATGAATCTGTAATGGTAATAAGTTGTCTAACATAATGCAAGAGTATTATAACTTAACATTAATATTGTTTAATAATGTCTTATATTAAATTTTGAATTATAATACTCTTTCATTATGTTAATGTTGTTCTGAAGCTATTTCCTTGTGGCATTTTTATAATTACGTATTTTTTATGGGAAATAAGCCACAATTTTACTAAAAAATGAATTTATTAACGTTTCGAAGCCCAAATCGGGTTTCGTTGTCAAAATACAAAATACTATTAAAATAAAACAAACATGTTGTTGCTAAGTAAAAAAATTCTTCTAATAATTTATTTAATCTGACTCATTTATATTGGCAATTCAGACGTATATTATACATTTTAAAGTAGAAGACTTTAAAATGATATCGCCAATATTTATGAGTTGCGTTCCTGGGACGACTTTACTAAAAGATAGTTCATTCGATTACATGAAATCAATCCCAACTCAAGAATATCCGTCGCAAAAAAATCATAGCATGTGATCTGTCTTTAAAAAGACAACCAAATGCAACGATGACAGTAAAATTCTCGCGTTAGAGATTCCATAGTAAATCACGAGGGAAAACCAGGAAAAAACCTCGTGATACTATCCCGACATCGTAAGTATTTGGTCTTACATTTAATCTACCTTCAAAAAACTAATACCAAATTCTGACTTTAATATGTTTAAATTATAAATAATATTAATATTACATAGATATACAATAAGTAATACTAAAATATAAAATTTGTACTAACTCGATATGTTATTGACTTACTAATCGTGGTATTTTCTTTCTATTGACTTCCTCTTTCAGTATGGGTAACCACATCCTACTGCATTCTTCCGAGGAATTTGCGACACAATTGGTTTCATTTAGCATAATTAGTGCCGCTTCTTTGATTTTTTTCTTTTTACTATCTGATTCTTTCAGGACTATACTTGAATCTCTCCACTGAACTCTATGTTCATTATCCCATGCGTGTTGACATATCTGAGATCTATCAGATTCTCTGTTTTTAATATAAGACTGATGTTCATTTATTCTAACGTTTAATGGTCTTGATGTTTCACCTAAATAAAATTGTTCGCATTCACAAGGTATTCTATAAATGCAATTCTTTGTTCTTTCTTGTTCATTGTTAGGTTTAGTTTTAGATAGAATAGATCTCAATGTGTTTGTTGTTTTGAATGTTGTTGAAATGTTGAATTTATTTCCTATCGTTTTAAGTTTCTCGGATAGTCCTTTTATATATGGTATTGTTATTTTCCTCGTATTATTTTTAAAATTAAAAAAGTAAAATTGTGGCTTATTTCCCATAAAAAATACGTAATTCATTATGTTAGACTAACCATTACCATTACAGGTTCATAAAAAACAAAAAATGGCAATTTTTGAGTTATGATAGTCTTGCATTGATGGTGCGAATATATTATATATATTTAATTTTAGATAGTGTTAAAATAATCCTTGGCCCACACTCTTAAAAATGATAATTGAACTGTTCAACTTAAATTAATGACACTATCAAATTCAGATTTATTGTATTCGAAATGCACATTTCAAGGAAGGTCAGCCTTGATCAGAATTTTAACAGTTCGTAAAGCATAATTTAATTTTATATATTAACTAATAAGGAGAATTATTTCGTGGACAAGGTTAATCCATAGCTATTACGGATAGGTCAAAAAATTTAGGTTTTAATAGTAGTAAAATAGCTTCAGCAGATCTCTACATAGTCCAGTAAAAAATAACAGCTAAGAAAAGCTTATACTGATTTGTGAGGGTTCTAAAGGGTACATGAGGGATAGCTGATGACAAATCCTTGAAGATGTACAGCTGACTTGGCTTCGTTCTTTTTCAAACAGTCATAAAAAGTGAAAAAATGTTTGTATATGTTACAGTTCAAGTTGATTATACAGTTGCAGTTGACTATTCCTAGTTCGAGTCAAGTCAACCGGCTGGTTTTAGTAAAAGTTGATTATAAATATAAAATGAAGATTTTTATTCAACATTTACTAGTAAAAGTAGACTCCAACTAGAAAAAGTATACTCTTCCCATGCCATTTAGTAAGAGTTGATTCACACAAACAACGGATTCTAGAAATTAAATGTTACTGGATATGTTCAAATCGTGATAAGTAATTGACACCGTCAAAACAAAGAGATGTACACTCGTCAAAAAAGCACGTGAGATTATTCTCGTATAATCTACATTTACTGAATCGATCCAGGAATAGTCAACTCAAACTAGTAAGAGTTGATTCTATTTTTCCTGCTATCTACTTTTACTAACAAGGGTTAGAAAAAGTCTACTTCAACTATTAAAAGTTGAATTAAATTTTTCAAATCAACTCTTACTGCTCGTTTTAGTTGGAGTTGACTCGAACTAGGAATAGTCAACTGTAACTGAGAATCAACTTGAACTGTATATAACTATATACAGTAGACTCGCGATTATCCGAGGTAACTGGGACCGTGACTACCTCGGATACGGAAAAACTCGGTTAACACTGAGATTGGTTGTGTTGATAGAAAAACACGTAAATAACCATACCATAACTGTGGATATTTTAGTGGCAAAACTAATACAGTACTGTCTATAAAAGATAATAGCTATTTGTATAACAAGGGAGGAAAGTGCTACTTTTCCTCCCGAGAATGAAGTTTACTGCCCGACGCGTAGCGGAGGGCAGTAATCATTCAAGGGAGGAAAAGGCACTTTACTCCCATGTTATACATATGGTTTTTCCACCTTCCTCAAATAACAAGTAATTTTTTTCATTTTTACTTAATTTATTTATGTAACTAACCAACAAAATTTATTAGAACTAAAACTAACAAGTAAGTACAATATAACTGTCAACTGTCAAATATAAGTCAAATTATTAATGTAAACATTGTTAAATCAGAATAACAATTTACTGTTTTTTACCATTCTGCAAAATACAGAGTGTTTTTAAATAAACGTTAAAATGTATAGATACTTACGTAATAGACAATAGATATTGTACAGGGCGTCAATAAGTTATATTTCATGAATGAAATACCATGACGTCACTTTTACTTTTCCTCCCTAGGGAGGAAAAATATTTTCCTCCCTAGGGAGGAAAAGTACAACTTTCCTCCCTACAATCAGGTCCGGAAAAGTATACTTTCGGTAGAGGTAGGTGGAAAAAACATTTACCTTATCAATATTACTGTTTAAAAAGTCTTTGATTGATTTTTGAGTAAGCTTCATTCCTCTTTTTGAGGAGGCGATGTTGCGCCAAGGTTGAAAGTTGTAACTCACCAGTTATGACTTTTGCCTCGGTTAACCGAGGGGCTCGGATAACCGAGACTCGGATAATCGCGAGTCTACTGTATTATATAAATACTTTTCAGCCTCTATATTGCTGACATGCCTGAAACCGAATCTCGGAAGTTTGGATATGCTGACGACTGGACCCTTGCAACAAGCCACCAATCTTTAGAAACTACAGAAATCACTCTCACGAATGACTTATCCATCCTCAGCGAATACCTTAAGAAATGGAGACTACAGCCAAGTACTACAAAAACTGAAGTATCAGCTTTTCATCTAAACAACAAGTTGGCAAACAGAGAATTGCGAGTGTATTTTAATAACAAGCTGTTAAAACACAATAAATACCCGAAATACCTTGGGGTTACTCTAGACAGAACGCTCACATTCAGAGAACACCTGACGAAAACAGCAGCAAAATTGAAAACACGCAACAATGTAATACAGAAACTCTGCGGCACTACATGGGGGTCCACAGCATCAACATTAAGATCCTCTGCTCTTGGCCTGATATATCCGGTGGCAGAATACTGTGCTCCAGTGTGGCTAAATAGCAGGCATACCCACCTGGTCGACACCCAACTAAACCGTACTGTGCGTATGATAACAGGCACAATTAAGCCCACCCCTACAATGTGGCTACCTACCCTTAGTAATATAGCACCACCCAACCTACGCCGCGAACATGCATTGGTTAAAGAATATAACAAAATAATGGACAGTCGCCAGCTTCTAGTCCACAACGACATCCCCGATATTCTTGGAAACCGTCTCCGATCCAGGTTACCCCCTCTACAATCTGCTCAAGCGCTGCAGCAATCCAACTTTGACTTAAATACCCGATGGAGAGAAGATTGGGAAAGTAGGACAGATCCGCATACCATAGTCTACCGGACATCATAGGGAAACCTGGCGAATTTGAACGTCCCCGTAAGATTTGGGCAGCCCTTAATCGAATTCGAACAAACTGTGGAAGATGCGCCGACTCCCTCCACAGATGGGGTAAACTCCCCTCGCCTTCTTGTGACTGCGGCGCTGCAAGACAGACGATCAGTCACATTGTTCAGGACTGCCCACGCAGAGCATACACAGGCGACCATATAGACTTTGTAGTGGCAACCGAAGGGTCAATCGAATATATAAAAAAATTGGACATCTGTTTGTGATACATTGTATAATGCATAAATCTAAATATATTCTGTGATATACTTAAGCCATACGCTAAATAAATAAATATTATATAAAACATTTTTCATATATTTTAGATAATATAAATAGGTTCTTGTATAATAGATCTTAAAAACTTCTTTAATCTGTGAGCTAACAGGGCACACAATCCGACTATTGGTCAGAATCAACATTCTCATACAATAATTGCCACCCCGATGACAGAATGTTTCTTGCACGTAAATGACTGACAACGGCAACACTTCATTGAAGCTGAGAATATTTTTTTTATTACACATTGCCGGTACGCACTGCGCTTTAGAGGGTTTCTTTTTTGTTCTTCTATGGTAGGTTCAATTTTCCAATCATAGTCACCTTGAGGACATCACTTCTTCTTCTTCTTCTTCTTCTTCTTCTTCTTCTTCTTCTTCTTCGGGTGCCAGCTCCGCTACGGAGGTTGGCAATCATCATAGCTATTTTAATTTTTGAGGCAGTAGCTCTAAATAGTTGTTTTGAGCTGCATCTAAACCATTCTCTCAGGTTCTTCAGCCATGAAATTCGTCTTCTTCCGATGCTTCTTCTGCCATCTATTTTTCCTTGCATTATGAGTCGCAGGATGCCATACTTCTCGCCCCGCATCAACTGTAGTTTTCTTTCTTTAATTGTAAGTTCAACTACCTTCTCTTTACCTATTCTTCTCAGTACTTCGTTGTTCGTAACTTAATCTACACAGGAAACCCTCATAATTCTTCTATAGGTCCACATTTCAAGGACATCACTTATATGTTGATAAATATCTGAGCCTCAGCTGGAGAGGCCAATTTGTAAAATATTTGAGCATTTATGTCGCCAATATTTATCAGGCTGTAGAAAATTACAGACGGTCATCTCTTTATCATCCTAGAGGCCGCTCGAGGGTTGAAAATGATCACTATTAATTTTTTTTCTTGTCTGATGGAAAATTTTCTTTTGCAGGTCAACGCTGCAGACTCTCCACAAGGTGAGCGCCAAGGCTCGCGAGCAAAACTACTTCCAAGGAGGATTGACCCATTCTTGGGTCGAGTATTATGAGAACCGGATTGAGTCTGACCGTTCCTGTCTTAACGAATGGCACGCCATGGATAACTTAGAGTCTAAGAGACCACCCTCGCCGGATTCCGTTAGGACCAAGCCCACCGAGAAGCAGCATGCCGAGAAGGTGATCAGGGCCACCCTTAAAGAGATCATGATGACGGTGGATTTGGATGAGGTCACTAGCAAGGTATGTTTCCATTTTTGCTTTTAGAAGAAATATAGATCTCAATTTTTTACTATGTATAAAATGTAACCGGTGTTACCTTAGCCATAAATTTCATCCATAAATTTTTTTTTCATATTTTCACAGAAATTTGTTATAAATTTATCAAAAATGAATAAAACAGATAATATTGACAAGAAAAATGTTATATATGTTATATATGTTTGGAAAAAAAAATTTAAACGGGCGATGTATTGACGGTGAGTAGATAATGCCACTCAAATTCAAAAATCCTTTATGGATGGTACGTTAGTCAACTTTTTTTCTCAGTTTTTTGTTAAATTCTCAAAGTAAATATAATAAAGCATAACATATAAAAAAATCGTGATGGAGGTATTTTCCAAAACAAGCGAAAAAAATTCTGAAACTTAGATGTATTGCGCGCTATTCATTAATACGTCTCAAATTCAAAAATCCTTTATGGATGGTACGTTAGTCAAATTTTTTTCTCAGTTTTTTGTTAAATTCCCAAAGTAAATATAATAAAGCATAACATATAAAAAAAACGTGATGGAGGTATTTTCCAAAACAAGAGAAAAAAATTCTGAAACGTAGATGTATTGCGGGCTATTCGGTAATACGTCTCAAATTCAAAAATCCTTTATGGATGGATCGTTAGTCAACTTTTTTTCTCAGTTTTTTGTTAAATTCTCAAAGTAAATATAATTAAGCATAACATATAAAAAAATCGTGATGGAGGTATTTTCCAAAACAAGCGAAAAAAATTCTGAAACTTAGATGTATTGCGCGGTATTCGTTAATACGTCTCAAATTCAAAAATCCTTTATGGATGGTACGTTAGTCAACTTTTTTTCTCAGTTTTTTGTTAAATTCTCAAAGTAAATATAATAAAGCATAACATATAAAAAAAAACGTGATGGAGGTATTTTCCAAAACAAGAGAAAAAAATTCTGAAACTTAGATGTATTGCGGGCTATTCGGTAATACGTCTCAAATTCAAAAATCCTTTATGGATAGATCGTTAGTCAACTTTTTTTCTCAGTTTTTTGTTAAATTCTCAAAGTAAATATAATTAAGCATAACATATAAAAAAATCGTAATGGAGGTATTTTCCAAAACAAGCGAAAAAAATTCTGAAACTTAGATGTATTGCGCGGTATTCGTTAATACGTCTCAAATTCAAAAATCCTTTATGGATGGTACGTTAGTCAACTTTTTTTCTCAGTTTTTTGTTAAATTCTCAAAGTAAATATAATAAAGCATAACATATAAAAAAATCGTGATGGAGGTATTTTCCAAAACAAGCGAAAAAAATTCTGAAACTTAGATGTATTGCGCGGTATTCGTTAATACGTCTCAAATTAAAAAATCCTTTATGGATGGTACGTTAGTCAACTTTTTTTCTCAGTTTTTTGTTAAATTCTCAAAGTAAATATAATTAAGCATAACATATAAAAAAATCGTGATGGAGGTATTTTCCAAAACAAGCGAAAAAAATTCTGAAACTTAGATGTATTGCGCGGTATTCGTTAATACGTCTCAAATTCAAAAATCCTTTATGGATGGTACGTTAGTCAACTTTTTTTCTCAGTTTTTTGTTAAATTCTCAAAGTAAATATAATAAAGCATAACATATAAAAAAAAACGTGATGGAGGTATTTTCCAAAACAAGAGAAAAAAATTCTGAAACTTAGATGTATTGCGGGCTATTCGGTAATACGTCTCAAATTCAAAAATCCTTTATGGATAGATCGTTAGTCAACTTTTTTTCTCAGTTTTTTGTTAAATTCTCAAAGTAAATATAATTAAGCATAACATATAAAAAAATCGTAATGGAGGTATTTTCCAAAACAAGCGAAAAAAATTCTGAAACTTAGATGTATTGCGCGGTATTCGTTAATACGTCTCAAATTCAAAAATCCTTTATGGATGGTACGTTAGTCAACTTTTTTTCTCAGTTTTTTGTTAAATTCTCAAAGTAAATATAATAAAGCATAACATATAAAAAAATCGTGATGGAGGTATTTTCCAAAACAAGCGAAAAAAATTCTGAAACTTAGATGTATTGCGCGGTATTCGTTAATACGTCTCAAATTAAAAAATCCTTTATGGATGGTACGTTAGTCAACTTTTTTTCTCAGTTTTTTGTTAAATTCTCAAAGTAAATATAATAAAACATAACATATAAAAAAATCGTGATGGAGGTATTTTCCAAAACAAGCGAAAAAAATTCTGAAACTTAGATGTATTGCGCGGTATTCGTTGACTAACGTACCATCCATAAAGGATTTTTGAATTTGAGACGTATTAACGAATACCGCGCAATACATCTAAGTTTCAGAATTTTTTTCGCTTGTTTTGGAAAATACCTCCATCACGATTTTTTTATGTTATGCTTAATTATATTTACTTTGAGAATTTAACAAAAAACTGAGAAAAAAAGTTGACTAACGTACCATCCATAAAGGATTTTTGAATTTGAGACGTATTACCGAATAGCCCGCAATACATCTAAGTTTCAGAATTTTTTTCTCTTGTTTTGGAAAATACCTCCATCACGTTTTTTTTTATATGTTATGCTTTATTATATTTACTTTGGGAATTTAACAAAAAACTGAGAAAAAAAGTTGACTAACGTACCATCCATAAAGGATTTTTGAATTTGAGTGGCATTATCTACTCACCGTCAATACATCGCCCGTTTAAAATTTTTTTCCAAACATATATAACATATACAACATTTTTCTTGTCAATATTATCTGTTTTATTTATTTTTGATAAATTTATACCAAATTTTTGTGAAAATATGAAAAAAAAATTTATGGATGGAATTTATGGCTAAGGTAACACCGGTTAAAATGTAACACTCCATAACGACGTTGAGGATCCATACAACCAAATTATACAAGATGTGTACCAACAACCACTAGAGCTGGCAGGTTTCTGTATCTGTGGAGTAGGGAGGGCGAATCAAGTCCCACAGCACTTAGGTCACAAATGACCCATTGTGCAACCTTCCAGGGGGTTGTTGTCCTTAGCTCGTTGTCCATCCTGCCATGTCCAAGTAGGTGGACATATCACCAGAGGACGTGTTACCTATGTCGGCTGGTGTAGGCCAAGGCTCGCCGAACGCATACTCTCGTATTGACGATAACTCCGGACATTCACATAGGACATGCTCGACAGTTTCGTCATCTCATTCCCACTTCCTGCACAGAGGTGTGTCTACTAGCCCCATTTTGTGGAGGTATATGCTTAGTTGACAATGGCCAGTTAAAAAACCAACTGTCAAGCCTAGGATTTTCGTGGTCATTCTCAAGTACTTTTCTGATGCTGACTTCCCAAGAATCCTTAGTGTTACCTTAGCAAGTCTACATCCTGGCCTTTCTTCCCATCTTTTCACGCCACGGTTTACGTGGTTTGTGGGAGTGACATTTGACAATTTCTGCTATTGTTGTAGTTGGCCAGCTAAAAAGATCATCAGGTCCTAAGAGTCTTAGGCCTGCTGCCTTCCTAGCTAGGTGGTCAGCAATGCGGTAGGATGACAGACTTAAAAACTACGACCAGAAATAATTGAATTTAAGAATTGAGAGACAATCATGAAAATGGAGGACCTCCGTTGGAGTATACTCGATGCAGAAAATTACAAGTCACACTAAACTTCTCTGACTAACTTTGTTTTTCTTATGGTACTATCTTGATTGAAGTTTGAGTACAATCTCAGCGAAGTAACTAACACCTATAATATGTAGCCAGCAACAGCGAATGATTGACTTTTCTCAATCCTCTTGCGTTTATTTTCCCTTCGATAAATTAATTTCAAAGCTTTGTTCTACTGTTTGTTATGACATGGCCAAGGCCAGGTTATGTTAGAAATCCACTTTCTTTGATCTACCCAGAGTATATGTATATTTAAGACAGTGGCGGCTCGTGACCTCAGTATGCGGGTAGGCTACACATACACTTCGGGTAGGCGACAAAAAATATCCTACAGTTTGTAATACATTTTGAGCCGTCTTGCAATACTAAATGTAATCTATGAGCGCAACAATGTGTAAAAATTGCTTTTGGAGCATCTACTTTAATTTTTGATTGTAATCAGTTTAAAGAGCCAGCCATTACACTTGCACCATCGTAAAATTGAGCAATTAATTTATTTTTGTAATCATATGGCTCAAGCACGTTTGAAATTAAACTATATAGAGCGTCTGCAGATCTATTATCGCTAACATCAAAAAAACCCTAAAAATCTTTCTGTTACCTGACCAACTTTGTTAACAAAACGGATTGTTAAAGTACACTGTGATTTTTCGGTTATATCAGTAGTATCGTCAGCTAGTATAGAAAAATTTGACTTTCATTAATTTCTGTTGAAATTTCATTTTTTACGTAATCGGCAAGACAATCTATTAAATCATTTTGTATTGTTTTTGACAAACCCGTGAACACCCCTTCTATTTTTTAGCATGATCCTGGATTTCCTGATCGCGTTTAACTACTAAATTAAAAATTTCTTTAAAATTACCCATGTTTGAAGAATTATGGCTCTTATCACGACCGCGAAATGTAAGTTCTTGTTTTGCTAAAAGAATTGTAACATCAATTTTTTCAACTTCTTCAATCTTTTTCAACTTCTTCATTATATATCTTATTAGATAGAGAAATATGTCCAGCGAAAGCACTGTCAGTAGTTTGTTTATTTTTTTCTAACCGTTTTAAATCTAAGCAATTGTTTAAATGTTCTTTCGAAGATTCATGTTTTTTTACACTAGCTGATAAATTTTTCAAATCTGAATATCCCTGACTCACCCAAACATTTTGCTTCAAATTTGATAGCAGAAAAGTGAATTTTTAAAATAACTTCCGCTTAGCCATTTATGATTTTCATACCATATTGTTTTAAACGATCTCGAAAATGGTTGATTGTCTTTTGTCTTATCTGTGGATAAAATTGTTAAATTTTGTAAAGGCCGGCCCATTGAAATAATTACTAATCTTTCTTGATTTTGGCGCCTTGAAAAAGGTGTCTCGATCAAACTGCATATTACATCGTTTAAAATATTCATATTCGATGACTAAAGTTTTTCCACCAATAAAACTAACACACCTACGTTTCAACAACGTCAAATATTACTTATTTTATTTATGTATCAAATAATAATTTACTATTCGAATAAATGATAAGTTAACAATTAACCTCGCTTTAAATTTTTAATTATCTATATAATCTAATAACACATTATTCAGTTTTCATAAACAAATTTAAATTGTCCTACCTAGTTTTATTCAATACTTGACCTACTAATAACAGCCAAAATCAAAAAACAATTATTTTAAAACAGTTTCACAAGACACAAGAGAAGCAACTGATAAAATTTTGTAGGTCCGGCTATCCGCCCGTTTTGCCTATCCGCCCGTTCAAAATCCGCCGGCCTGCAGCAGGCTTGCTCGCGTAAACAGAGAGAGATCGCACGTCAATTCGGTATTGGCGTCGTTCTATTTCAGGCTACGTTCCCGAGTGCCTGACCAAGGAGAATATAGAATCTATACAGTAGTACTGATACTACAAGGAGCGTACAATAATTTACGGAGAAAATTTTTTGGATATTTTTAAAAATAATTTGGATAATTTTTGCTATTTTATTGTAGATATTGTGTAAAAATTTATAAATTACAATTTTGAAATAAGTAATTTATATTAATAATTTATATTATTGTACTACATTTGAAGAGGGTAGGCGGCGCCTACCTTGCCTACCCCGACGGGCCGCCCCTGCTTTAAGAGTCTAAATCCTAAATTTCCGAAAAATATCTATCATCACCATTACTGCTGTTACAACTCGAAAGCGGAGCTTCTAGATCAGTAGTACAACAGGTAGTACACTACCTATTTAGGTAGTACTTTTTTTAATGAGGTGGAAAGATTCGTAAATCGACTAGTGAAGGGTCACTATAGTTTATTTTTTAACCAGGAGGAGTAAACTAAAAAGACAGATTCACACCCAAGAAAGTCACTAGAATAATAACCAAATACATCTTTTTTGGTTGATCTAGTCGGCCCTCAACGGTAATTCATAAATATTATATTAAATTAATATGTCGCTAAAGAGTTCCAGAAACAACTGCTTTTTATACCGGGTGTCCATTTATATTTTCCCCCATTTTAACTGCCTATAACTTCTAAACGGCTCAGGATAGAAATATGCGGTTTTTGCTGAAATGTTTTATTTTAGTAAAAGTTTTGTCTGAATGGATTAAATTTTTTATATCGCTTTCAAATACGAAAAAAAATGGCGGATTTTTGAAAAAAACTTTGTTGACTTTTTTTTAATGGAACACCCAGTATATTTTTTTGTAAATTGAAAGAAAGGTCATTCACCTATCCAACGATATAAAGTTTTTCAAAATCAGTTGTCAAATGACTGAGTAATTAATTTTTAAAATGAGAGGTGCAGCTCTCTAACTAAGCAAATTTATATTATGTTATGTGATTTCCACATTGCATCTCTCATTTTAAAAATTAATTGCTCAGTCATTTGACAACCGATTTTGAAAATTTTTATATCGCTAGATAGGTAAATGATCGTTTTTTCAATTTTTTAGGTAAATGGCCATTTTTCATATCGCTTTTAAATACAAAATGGCGGATTTTTGAAAAAAAAAACGTTGGCTTTTTTTATGAAAACAGCCAGTATATTTTTTTGTAACTTGAAAAAATGGTCATTTACCTATCCAGCGATATAATTTTTTTTTAAATCGGTTGTCAAATGACTGAGAAATTAATTTTTAAAATGAGAGATGCAATGTGAAAATCACAACATAATATCATTTTGCTTAGTTACATGTTATTTAGGTATGTGATATCCACGCTGCACCTCTCATTTTAAAAATTAATTACTCAGTGATTTGACAACCGATTTTAAAAAACTTTATATCGCTGTATAGGTGAATGATCGTTCTTTCAATTTACAAAAAAATATACTGGGTGTTCCATTAAAAAAAAGTCAACAAAGTTTTTTTCAAAAATCCGCCATTTTTATTTTCGTAATTGAAAGCGATATAAAAAACTCAATCGATTCATACAAAACTTTTAGTAAAATAAAACATTTCAGCGAAAACCGCATGTTTCTATTTTGAGCCGTTTAGAAGTTATAGGTAGTTAAAATGGGGGAAAATATAAATGGACACCCGGTATAAAAGCAGACTAACAATCTAAAAATTAAAAGAATTACAGAAAGTAATTCAGAAAACACAAAAATCGCCGATATAATTTAATTAACCTATGAAATGTCACTAGTGTCAAAATTTGATAAATGTCATTAGCGTCAAAATTTTATAACAGTGGAGTAAACTTGTCTGCGATTGGACCAATTACAAACAAGCAATACAGCGCGGTAAATTTGAACCACTCCTCTTGGTTAAAAAACAAACCATAGTATTGTTAGATTCAACCAAACCAGTGATATACGCCGACGGTACGGTGTCAAACTGGTTACCGTAAAGGGTAACCCGGTACATTTTTGTACAAAGAAAGAAGAAGAAAAAAATATGCTTTTTTATTTTTATAGTTGACCCCTATGAAGGAGGTAGACTCCATCATTCAACTTGTTCTTTCCATTATAGACTTCCTTTTCATGATGCCTGTTATATGGTTATTATATACTCGAAATTCTCTTTGCTGGTCATTTCAATCTGCTTGATATTGTCGGGCGTGATCGCGCCAAGCCTATCTACAGCCTTTGTTGTTCGAAGGCGAAAACATTACACAGCAAGATGCAATGTTTCGCATTGACCCTCTCATAACAAGTGGTGCATATGTCATCGTTGGTTTTTTATGCCATATATGTAAGACCTAAAAGATCCATGACCCGTCAGGAACTGAGTGAAGTAGTTTTACCCTTTTAAATTTACAGTTGCCCAGGCTACAGCATCGGCGATCAGCGTTTTGGTCTAACGAGCCTTCGTGGTCTGTATCTCCCATTCTCTTTGCCATTCTATTAGCATGTTGGCAATTAGCAACAGGTGAATGGGGAGCGTGTCCGCAAGTCCAGCGTAGAATTGGTTCGGTACGCGCTCACCACTTTTAAAAGAGGCTTCCTTTGGGCTCATGTTATGATATCTGTGTACTTTTGGTAGTTTAGTACGTTGATCCAGATGAGGGTTCCATATAGAAGAGTCGAGATTGGACCACTTAGAGGTACAATCTTCTCTTATTGCTGCGGGGCCCTCCTATGTTAGGTTTTACTCTCTGGATAGCTGCCGTCCGTTCATCCGCCTTCCTAACCACGCTTAACAGGTGTTTCGTGGCTCTGTCCAGGTCGATGTAGTCGGCTGTAGTTGACTACTATGTACCTATTTGGAAGGTCAGGCCCGGCTCATTTCTTAGAGCTTTAAGGATGACCACTTCTTTGTTGTACACCTTGCATCTTCTCTAACTCCCCCAGACAAACTAATCTAAACAAATCTCTTTATTTAGCATATTGTAAATTTGTCTACCAAAAAATAAAGTATTCTTAGAAATTACTTTTATAACAACGATATAATCAAAGAACATTATACTGATATAGTTTTTGGGTATTTTTAGGCGATACGGACCCGGCTTGAGGAAGAGCTCGATATGGATTTGGGCGAGTATAAATCTTTCATCGACGAAGAGATGCTAATAATCCTTGGCCAGATGGACGCTCCAACGGAAATTTTCGACCACGTCTACCTTGGTTCGGAATGGAATGCGTCCAATTACGAGGAATTACAGAGAAATGGGTAAGTACATTCGAAAATACAATATTTTGTTTTATTTGACATACATAATATTATGATGTTATCGTATTCGCGGTGTACAAGTACTTGGAAGGGAAACGAGAAACGACCCTGCGCGAGTCGCGGAGAAATATTGCAACTATCTTAAATAATTCATATTGTCAATTGAAATTGTCAAACTGACGTATATTTCATACCTTCTGTCAATGAAGCAGAAAAATTATATATTGCTCCACAATATTGATATGATATGCAATTATTATATAAAGGTAAATTTAATTAATTGTATTTTGCTTGCAGTACTGCATTTTAATAACTAATTTTATTTACTACATACAATTGTTTACGTTTTGATAACATAACCTGAATCTTACTTTTTCTTCTTATTATTTTTTTGGGCTATGGCCTTGACAATTATCCAGTAACCAGGACTAATATAATTGGACAGTATAATTAAAAGTGCGAATAAAGTTGCAGAGCGTAGAAATAGGGGTCGCTTTGCCAAACTTGCATGGTCCCAATAGAGCCATAGTCAATAAAAAAATCACGTATTTCTAGTGCTCGGTAGGGCGGGCGTACATATTCACTAATCTTGATTGTATACTGAAAGTTTTATTTTCAGTAGACAATAACAGTATAAATTAAGACCTCAATTGCAACTAATGGTGTGGTCATATGCTTTTTCTCATAAGGATCTTTCAGTGCGTCAGTTTTTCGATTTCTTTCTAACGCATTAAATTGTATGTGACAGAAAAAAACGCACGTCGGTGATTACATTTCGTCGGTGACATTTATAACATTTATTCTAGTTGTCAATAGATGGCTCTATAATCGAAAAAATATTATTTACTAATTATATAATATTTATATATCTACGAATATAATCTGTACAATTTATAAGACTATACAAATCAAAGGAAATATTCTTGTTCTCATGATCATTTTTCAGTGCGTCATTAATTATGACGTCATATACTGTATTGGATATGTCGAGACTTATTTCATGTAATTATTGACGAATCTGACAGATGCCACAATCGTACTTAGCCATAGGTGAAAAGCTTGTGGAATTAAACTAATTAGTAATTTAGTAGATTTGATTTTTACACATTATGTTAACATGTAGGTATTTTTTATAAAGGGGAATAAAATTAAAAAGTAAACAATATTGTTAATTAAATTTATAAATATGGAAACATTATAGGTCTGGATCCCGCGTATGAAGAAAAAGTTGATTAATAGCAAGCTGAAAATTTGTTAATAGCTTAAGATTGTCTAGTCGGACAAACTTTGATATATGGGAACACTGGAACAGGGGAAGTTTTAATTGTGGAACAGGTTAAAAATTTGGAACGGTCAGACCACGAAAACGGCATGTATGTAAATAAATGCATTTTGCATAAACAAATTTTTGTATAAACAAATGTATTTTGTCCGACAGAACAGACTTAAACTCTCCGAACAGAGATTAAACTCTCATGCAAAAATCAGACTGCTATTTATCACCAAATGGGCGTTTTAATGAGTGGAACATGTAGAATATGTCAAATGACAGGAATTATGACAGGTGATAAATAGCAGTCTGATTTTTGCATGAGAGTTTAATCTCTGTTCGGAGAGTTTAAGTCTGTTCTGTCGGACAAAATAAATGTGCCGTTTTCGTGGTCTGACCGTTCCAAATTTTTAACCTGTTCCAAAATTAAAACTGCCCCTGTTCCAGTGTTACCATATATCAAAGTTTATCCGACTAGACACCCTTAAGCTATTAACAAATTTTCAGCTTGCTATTAATCAACTTTTTTTTCATATGCGGGATCCAGACCTATTAAAAAATGACACAAAACTATCCATAAACTGTGTTTTTATCTTCTTCTCTAGGTGCTGTCTCCGCTTCAAAAGTCGGTAATCATCAGAGCGATCTTTATTTCTGAAACCGCGGCTCTAAATAATTCATTGTTATTACATACAAATCAGTTCCTAAGGTTCTTCAGCCATGAGTTACGTCTCCTTACTATGGATCTTTTTCTTGCATAATGACCTGGAGTATTAGATATACATCTCTCATCACATGTCCCATATATCTCAGTTTTCTTCTTATTTGTTAGTTCTCGTTCCTTATGCGTAAGTCTCATTACCTCCACGTTGGCTATTCTATCTACTCATGAGATATTTAGCACTCTTCGGTACATCTCGAATGTCTCTAGTCTCCTCACGCCAATGACTAACTTTTAACGAACTAAATTCTAAACCAAAACACAAAATAATGCACAAAGACGTTGTGAAACACAAGTGAAGTCGAATTCGAAATTTCAAAATGACAGGTACACAAAATACTGAGCTGAATAATAACCGTCACTTGACTCTTTGACACTTCTAAAAAATGGCCAAAATGGACGAAGTTTTCGTCAAATGTTCGTAATACGTGTATTTGATTGGCTAGAAAAAACGCGCATTCTAAATATCAACGAATCAAACGTAGGTTAGGAATAGACATCTGATGTATGTAACCATTGTAATGCTGCATTATTTTTGTGTTTAATCACGGAGCTACCGCTTTTTCCATCTCATCTAACTTAATGCATTAGAGAGAAATCGAAAAACTGTGACACACTGAAAAATGATCATGAGAACAAGAATACCATTTTATAAATGCAATAAACAATTGATTTGTTTTTATGCCAAATTGTAAATAAAATGTGACAACTGTCAGATTTAACTAAAATGTCATGTTAGAATAAATGTCATAAATGTGTATTATCACGAACTTGCCTTTTTTTCTATCATTTGTGACGCACTGAAAAATGCTCATGAAAAGAGGCATAATATACTGGTGAGCCACTATAAGCCCGGCCGCACATCAAAGAAACATGAAACGTAAATTACGTTTCATGGAAATAAACCACTGCTAAACAAATATACGTCCGGCCATTTATGAAACTCTCCGAAAATAAAAATGTGTCATGAACATGAATCACACTTGTTTTATTGGTAGGCGGACTTTGAGATTTATTTAGCAGTGTTTTAGTTTCATGAAACATGTTTTTCGTTTCATGTTTCATGTTTTTCGTTTCATATTTCTTTGGTGTGCGGCTTGGCTAAGAGAGATATCTCTGTATTAATCATTAGAACATTGCGATTTTCCTACTTGGAACTAAGTTTTCTACACTAATACTATGTAGGTAACTCTAATCTGAATATTAGACTAAAATCTTGTCTTCACACCCATCTTGCATCCACATCCAAATTAAAAGGGTAGAAAGATATATAGATATGTGTAAATGCGATTAATCTACTAAATTGTAATGCCAATTATAGCTGAAGGGTAATATGTAAGGAAAAAGGGGTATTGGCAGACGACAAATATCCTTGATGAAAAACATTTGCGACTGGACCGGGTTAACCACACACACGCTTTTAAGAAACGCTGCAGATTGAGACGAAGTTGCAATGGTTATAGCCAACCTTCATAAGTGTAGTCGACACTAGAAGAAGAAGAACAACAGAAGATGTGGGGTGAGGTCTGCCTCTACTTTTCTTATTTGCTTTTGTTGTCTTTCATTCGTTCTATGTGTCCTGCCCAGTTTCACTTTGGCATTGCAAGTTAAAACTCTAATTTAGATGGCTAGAATAGAGCAAAAGTGGGGAGAAACTGGCACGAAATAGAACAAAACAGAGAATAGTGGAGAATTCAGGGGGAAGCATTTGTCCAGGAGTGGATGCAACAAAACTGAAGATGATAAAAAAATTACTTCTATTAATGCATAAAATACAAATCAAATATGTTATGAACTTCAAACTTTGACTGGAACTAGAGGATGATTTTATCTTTCCACAGTTAACTCTGAACATTTCACAATATACAAAAGTATACAATAGACAAAAGTTTATCAAATTTAAATGTGTTTCCTTCACGTTTGTTATTATTCTTGATAATTATTGACCTATTTCTTTTGTTTTCAGAGTTGGCCACATTTTAAATGTAACGAGGGAGATCGACAACTTCTTTCCTGGCACCTTCGACTATCTTAACGTCCGAGTATACGACGACGAAAAAACCGACCTCCTGAAACATTGGGATGACACCTACAAATACATTACAAAAGTTAGAGATCAAGGCTCCAAAGTGCTGGTCCACTGCAAAATGGGCGTGAGCAGGTCCGCATCAGTCGTCATAGCGTACGCCATGAAAGCTTACAATTGGGACTTCGACACGGCACTGAAACACGTCAAACACAAGAGGAGTTGCATCAAACCAAACACCAGTTTTCTGTTGCAGCTCGAAACCTACCAGGGTATTTTGGACGCCATGAAGAACAGAGAGAAGCTACAGAGATCAAAGTCTGAAACCAATCTCAAATCCCCCGGTTCAAATGGAAAAAACGAAAAAGTCACGGGAAATGAACCAGCTCCAGTCGCTCAGCCTCTTTCAAAATCATACAATATCGAAAGCACAATGTCCGGGCAAGAATTGAGGAACATGGGATCCCGCCCAAAGTCTTGGTCCCCGGACAACATCTTAACCAGAGAAATGGTAGAAGCAGCTAAATCTCCTCTTTCAATTTCGTTGGAAGATGTTAGCCAGAAGTCAGCATCAAAAGAATCCATGAAGGCAATCGAATCAAAATCCTCCCTTGCCAGACATGTGTTAATGCCTTGTGATAATGGAGAAACGTACAGCGTTTCCCCAAACCAAATAGTTCACCTACCTGATACTAACTGTAGAAACGAAAAGAAAAATTTAGTCCTAGATCTCGCGAGCCAGTTCGAAAGAGCAGAGCAACAAAACTCAGGAGAAGAGCTAGTGAAGAGCAAAGTCAAAATGGAAACGTGGGATCCCGGTGAAGAGATAGATAGCAAAACGTCTTGCTGTGAACTTTCAAGCGAAACCTGTGATGAATCAAATTTTAGTGTAATAAGTGAAAATCAAACAGTGTGGACTTCCTCCACTGTAGTTAAAACTGAAAGTGCTGTGCCCGTTAGTTGTAGTAATAGTTTAGTAAAAATTTCTGACTCTAGCAAAGCAAAGACATCGCACAGGGAAATCAGTGATCCTTTTTCCAACCAGCTCGATCGCGTCTTCGACCGCGAAGAAAAAAAGCAGTTGCGAATGTCGACAGTGCCCGTGATCTCATCTCCCGAGCTCTCTAACGACGACAAAATCCATCGGGAAAGCCCTTCTCGACAAAGTTCCTGGAGTTCCTACGATTCGGCAGTGGCGCTGGGGTTTCAAAATGAGGCGTCTGAACTATCCAGACACAGTTCGTGGGGTTCTGGAGACACGAGGACTCTTCCTAGTCGGAACAGTTCCTGGGGATCCTACGATATGCAGCCCAGAGGTCCGGTACACTACATAAACGAGAAAGGGGAGAAGGTAACACATAGCAACTCGGACACAATCGAAAATGGTTCTCCGTTCGACAAAGATCATTGTCCTTGGCAGACTGGTACAGTTAAGAGATCAAAACAAAGATATCTGGAAAGTTCCTCAAGGAAACCAAGCAGCAGTGGTGATAGTCGGACTAGTAGTTGCTTCTCTTTAGCCAAGACACCCAGTTCCGAAACCTTACTGGATGACGTGGACGTCGACGTAGCAGAAGCCTTCAACAAAATACTTGCTGACGATTCTATCGTATCTAGTGCCATATCGGACAAAATAGACATCCCGAAAGACGAGCACAAAACGCCTGCTATTAGGTCTAGATTGTCCAGAAGCGCGCCCGAACCTTCCTCGATGGAACTTATCGCACAAGGTGAATCTTTGTCTCGGTCGGCTTCGAACGTCTCTAAAGAAAACTCAAATTCGGTTATAAGTACAGCACAGTGTTCGTCGGTCAAACAGCATAGGACTTTCTTGGAAAACCTGCACAACTCCCATGACTTTAGTAACGTAACTAAGAAAGACGATCTTCTAGATAGCGCTAATGCTTCGGGTAAAGTGAAGAATTTGAAGAAGGAATTCGAAGCCAAATCAAGTACAAACACCGATCAAATCGACGTTCCGGAAAACCTGTGCAAGAACAAAGTCAGTAGTCTGCCGTCTTCTCCTCTTAGCGTTCACGTAGCAAAAGACAAAAAGCCCGAAAACAAGAATTCCTCCAGTGACGACATCAATCTCAAGAGCCTCATAGGTATCTTCGAGAACAACGTGGATGGTGTTCAGGTAAACATCTTCTTCTTTTTTAATAGAAATGGCTGTCTGTTTTTTCAATGTGCTTCCAGTAAGTTGACGTTTCATCGTTTTCTTGGTCTTCCCACTGTGACGACACGTTTCAATTATTATTTTACTATTTTTTAATTGCTAATTTTAAATATTATCTTTCTTTTCTAAACGAAAATAATATGGGTCATTTAAAATTCACATGTGTTTCGCTCCTAAATACAAAACCAGAACGTATAAAATTAATGGCTTTTTCATGGGAAACACAAATTCATAGATTACGGTACCAGATAAAGGGCCAGCCTCTTTATGTCAACTTCTTAAAAACCACAGAAATGTTTTCAGCTTTTAAAACGCCAGATCTAATAAATTATTGTCGCCTATCTGGCCATATGGTATAACACCAGACAGATTAAAGTGTTAGTGGTCTCGTTCAGTATCGTCTCAGCGGGCACCCTGGGCAGTCACACCACCACACTCAAAAGAATAACAATCCCTCTTTCGAGAAATATTCACGCTATTTTACCGACACAAATAAATATATTATTGACAGTTTGTTGTGTTTACATTTATTTTAATTTCATACTTGTTTCCGTAAACCACCAACGGAACACCACTTATCGTCTTCGTATTGAGGAACCGTCTCTCGCCGTCCTTATTTGTTGTTATTCGGCTTATGTGGTCCCTCCATTCTACTTTTCTGTTTCTTGTTTCTCCATTCTACCCACTTATTGATGTTCTCTACTTTGAACCTCCATCGTCTATCTGTACTTCTAGCTCTCTCCCATAGTATATTACCATCGATTTTTCGAAGGGTTTTCATCTCTGCTGTTTCTATCACGCTTTTTGTCCTCTCTTTGTCATATCCTGTTTCTGCCGCGTATGTCATTATTATTGGTCTAATGATGGTTTTATAAATTCGGCTTTTCTTTTCTGATATTTTTATTTCTCCATCTTGTTTCATTCAGGCAACCTGCAGATCTTTTTGCTATATTCACTTGATCTTCCACATCTGTTTCGAGCTGTCCTTGGCTAGAGAGTGTGATGCCTAAATAATTAAACTCCATCACTCGTTCTATTATCTGACCCTCCAGCTCTTATTGACATCTTAGATATTGCTATTATAACCATGCATTTTGTGTCTTTTTTGAAGAAATTAATATTAAATTTTCTGGCGGCAATTAAACATTAAATTGGTGTAGCATAAGTTGTAAATCATCTTCACTTTGAGATATTAGTATTGCATTGACAGCATGGCAGATTATTTTAACTTCTTGTTCTCCCATTTAGTATCCTTTTTAAGTTCTTACTGTTTTTATTATTTCATTCATGATCAGGTTGACTAACTGAGAACTCAGGAATTCCCCTGTCTTATCCCATTGCCAGCTTCGACTGGGTCAGTTAGTTTTTCTTCTACTTTTACGTTTATTATGTTGTTCTGGTAGATATTTTCGATCGGTTTAATTATTCCTAAAGGTATCTATCTCTCTTGCGTACAATAAATGGATAACGTTCTTTAATTTGACCCTGTCAAATGCGTTCTTATAGTCCAGAAATCATAAATATGTCGGTTTGTTGTATTCTACTGATTTCTATTATTCTTGTCTCATTATAAATATAGCATCGGTGCATGATCTTCCCGACCTAAAAAAAAACTTGTTGTTCTGCCAATGTTATAATTTCATTCAGTTTCTTTGTTATCACTTTGGTTGTTAATTTTAATGTTATGTTTAATAAGTTATTCCACTGTGATTACTAATTCTCCGGGTCCGATTTGTCTCCTTTTTGAAGAGAGTTTTTTTATTAGCATGTTTGATCTCAATTCGTATGGTATTCTATTTTGTTCTATTACTTTTTGGATTAGTTTTAATTATTGCTTAGTCAGATCTTGTCCTCCGTACTTTAGGAGTTCATTCGAATTTCTGTCCTCTCCTGGTAATTTTCTATGTTTTAATTTTCTTAATGCTTCCTTTACATCTCCCCCCCTCAATGTTTATTTCAATATTTAAATAGAGATCGAAAGCAGTATGCCCATGTTTCCTTCTGAATGTTTCGTTTTTATTAGTTCTTTTATCTTATTTCTTTGTCATGATAATTCTCCACATTTCTTTTTGTGTTCCGTAGAAGTCATGTTCCATCTGTTTTGCCAGTTTTCCCTTTTTATTTGTCTGACTATATTAGTATTCGTTTCGTTTCTGATTTGTTTATAGTGGTTATATGCCTGTTGCGTTTGTTTTGTTCTGTATTGTAAAAATGCTTTCTTCTTTTCTTCACATTTTATCTTCACTTCCACTCTAAACCATGGGTATTTCTTTTTTGAAATGTTAGTATTCGTTACTTTCCGTTCTTTAAGTGATTCTGTTGCTGCGTTAATTATGTTATTTTTGAGTTTTTTTCTCTGCTTTCCTCGATGTTATCTTTTTCTAATATTTCATTTTCAGCAATCTTTTCTCTGATATTCTTTTTCTGTATAAGTATTCCGTGGATTCCGTATTTAGTCCTGCGACTCTGATTTTTGTTTGTGTTGGTGGTGCCCTCTTAGATGTGAATATTTCATGATGATTCTTATTTTACATAATACTAGGCTATGGTCGCTACCTACATCTGCTGAGTTGAGGCATCTTACGTCGATTATTTTTGATTCATGCATATCTCTGTTGGTTACAACATATTATATCATAAATCTTTGTCCAAGGGTGTTATTGAATGTATATTTCTGTTGGTCTTTGTGATAAAAAAATGTGTTGTTTATTCAAGTTCTTTATTCGTATTACTTGGTTGCTTATTCGAGCGTTAAAATCCTCCAGTATTATCATCTTCCCTCTAACTTGATCGACTACTTGGTGCAATTCGTCATAAAATATTTCCCTGTTGTTTGCAGCCTGCTATTTTCGGAGCTGTATTCGTCAATAATGCTCAGGTCTTCCTTCTCCATTTTTATTTTTTCTGTTATGATCCTTTTTGGTACGTATTGACACTCTTTGATGGGATTTTGGTATCTTTGGTAAGTAAGGTTACACCTTCTTTGGGCCTCTTTTCCCTTTGCTATTCCACTGTAGATTAGTATCACCATCTAGCCTTTATCGTCGACTGCTGAACATAGGCCTCCTCTAAGTTTTCCACGTCTCCCTGTCTTGAGCTACCATCATCCAGTTCCCGGCAGTTCTCTATATATCGTCACTTCAGCGCGTTGTTGTCGACTTCTACTTCGTTTGTCTGCCAGCGGTCGCATTCCAATATTCTTCTAGTCCACCGTTGGTTCGGTGTTCTTGCCACATGACCTGCCCATCTCCATTTCTTTTTTGCTACATGTTCTACTATGTCTTTGACTTTTATTCTTTGTCTGATGGTATTATTTGGTATCCTGTCTCTCCGTGTGATTTCCAGCATGGTTCTCTCCATGGCCCTCTGGGTCACTCTTAGATTTTCTGCTGACTTTTTAGTTAATATTAGGATCTCTGCTGCGTATGTTATCACTGTTCATACACTTTTCTCGTTAGACATATGGGCATATCATTTTTAAATATTTTTCGTAGCTTACCAAACGCAGCCCAGCCCAAACCTATTCTGTATCTCATTTGATTGTTCTTTCCAATTTGTATCTCATGTCCAAGATATTTATACACATGTCAAAGATATAGTCCAAGAGGCAGCGCTGAAAAATTTCTCTGAATTTACTAAAGCTAGTTGTTTCACAGTTGATTACTGTGATTGTGTAGAGAAACATACTGCGGTCGGTCAAGCGAAACTTAGAACAGGTGGTACTGACAGCTTGTCAAAGTTGCTTACCTGCGGAGTTAATTAAATCCATTTACTAAGGCTGAAAATCAGTACACACATTCTAAATTGAACATAAATAAAAGTTATTATAGTCTGTCAGCTGTATGACGGGACAGAGCCGGTCGGTCGACCCCAATGAATGTACAGGGTTAATCACTATATTTTGACCCCCCTCTAAACTTCTATATTTACAGAATTAGAAAAAAATGTAAAATACAAAAGTTATTCAATTTTTAAATTATGATTTTTTGACATATATATCGTACTAGTGACGTCATCCATCTGGGCGTGATGACGTAATCGACTATTTTTTTAAATGAGAATAGGGGTCGTGTGCTAGCTCATTTAAAAGGTTATTCAATTCCCTATTCAGTAATATAAACATTAACATGATTATTTATACAGGGTGTCCAAAAAATTTTTTTTAATTAAATTAATTATTTAATTAACAATTCAAAAAAATTTTTGGACACCCTGTATAAATAATTATCTTAATGTTTATATTACTGCATAATATAGAATTGAATAACCTTTCAAATGAGCTACCACACGACCCATTTTCTCGTTTAAAAAAATAGTCGATTACGTCATCACGCCCAGATGGATGACGTCACTAGTACGATATATATGTCAAAAAATCATAATTAAAAATCGAATAACTTTTATATTTTACATTTTTTTCTAATTTAGTTCAGAGAAATAAGGAAAAAAAATATCGTGTTGGTGACACATCCCCCTCCAGGCTGAAACCAAATTTTTCGAGTAATATGGTCATCTATAATAATAACCTATATGTTTCCTGCAGCCGATTTTGATGATATACATAGTTATAAACAAATGAAGATCAAAAAAGGGTAAATTTTCGCTTTTTTCGTCTCTTACTAAAAAATTGGGCATTTTAAACAAATTTGAGAGTAATAAACTCATAAACCGTATAAAAAACTTCAATATGGCGTTCGCTGAATATGTCTATCCTTATTGGTTACTTAGAAAATTGCCAAATAAATCATAAATTTTGAGTTTTTATAAATATTCATAACTTATGTAAAAATTAACTTAGAACCTTCTTATTACATGGAATGCTGAGACTTATGGTGCTTAAATTACACCCTAAATTTCAAAGCAATTAGTCAAATAGTTTAAAAGTTATTTAATTTGTTTATCCAAAATTAATTTTTTTTGCAACACTGTAAGTCAGAAAATGATGAAGTTACAGTAATATTTTGGATAGTTTATGAAAGAAGAAAATTTACAGTATTAATTTAATTTAAAAAAAATGACAAAAAATAATTATAGATATTGCAAAATAATTTTGCAAAAACATGTGAATTAAAAAAATTGGGGGGGGGGGGGCTAACTTTGTCCCTGAATGTCCTAGAACAGTTGTTCTTCTTTCTAAATGTGTATAAAAATTCAGTCTTTCTAAATATGAAAAAATAATTTTTCTACGGGTAACGGTTAAAAAGTTATTCTAATTGTTTATAAGTAAGCAAAAAATGGACATGTTTTTGCAAAATAATTTTACACTGTTTAAAATTATTTTTTGTCATTTATTTTTAATTAAGGTAATAGTATAAATGTTCTTCTTTCATAAACTGTCCGAAGTATTATTGTAACCTCATAATTTTCTGACTTATAGTGTTGCAAAAAAAATGAATTTGGGAAAAATAAATTAAATAACTTTTAAACTATTTGACCAATTGCTTTGAAATTTAAAATATAATTTAAGTACAAGAAGTCTCGGCATTCCGCGTAATAAGAAGATTCTAAGTTAATTTTTACCTAAGTTACGAATATTTATAAAAACTCAATATTTATGATTTATTTTGCAATTTTCTAAGCAACCAATAAGGTTGGACATATTCAGCGAATGCCATATTGAAGTTTTTTATACGATTTATGAGTTACTTACTCTCAAATTTGTTTAAAGTGCTTAACTTTTTGGTAATAGACGAAAAAAGCGATAATTTACCGTTTTTCGATCTTCATTTGTTTATAACTATGTATATCATCAAAATCGGCTGCAGGAAACATATAGGTTAATAATATAGATGTCCATACTACTCAAAAAATTTGGTTTCGGCCTGGAGGGGGATGTGTCACGAGAAAAACCTTATTTCTCTGGACTAAATTCTGTAAATAAAGCAGTTTAGAGGGGAGTCAAAATATAGTGATTAACCCTGTACATTCATTGGGGCCGACCGACCGGCTCTGTCCCGTCATACAGCTGACCGGCTATAATAACTTTTATTTTTATTCAATTTAGAATGTGTGTACTTATTTTCAGCCTTAGTAAATGGATTTAATTACCTCCGCAGGTAAGCAACTTTGACAAGCTGTCAATACCACCTGTTTCGATTGACCGACCGCAGTGTGTTTCTCTACACAATCACGGTAATCAAGTGTTAAAAAACTAGCTTTAGTAAATTCAGAGAGATTTTTCGGCGCTGCCTCTCCGTCTAATATTTATACATACGTGTTTCTATTATGTGGGCGTTGTCTATTCTGATGTTTTGTGCAAGCACTACTGCTGAGCAGCTTGTGTCATTTTTTCAAGCATATGCTTTGCCTCGCCGATGTTATCCGTTCTGATCACGATAACATCGGCGAGGTAGATTAGTGTATATTAACATAATTTTCATTGTTTTTTCTTTCTTTTTCAGGTAAACCGTAGACAAAAATTTGCCAACGCCAGACCTTTCTCGCAGAACCGCAACGGTCGTTACTCCTGCATCGAAGTATCTGTGGACAAGACGCCTCGCATCGTCCCTCTCATCTCCAACCTCAACAGGAACGGCTCCGTCGTCGACAAAAGCGACGACAAGCGCCCGCCAATCGTCCCAGTGGTAAGGACGGCGTCCCCAAGCTTGATGGTGGCCGCCACGGTGATAACGGCCGCCAAGAAAAAGCAGCAGCAGTACGGGAAGAGCCATCCGCTAGCCAGATTGAACATCAAACCCAGACACAACAATACACTCTACAATACCATGTAATGCTCAAATTACAGATATGGCTGTGACTGCACTTTTTATTCTTATTGTTAGTTCTTTCCTTCTGTTTTGAGATGAATGTGGATTATACAATGATGAATATTTGAGTTTGGAACCGATACGGTGAACTTGTAAGAAAAAACCTCTGGTTAAGTGTGCTATAAATATATGTAAATTCATATATTTGTAAACTTTGGGCAGTAAATACAGATCAAGTATACTATATAAACATTATTTGAAAAAATACATGGTTTTAGTACAGTATTACTAATGTTAGCCTGTTTTACCAAGTTTGACACTTAATACTTTTCGAAAACTGTAACTTTGCTGATGATACAAGATTTTTACAATTTTTTGCAGTCTTTTTATCTAGAATATATTCGCACAATAAATTACAAACTCTAAATCAAGCTAAATGTTTTTCAAATAAAACGGTGCTTCAGTAAGGATTAGTTTTAGCTTTTGTATTATTAATAATGAATCACAAATTTTACGTAAATAAAAAACTAATCAGAGCTGCAATATTAAACAATACTAAACTGATATAATAACTAAATGACGCTAAAATATCAATACAATCTTGATTGGCTAACCCAATTATAGACGGAGAGGCAGCGCCGAAAAATCTCTCTGAATTTACTAAAACTAGTTTTTTCACAGTTGATTACCGTGATTGTGTAGAGAAACATACTGCAGTCGGTCAAGCGAAACGTAGAACAGGTGGACGGTACTGACAGCTTGTCAAAGTTGCTTACCTGCGGAGGTAATTAAATCCACTTACTAATGCTGAAAATCAGTACACACATTCTAAATTGAATAAAAATAAAAGTTATTATAGTCGGTCAGCTGTATGACGGGACAGAGCCGGTCGGTCGGCCCCAATGAATGTACAGGGTTATTCACTATATTGACACCCTTGTAAACTGCTTTATTTACAGATTTAGAACAAAATGTAAAATACAAAAGTTATTCGATTTTTTAATTATGATTTTTTGACATATATATCGTACTAGTGACATCATTCATCTGGGCGTGATGACGTAATCTACTATTTTTTTAAATGAGAATAGGGGTCGTGTACTAGCTCATTTGAAAGGTTATTCAATTCTCTATGCAGTAATATAAACATTAAGATCATTATTTATACAGTGCCCAAAAATTTTTTTTTAATTATTAATTAAACAATTAATTTAATTAAAAAAAAATTTTTTGGACACACTGTATAAACAATCATGTTAATGTTTATATTACTGAATAGGGAATTGAATAACCTGAAATGAGCTAGCACTCGACCCCTATTCTCATTTAAAAAAATAGTCGATTACGTCATCACGCCCAGATGAATGACGTCACTATACGATATATATGTGAAAAAATCATAATTTAAAAATTGAATAAGTTTTGTATTTTACATTTTTTTCTAATTCTGTAAATAAAGCAGTTTAGAGGGGGGTCAAAATATAGTGAATATCCATGTACATTCATTGGGGCCGACCGAGCGGCTCTGTCCCTTTATACAGCTGACCGACTATAATAACTTTAATTTATATTCAATTTAGAATGTGTGTACTTATTTTCAGCCTTAATAAATGGACTTAATTACCTCTGCAGGTAAACAACTTTGACAAGCTGTCAGTACCACCTGTTCTGCGTTTCGCTTGACCGACCGCAGTATGTTTCTCTACACAATCACAGTAATCAACTGTGAAATAACTAGTTTTAGTAAATTCAGAGAAATTTTTCAGCGCTGCCTCTTGGACTATTACATGCAATAGTCGATCCGCCAATAAAAGAACGTTTCTAGGCTTACGCACCGATTCTTTATTTAATTTTGAGTCAAGCACCGATTCTTTATTTAATTTTGAAAATTTGTTGTGTGAATATTGCTCTAGCTCAATTATTGTCCGCTTAACGAGAGGTTTCTTCTTTATAGGCTTACAATGTGGTTTTTTTATTATCGATTTGATCTTGAATCATTTCAGTGTTATTTCTTTTTACTTTTCTATTGTAATTTTAAAAAAATATACACAAATGAATTTGCTCCATGGCTGCTCATTCTTGTTATTTACTGAATTCCCAAAAAAATGTACGCAATGTGTTCGTATTACAGTAGAAATTATTTAAGAGTTTTATTAATTATGACAATAAAGGTTAGCGTTGTTTCGGCGAAGGGAAATATATATTTTAGGGGTACTCAAGGGAAAACTACCCCTAAAGAAGCAAAATATTCTAATTTTTTGTGTTTGATCGGTACTAGTAGGTGTCAATACAGAAAATCGCGACGGCGCATGTTTAAAGTTTGTCCCTCTTCCAAGTCTATTAATTTTTCTGAGACACGATTAAGGTAGATCCATTCTTATTCTTCTAGTGCCGACTCCACTAATGAAGGTTCGCTATAACCATTGCAAATTCGTCTCTATCTTCTGGTTTTCTTAAAAGTGTCTGCGTGTTTAACCCGGTCTAGTCGCGAATATTTTACCCCTCCTTCCTTCGATTTTACCCTTCATAATTAGCTGTAACAAGTCATACTTATCATTTTTAAATATGTACCCTAAATATGCTTTTTTCTCCTTTTAATGGTGGTCAAAAGTTCGGACAGCTTGTATATTAGTGCACTCTAATATTTATGTGGCATTGGATCCGAGCTTGACATGTAACACCGTTGCCATATCCTCTATTTTTTCATACTATCACATTACATAAAGTTTCATTATAAAAAAGTTTTAAAACACTATTAAGTAAAGTTTTTTAATACAAAAAGCTCAAAAGGGCGATTTTAAATCAAAGTTACCTTAAAATTGTTATAAAAAAGAAGATCAACTGATAAATAAAAAAGATCAATGAAGATAAACTGTATAAATGTTGTATAAATCAAAGATAATTTAAATTGTTATAAAAAAGTATATAAATGGATAAATCAAACAGATGAATGATTATAATAAATAAAAAAATAGTTTTGAAACACCAATACAAAAAGTTTTTAATACAAAAAGCTCAAAAGAGGCATTTTAAATCAAAGTTAATTAAACTTGTTATAAAAAAGAAGATCAACTGATAAATAAAAAGGATCATGAAGATAAACTGTGTAAATGTTTTTAAATCAAAGATAATTTAAATTTTTATAAAAAAGTAGATAAACAGATAAATCAAACAGATGAATGATTATAATAAATTATTCTTATAATAATAAATCTTAAAAAATTCTTATAAAATTATTCTATTATTCTTGGAGGTACATTTAACATTGACTGAAATTGTGAAAGAAATAAACAACAAAGTATGGCAACACTGTGACGCACAAGCATAAGATTCAGATGTAGGTAACGCAGGGTGCACTAATATACAACATGTCCAAAAGTTCTCTGTCTCTTCCCATTCTGTGCAATACCATTTCGTTCGTAATATGATCTGTCCGTGGTATTTTCAAAATTTTCCTAAAAAACCACATCTCAAAAGCTTGCTTGCAGCTTTCTCATTAAGTCAAGTACAAGTTTCGGCACCATACAGGAATAGAGTGGATATAACATTTTACCATCCGATATCGGATCTGCAGTTTAAGTCTTTGGTTACTCAGAAATTTCCTCATCTTCAAAAGGTTGCTCTTTATTGCTCTATTCTTGAACGAATTTCTGATTTCGGATTTAGATCTTCGGTAATCCAGTCTCCTAAGTTTTTCATTTTCTCCACATAAGATTCTATCGTGCCAGAAGAATGTGGCTAGAGGTTGTTTATCATCAACTTCATGTGTTTATTTCCTCAGTCTTCAAAAGTATTATGGTGTTAAAAATGTATAAACATTTTCAATTTCTTTGCAACACGAAAATACAGCAGCTGCATAATGCTTTGGTTAAATCGGAGAGTGCAGGAAGAGTCTATACCGGTTTCGGAGGTCTTTTCCCCCTCATCAGTAGTCCCATATCCTCTTCTCTCCGATTTCCCCAGGCATCACACTTTGGGCCCTTCCGAATTGCAAAGAAAGAAATGTCACGGATGAACTAGAGCCATCTACCGAAAAACAAAGTAAGTTATCAATCGAAGTAGTACAGAAAACGACAATAAATATCGTTCCCATACCACCAGATTGACAAAACAGGTGGAATACTTTCTTTGGTTACACCTCCTGAGTTTTACAAAATTTATAAATCAAACAGGATGCCGAGGAAATTAAGATGAGAGAGCTTTAAATAATTCACAACTCATCTGCTCAGCGTGGTAAAAGTTCCAACAAGAAAGATTCCTTAATACTCTTACAAAAGAGTAAATGAATTAAAAATGTATAAACATTTTCAATTTCTTTGCAACACGAAAATGCAGCAACTGCATAATGCTCTGGTTAAATCGGAAGGGCCCAAAGTGTGATGCCTGGGGAAATCGGAGAGAAGATTATATGGGACTACTGATGAGGGAGAAAAGACCTCCGAAACCGGTATTGACTCTTCCTGCACTCTCCGATTCAACCAGAGCATTATGCAGCTGCTGCATTTTCGTGTTGCAAAGAAATTGAAAATGTTTATACATTTTTAATTCATTTACTCTTTTGTTTGAGTATTAAGGAATCTTTCTTGTTGGAGTTTTTACCGCGCTGAGCAGATGAGCTGTGAATTATTTAAAATTCTCTCATCTTAATTTCCTCGGTCTCCTGTATTATTTATAAATTTTGAAAATCTCAGGAGGTGTAACCAAAGAAAGTATTCCACCTGTTGTCAATCTGGTGATATGGGAACGATACTTTTGGTCGTTTTCTGTGCTACTTCGATTGATAACTTACTTGATTAAGGTATTCTTTACTGCTGCCTCAACATTTACATTGTTTTTTTTTCAATAGCTAGTGGCTAATATTTGCTTTGAAAAAAAAAATAAATAAAAATGTCATATCTCTGTATCCGGGTATTACGCGATTGAAGCTGATAGCGAATTAGGATTCAGCATTAAAACTTGTGTAGGTAAACCAATGAAACGTTTAGCTTTTTACCGTTTCTTCCAGAAATGTTCATTTTTATTTTGTAAGTTCCCTTACAGAACAACACAATGTACAATTAAAACTAGGAGTTTAATCATCATTCATCTTCTTTAACCATCCTTTTGGTTATACATAATTCGCAAATAATGTTGTCTGCAATTATTTCTGTATAGTTTCATCTGTGAGTGCGTCATACATTCTTCAGAGCGTCATGTTTTTGACTAGAACTCAGGATTAAAAGATAGCCGATTTGTATTTTATGATGGTCTGACAAGACTTTTTTTAATGCTCTAATTCACATCTTTTTAAGATTAAAGTAAACTAGGAGGTTCTGGATGTTTATGACCTCTGAGCATTCTATGTGATCCTTAAAGTTAAGTTCTAGGGCACTGTTTGTAACTTCATATATCAAGTTAAATATGCGCATGACGATTTTCTACACTAGCGACATCTACTGATACACCATCGAACCTTCACTTTTCAAATACTGTTGGTATTAATGAAAAAAAAATGTTAAATAGGATGTTTAAGCTTGGGAAAAACGGGTAAGCAAAAAAAATAAAGCACAAAAAAACGTAATACGATCACAACTTGTATATACATTTCACAAAATGCTTTAAGAAATTGAATTAAAAAATAGTGCAAAATAATTATAAGGACAAAAAATATATAATCTGTGTTGCTTCCTGTACATACGCTGATGTATTTTTCGATCTTGTTGAATTTGTAAATTTTTTATTGGTCTTTACAAAAACCGCTTCGAATTTATTGTGATTTTCTCTTATATAATGGAAATATCAATGTAACTTAAATATGTCGCTGTTGTCAATTTACTGCCAAAATGAAAACTATGGACCACGTAACATTAAAATCTCAGCGAAACTGCATTTAGCCGATACAAAGATCCTCTCCCTTTAAAAAATCTTAACTTGATCTTAAATCAGCAATTCTTACGTCAACAATTAATAGGGTGGCTTGACAATGATTTGTTCTAAGTAAGAAAATGCACGATTTTTTGTTTTCTCCTTTATTTTTCAAAATAATCTCTTTTTTGCTCTAGTGCCTCAAAGTAGTGTGAAGGTTCGTTGCAAAAACATCATCCAAAGAACCATTTTTGACTTTGGGAACAAGAAATAGTCTCATGGATCTAAATCTGGCGAATGTGGTGGTTGGTCGAGTAATTCGTATTAAAATTGACCATCGTGTGAATGGATGCGTTGTCTGGATGAAAGAGAATTTGTTCTCAGACAAACCAGGGCGTTTTTCCTCGAGTTGGCGTCAAAAACAGTCCATTAGGGCTGCGTAGTATACGCGATTTATTATTGTCAAGGTTAACAACACCTTCCGCATCCATGATTTTCTCACAACACCATCTATTAAAGACTACATTAGTGCAAATTATTAATATTAGAAGTCTCTTATCTAATATTTAATCACTTCTCTGATCGTCTTTATCTTTGAGGTGATGATTCAGCATTGGAGCCTTTTCAGACTGTTCGTATTGCTGGTTTTCTCCCTTGTAGATTATTTTTTAGACTATATCAGGTATTTCAATGCAAAATAATGGCACCTATGAATCTCGCAATTTAAATTCATCTAGGACAATGATGTTCTTCATTGATTTCCTATGCTTCCACTAAATCAGTCTTTCCCATCAATCTAAACGTGCTTTTAACACTTATCATTCATTTTTTCAACAGTTCATTGCAATATCATATTTTTTACAGAAGCTTAGATTTTTCTTCCTTAGAGTGCAATGTTTCACTCAGCACGATTGAGAAGATCTGTAGGGACTTCCCACATCATGCTAAAAGTGATTTTACCACTGAATATCATTCTTCAGATGGCTAAAAATCTTTTTTGTTTGGCTGTTTGTAAAAAACTATGTGTGAGTTTAACAGTCGTTGTAGAAGAATTTGACAGTAAATCAAGATGTGGAAGCTTATTATAAAAAATTCTAGGTGTGCCAGAGGTTGCCTTTCTTCTGGCATCGAGAACCCATCACTGGAAATCTATACCACAAAGTTAGCACATGCTTTTTTCTGTCATCTGACATCCAGAGATACATTTCTAGTTTCTCTCGATCTTTGACGTGTAAACTCGGACCTAAATTTTGTCGAAAGTAACAAAACATTCACATAGTAAAGTGAATGACTCACCCCACAAGCCTAAGGAGAAAGTCTAAGCCAACTTAAAGTTTCCTGGGTAGGAGAGTTTCTGAAATCTGCCCATATGTGGCAAAGTTCACGTGGGTTTGATTCTCTTTTCACACATCTCAGGATGTCTTCCGTTAGAATATTTTCCTCATATTCTTACCGACATTAGGCACATTTTTGACACCAATTCATAAATTTGTCAACTGAACATGTAACTACGAACAACAATACTAGGAATAGTTCTCAAGAACCACTTCACTTTCGCATTGAAACTAAACATCAATATTTTAGTAACTTTAATGGCACAAAGCTCACTGTTTCATGCAGAATGTAAAACTAATTCAAAAAATCCAAATGGTAATGCTTGGCAGCTCACTTTGTTGTGAGTAGTATCGTGGATACTTAATTGTATCACTTTGTATTGGAATTAGCGATGTGATATAAGATGACTCGGTAGCGCTCATTTTTTGATCCTTATCGGAAGGTCTTACATGCTAGATAACCAGAACGCACATTGAAATAAAACACAAAAAGGTGATTTTGATGTTTTGTTTTTAATTTTCATTGATTTTTCAAACTATTCGATGGTGGTCTATTGTTTAACAACTATTTATTTAGATAGTTGTCCCATAACACTTGACTTACATTACATGATTTATCTTTTACATCTGCTACAGTCTCACTAATCTTTTGTGCTACATTCACTGAACTCTATTAAGTTCTAGTTCATTCTGCTCATCTTTATTGTGGAAGTGTAAATATTTCTCTCAAAATGCTCATATACAAGCCAAAAACATTATGGATACCTTTTTTTCGATCTTGGAGCTGACAATCGATATCCAATAATACCGAGCTTTCGACATCCTCCCTAATGTCTTCTTCAGAGTTTTCGGAGTCTCAGTCTTTTGACCCCTACATCTCCTCATTACACTATTCACTACTCATCACACTACTAACAGTGTAGTGAAGATATCTGGGGGCTCAGGAGATTGAGACCTTGGAAACACTGAGGAAGACATCAGAGCTGATGTGGAAAGTTCGTTGTAGTGAAAATCGACGCAGTTTAAACCCATAAGCCTGATGAGTTTGGTATTAATTTTTGTAATATTAATCTTAGCTTTGGTTTAATTGTACTAAACTAGGAAACCTTTCCGAACATAATTGTGCCATCTTGATTGACTTTTCCAGTTTAGTCTCCCGAAAATACAGGACTCTTCATAAAAACTCTTCATAACGTCTATTTTAGAAACTTTTTTCTTGGCTTTTATCTTCACTTCGTCATACGTCATACCCATACCCGTCATTCCCGTGTTACATAGGAGATTTTTTATTGTTTGTTTTGCTTATTACTTGAGCATATAAAAGATACATACAGTCTATTGCATTTCTGTGCCGAACGTTTTGGTCCTTCGAGCCGGATTATAGTCATGGGCGTAGATAGTGATAGGGTTTAGTGAAATAAAAACGATCTTTGAATGGCTATGCAGTTAAGCTGAAAGTGGGACGATCAAAATTGATGATTTGTATAGACTTGGCTGTTGAGATTTCTAGTCTATGTAACTGTTTTAAGACGAAGAGAAGCTACAGCCCGACGGCTCAAAACTGAGTGGAGAATGTCAGTGTAAAGTTTAGTTTAAGAATCAACCCATATCTGGGCTATTCGTTAAGCCAGTTAGCTGTTTTTAAATTTAGAGTTATCTAGACATCTTAGTATGTATAAAAGCGAAAAGTATTTTTTGTAGCATGAACAAACTGTTTAGCTGGTTTTATAACAGCATATGCAATGCTATATTCTCAAAAACAGTAGTTATAATAGTAGGAAGATGTTATAGTTCTTAGCAAGATCGTCGCTGTACTAAAAGTTTATCGAAGCATGTTTTGGTTGGTGTATAAAACTGCTTTAGAAAAAATACCAAAACTATAGTATTTAGAAGTTTCAGTTTTTGGGATCTCTTGATCTATTTTCATAAATCGTGGCTGATGTACCTATACCGATGACTTACTTTGATACACGATAACTTTGATTTACGATAACATGACAGGTTTTTAATTTCTTTTACCAGATTTGTATATCTGCAATTTTTACCGTTTATCATAAGTTTGGTAATAATT
Source organism: Diabrotica virgifera virgifera (assembly GCF_917563875.1). Lineage (NCBI taxonomy): Eukaryota > Metazoa > Arthropoda > Insecta > Coleoptera > Chrysomelidae > Diabrotica > Diabrotica virgifera. The sequence goes on along the minus strand of NC_065446.1, from coordinate 237,092,918 downwards.
TTTACACACTAATTCACAATGTTGGTATTTTTTGTCACTGCTACAGTGTCCAAAAGCTTGACATTAGCATTTTTAGTACTATGTTAGACGTTTTGCTTTTGATACAGATTTTTTGTTTGACATTGAGGATTTCAGTAGTTGAATGCAGAATAATGATCGAATTTATTTAATATTTTTGTACTCAATAGATGTTAATAACAAACAAAATGTAAAGATTACTCATCTACTGGCTTAATTATAAATCTTCTTAATTCTTTCTAAGCATTTACTATTTGTGCTATAATTTTAGAAAGAAAAGTTCTAGTTTTAAAACTTGTTACATATTTTTGTAACTCTTTGTCAAGAAAAGAACCCTATGGAATTTGAAGTTAACACATCAACAAGTTTTGTGCTATTTATTTACATAAATACCTATCGAAGAACCTTCAAACATTTTTGATGCATAGAAGATATTTTCGGTTTTTTCTTTTTTCACAATTAAGTATTTTTCATTTCCTCGGGTTATTTTATTACTTGGTCTTTTTCTTTTATTTATTATGTGTTTATTTCAACCTTTTCTTGTGTGGTTCTTCTCTGATTTTCAACTGTCTTGGTATTTATCAATATGCATCTAATCAATTTCTAATTTTTCTGCAACTGTATATTTAACAATCCTTCTATCAGATGTCCCTTTAATGCTTTAATGCGTACAGTTCCTTGTCTACTAACTTATATTGGAATCACCTTAGTTTTGCACTATATATTATGTTAGCTACCCGTTTTTGATCTGCTTCTTATCTCTTCTTACTAAAGACTCTTTTACTATATTTAATCCTACACTAGATTGTAAAACTAAAATGCCGTACAGAAACTGCTTTCTAGTATTATATAAAAACCTAACCTAACATAACCTATAAAACTTCTTTATTAAATTGTTTTATCTTGTATATTAACCATTTTTATTTGGCCGCCAGCAACAAATTATCCAGTACTTGCTGTTGTTGAACTGTTGTCCACTGTCAGTCTTAATTTGAAGAAATGTGAGTTTATAGAATGAATACCGTGGCTTGTTGTTGATTATTCCTAATTTTTAGTTTATTATCTTAGCTTTAACGCAGATTCTCGGAGAAAAGTCGAAAACTATACCAATGGTAATTTCTAAAATAACTATTGCATGATTTTGTAGTTAATTTTTTTTTTCAACCTGAGATTTATTCCGTTCTATTCTCACGATTCACTTTGATTCTCTTTATATTCCCGGCCAATGATTGACCAACTAATGCTTAAAAAGCTTATTTAAAAAGAGAAATCTTTTAACATTGTCGTCTTCAAACTACTGTACTTGGCAACTCTCCCAACGTTGTTTGAACTATAGTCAGAGAACGATATAGTTGTCAGTGATTTATTTCGAAGTTCGTGGATTATTACGGAATTTGAGGAGAAAGAAGAGTAATTTCAGTGGCGTTTAAAATTATACTATAATTGTACGTGTATAATTCTATAATTTTATAATAATTATACTATTATTTCAGTAAGCAATAAGTAATATTTCATGCAACCATTCACTGGCAACTATTTCGTTCTTTGAGTGTATTGAAAAAACCTCCAAGACTGTCGTTGTGGAATGCTGTTTAGATCTTCCAGCTATTTTTATTTAATATGTCTTCTTCTTTTATATCATTCTGGCTATAATTATTTTATTAACTTATGCTTTAAATAGATTAGTTGTTGTTGTAGAGAACCATTTCCTCAGGTTCTTTAACCACGATATTCTTCTTCTTCCAATTACTCGCTTTCCGAATACTTTACCTTGAAGGATTACCTTCAGTAATCTGTATTTAGTGCCGTTTCTCATTATGTGTCCGAGATATTCTAACTTTCTCCTTTTAATGGTATACATCACCTCTCTTTCTTTGCCACTCTTCGTAATACGGTCTCGTTGGTTATCTTGTACGTTCATATCCTTAGGATTCGCCTGTATAGCCACATCTCGAAGGCTTCAAGTTTTTTCTCCATTGCTTCAGTGGAGTGTCCAGGATTCAACTCCGTAATACAATATTGAGAAGATATAACATCGTAGGAGCCTTATTTTTATCTCCAGATGAAGGTTGTGGCTTTTAAAGAGTTTGGCCATGTTATTGAATACACTCCTAGCCTTCTCTATTCTACATTTTATTTCTTGTGAGTGATTCCATTGTTCGTTTACTATTGTTCCAAGATAGTTATACTGTTTTATTCGGTCCACTGGTGTATTATTGATAAGTAGTTGGGCGTCTCTAATCTTATTTTTGCTGATGATCATAAATTTAGTTTTTGATATATTTACTTGAAGTCCAAATCTTTCACTTACTTCATTTACTTTGTTTATTAGCTGCTGTAAACTGTCTGCAAAAATAACTGTGTCGTCTGCATAGCGGATGTTGTTTAGGCGTTCTCCATTTAGAAGTATTCCATGTTCGCAATTTTCCAAGGCTTCACTAAATATTTCCTCTGTATATAGGTTAAATAATATAGGTGAAAGCATAGATATATAATACTCTAGATTGCGCCCTGCGATCTTAAAATGGGTGACGGTTGCGACAGAGATAAATGAGCCTATTTGGTCGGTAGTCTCTTTTTAATTTAAGGGGAATATCGACGACGTGAATATCCCACTTTATCGAGTAATATGTGGTGACAGTTGGAGCGGGTGGTGACGGGAAATGGTCTTTGGTTTTCGGACGTGGATAATCGTGGTTCGAATCCCATACCAACTTTACTTTTTTTATTTTTATTTAATCAATATTGGGTTTATTAGATATTTTTACATCTGAAAAATGGACCTAAGTAAATCTAGCAGATAATAAATGTATGTATAGTAAGTTAATATTGGAATACATAATTTGTGAATTGCATAGTAAAATAAAACTCATTCGTTATTAATATAAATTCGTCCTTATTCGAATGATGTGAATGTTTGTTTTGCTTCTACTTTTTTAAAAAATTGTAACAATAGTTTCATAAATAAAAATATTGTCTAATTACTTATAATTGAATCGGTCATTTCAAAAACAGCAAAGTCCACAATTTTCAGAAACTAACTTTTTGAGAGGAATAGACTCCTTTAAGATAAACGTTGTGTGCAAAAACGACACCAGTCCAGTAAAAACATTAGGAACAAAACTACAATATAACTCTGAATTTTGATGTCATCCATTTCATCCATCTTTCGACTATATAGTTAGTTTTCTTTGCTCTTCTGTAAAATTAGGAATATGTGACTCATGTTGTTTTTGAAATGACCAATTAAATTAATACATCGATGGCACATTATGTTGATATTAATTGTTGGTAATTTTTTACGAATATTTTTAACAATTACTTTATACTATTCTACAATTAACTTATTAAAAAATAACATTGGCTTTTATATTTTTAAAAATCTATAGGTACCTACACAGTTTTTCTTATTTGTTATATATTTCTTTGCATAGATTTACTTTAGAGATGTAATAATATCTAATAAACGCAATATTGATTCAATAAAAAATAAAAAAAGTAAAGATTGGTATGGGATTCGAACCAGGATTATCCACGTCCGAAGACAAAAGACCAGTTCTCGTCGCCATCCGCTCGAATTGTCAATCCATCTAAAATACTCGACGACAGAGTAGGATAGTGACGTCGACGATACTCCCCTTGAATTAGAAAGAGACTACCGACCAAATAGGCTCATTTATCTCTGTCGCAACCGTCACCCATTTTAAGATCGTAAGGCGCAATCTAGAGTATTATATATCTATGGGTGAAAGTATACAACCGTGTCTAACACCTCGTAGAATCTGGCTCGCTTCCGTTGGTTCACCTCCAAGATTTGTTCTTATTGTGGTTGATTGGTTCCAGTATAAATTTTGTATTATACGTCGGTCTTTATCATCCATTTGGGTTTTTGTTAGAACATCCATCATTTTTCGGTGTTGAACTGTATCAAATGCTTTTTGGTAGTCCACAAAGCAGAGTAAATATCGCAAGTCATTTAATATGTAGTCCCAAAATAATCCTAAGATATCTCTTGGAACATTTGAAAACTTCGATTAAATTTTGTACTCAGTATAACACAATAGTGGACATAAGGAATCTGGAGGCAAAAGTGGAATAGGTAATTCCGTGAAAACTAAAGCAAGTGCGCATAGGTAACGCGATAAACAGTGCTGCCAATCCGACTGCGTTTCATTGCGATGTTGCCATAAGCATACAAAAATATCTTGGTGTTGACACGTCAGGAGTAGCCACGGTTTTACTGAGTATCCAGCCACAACTTACTTTAATTATATTTTTAGAATTGTCGTGGCGGATGATTCAAATCCATTTGATTTTATTTTGTATGAAACAAGTAAAAGACAACGTAATTTTCTTGGGTAGGTATTGTTTGCAACTTCAAATTCGAGATTTTTTGTCCTCAATATCTTTTACATCACAATTTTACAATAATTTATCTAACATTTCGGATACGAGGAGCAAATCGGTTGAGTATTTACTCAATACTGCTGACAATACCCGTTTTTAAATATTATCGCACGATATTATGTCAGTAAACGACAACTTTGAATTGTCAACAATAAGAAAAAAGCCATATAAATCTTTATACAGAGTGAGTTTTATATATGGAACGCCTCAATTATCTCGGAAACGGCTTGCACGATTTTTATAGATTTTGGTGGGTAAGGGTTTTCTGAGGCGGCCGATATTGTGGCAATTACATTGTTGTCAGATCTTCCGTTTTTCTGGAAATCTAATGAACTTTCGTATTTCAAATGGAACACCCTGTATATTTTTTGCGTTTTGAAGTCCTTAAGAATTATTTTATTTAATTAGTTTATTTTTTTTTGTAATGTTCCCTATACTTAAATGCCGTAATTTTAGAGTTATTTGTACAATTTCGGAAAAAATTGATTTTTATAATTTGTTTAAATAATTTCTTTAAATAAATGTAGCAATAACTCCGAAATTGTGGCATTTAAGTATAGGGAACACTACATGTCACTATACATACAAAATAATCAGTATTTCTTAAAGACTTCAAAACACAAAAAATATACAAGGTGTTCCATTTGAAATAAGAAAGTTCATTAGATTTTCAGAAAAACGGAAGATCTGACAACAATGTAGATACAACCATAATATCGGCCGCATCACAAGAGCCTTAGGCTACGGCTCCACGGGCGGGAAATTGACGCTAGCAGTAGCAGTAAAATGAACTTAAGGTTCCGCGGAACGGAATGGGAATAGCCGAACTGAACCGACTACGCACAAGTCCTGTAGTCGGTACAGTTCGGCTATCCCTATTCCGTTCCGCGGAACCTTAAGTTCATTTTACTGCTACTGCTAGCGTCAATTTCCCGCCCGTGGAGCCGTAGCCTTACTCACTAAAACCTATAAAAACCGTGCAAGCTGCTTCCGAAATCATTAAGGGGTTCTATATATAAAACTTATTCTATATAAAAGTTTTTAATAACTAATTATTGTAGATAATTATTCTACATTGCTAAACTTCTGCAATCCTCTGTTGAACGACATACCGATTGTTTTCACAGCTTATCTGGCTTCCCACCATGTTGGGACACAAATGTATAAATATGATTTTTTTTTATTTGTAAAGTTTTTTCTTAGAACGAGATATGTTATGTTAACATGCTGTTCTCATAGCTTTTGTGTGTATTTGTGTGATAGACTTTTTTTGTACAATAGATGTAAAATATGATGTATCGCTTAAAAAATGTTCTTGGACATAAAAAAGAAAATATAAAAGCGATTATTTAATATACATATGTTTGTTTTATTTTATTGCCAAACACAGAATAGTTGTGAAAGATACAAACTAGCAATTAATGCAATATAAGTTAAAAAATGGATTAGTAATGAGATCAGAGACACAAGAATGCACACTATTCTACAAAGTCACAAACCAATTGACAGTAAAAAGCTGGGAGTGACGTTTAGTGCGGCACATTTGTGCAAATATTATAAGAATTGTGCAGTTATTAATAGAAGCTCATAATTTGGACCACATATACTACACATATAAAGGTCCAAATTTAGATACGAGGCCATCTCAGATCTTGCCTTTTACAAAAATGGCAGGCATTCAAAATGGCGACGATACATATGTGACTAATAGCACGATAACTTTTAAACGAAAAGTCTGACATCAACCAAAGGACATCGCACACATCTTATGGAAAATATAATGTCACTCAAATTCAATAAAATTTATACGAATAGATTAGTTTTAAATTAACGGTCAAATCTTATCATTGCGCCAACTCTTAATTATGATTAATTACGGCGCAAATTGCAATTAAAGTTTATCGAAATCACATTTTTGGAGTCAGTAAAACTGTCAGTTACAATTACTATTGCTCTGGGTGCTATTCAAAAGAGATTAAACCCCGCTGGGTCTAAGCTGATTAGTGAAACTAATCCGCTGATTTATGGAGTACCGACAATTTGGGTATTATAAAATATTTTTTCTCTCTCTAACTTATGTACGTATCCATTTGATTTCAGATTTATTTATATCAATTTCTGCTCTTATTATTGAAAATATGGAGTTGTCGCAATGATAAGATTTGACCGTTAATTTAAAACGAATCTATTCGTATAAATTTTATTGAATTTGAGTGACATAATATTTTTCATAAGATGTGTGCGATGTCCTTTGGTATATGGGTTCTTTTTTTGATGTATAAGATCGAGCTCCTAAACCGGAAGAATCGGTTTACCAAAATTTGTGTTTTTCCTGATTTTTTATGTAAAAATATGTTGTTTTTTTTTTAATCTTTCACCCTGTATATATAAATTTTTCAAAAAGATAATACCGGCATTGAAAAGAGCGTAAAAATATTTTTTAGGAAATATGTTGAACCTTTTAGTTATGTTAATTACCATGTAATAAATGCATAACTTATCTTTACATGTACCTATGTGCCGCAGATTCGTGCAAATATTTTAAAAATTATCGTGCATTTAATGGTAGAAGCATATAATTTGGACCACATATACTGCACATATAAACGTTTAAATTTAGATACGAGGCCATCTCAGATTTTGCCTTTTACAAAAAAGGCGGACATTCAAAGTGGCGACTATACATAATATGTGACTAATAACACGATAACTTTTGAACGAAAAGTCCGATTTCAACCAAATTTGGGATGTAGGTTCTTTTTTTATGATAAGATTGAGCTCTTGATCCGGAAGAGTCGGTTTACCAGAAGTTGTGTTTTTCCTGATTTTTTTTGTAAAAATATGTTGTTTAATTTTTCAATTCTTTCACCCTGTATATATTAACTTTTCAAAAAGGTAATACCGGCGTTAAAAAGAGCGTAAAAATATTTTTTTCGGAAATGTTTTGAACTCTTTAGTTATATTAATTACTATTTAATAAAAATGCATAACGTATCTTCACATATAAGTTGCTATGGGGGCAGATTCGTGGAAATAATAATATAAGCATTATTGTGCATTTAATGGTAGAAGCATATAATTTCGACCACACATACTACAGATACAAAGATTCAAATTTAGATATGAGTCCATCTCAGATTTTGTCTTTCTCCGCACAATGTCCGCACAAAAATGGCGGACATTCAAAATGAATCTGTCGCCCATAGGTACATGTGAACATACGTAATGCATTTATTAAATGGTGATTAACATAACTAAAAAGTTCAAAATATTTCCTAAAAAAAATGTTTACACTCTTTTCAATGGCGGTATTGTCTTTTTGAAAAATTTATATATACAGGGTGAAAGATTTGAAAAGGAAACAACATATTTTTATATAAAAAAACACTAAAAACACAACTTCTGGTAAACTGATTCTTCCGATTCAAGACCTCATCTTACTCATCAAAGAAAGAACTTACGTACCAAATTTGGTTGAAATCTGACGTCTCGTTCAAAAGTTATGGTGCTATTAGTCACATATGTACAGTCGCCATTTTGAATGCCCACCATTTTTGTAAAAGAAACAAAAACTGAGATGGCCTCATATCTAGATTTGAACCTTTATATGTGCAGTATATGTGGTCCAAATTATATGCTTCTACCATTAAATGCACAATAATTCTTATAATATTTGCACGAATCTGCCGCACATTGATACATGTGAAGATACGTTATGCATTTATTAAATGATACTTAACAGAACTAAAAAGTTCAAAATATTTCCTAAAAAATATTTTTACGCTCTTTTCAATGGCGGTATCAACTTTTTGAAAAATTAATACATACAGGGTGAAAGAATTGAAAAAAAAAAACAACATATGTTTACATTAAAACCAGGAAAAACACAACTTCTGGTAAACCGATTCTTCCGGTTCTCCTCGATCTTTTACATCAAAAAAGAAACCTATATACCAAATTTGAATGAAATCTGACGTCTCGTTCAAAAGTTATCGTGCTATTAGTCACATGTATAGTCGCCATTTTGAATACCCGCCATTTTTGTAAAAGGCAAAATCTGGGATGGCCTCATATCTAAATTTGAACAGTATAAGTGGTCCAAATTATATACTTCTATCATTAAATGCACAATTGTTTCACATATCGGCTGCACTAGTTCATAGTGGATAAGAAAATAAAATGCAATAACCTAGACTTCCAAGAGTTAAGTGAAAGAATGTGTAAATTACGAATTAAATCAAAGTTCTTTAATATCACAATTATCAACATTCACTGTCCTACTGAAGAAGAGGATCTAGAAGAAAAAGAAATGTTTTAGAGAGCGCGTACAATCAGTAACCTTCTTCTTTAAGTACCGTGCCCAATTTTTTAGGCGTGAGTAGCTTCTATAACAATTTGCCGATATCGTTCTCGATCTTGTGCGGCATGTAACAATTGATCTGCTGATAAGCCAGTCCATTGACGAAGGTTTCGGAGCCATGAATATTTCTTTCGACCAATTCCTCTTTTTCCGTCGATCTTTCCATTGAGTATTAACTGCAGCATCCTGTATCTGCTACCTCTCATTATATGCCCCAGATATTCAAGTTTTCTCTTTTTTATCATCTTCATTAAGTCACCTTCGCCTTGACCTACTCTGTTTAAGACTTTTCTGTTTGAAATGCGTTGAACCCAAGATATTCTGAGCATTCTACGATACGACCACATCTCAAAGGCTTCTAATTTGTTCATCATGTTAACCTTCATGATCCAGGTTTCACATCCATATAGTAATACAGGATACACATAACATTTTAGGAACTTGATTCTTAGTTGTAAATTCAGCTGAGAGTTGCTCAGAATAGATCTAAGTTTCATAAATGCTCCTCTTGCAATTTCTATACGAGTTTTAATTTCTTCATCCGGATTTAGTGTCTCGTTTATCCAACATCCTAGGTATTTAAAATGGTTAACTTTTGTTATTGATTCATCACTGACAATTAGTTGCATAGGGCCGACGTCTTGTTTACTAACCACAAGTAACTTTGTCTAATCAGTAACCAAAAAATGACAAAAAAATAATCGGAGGCATGAATGCTATTAAGTTTGTTAAGAAATCGAATACATGGGAGCTCAAGGGTATAAGCTAAAGCTAGGAGGGGAGCAGAATGCGGCTCGGATCGCTTCCTTTTACGCTCCTTTCACACACTAAGAATTTAAACGTGCGATGATTGGAACGTCGATGACATTTCAGCTAGTGGCTCGAGCAATCCTATGGTACCTTTCTCATTACACGGCGACTTCACCGAACGTTCCAACCGCCGTGTAATGAGAAAGGTACCATAGAATTGCTCGAGCCACTATTGGAATGTCATCTTGCGTTCCAACCATCGCACGTTCAAATTCTTAGAGTAAGAACAGAACAAGTGGAGGTCGCGGTCGATGTCGATATCCATGTAAAACAAACACATTGTAGTGAATGGAAGAGAACAGAGCAGGTAAGTCGCGGTTGAGGTTTAGCGCGATGCCATCCAGGAGGTTTACATCGATGCTTTTGAAAATAAAATGATTTTGTTTTACATGGATGTCTACTGCGCGGCCTACAAGGATGCTTCCCTGTGATTGGTCCAGTGGCGGCTCGTGACCTCAGTACACGGGTAGGCGACATGTATCCACAAATTCTATTTTTTATAACTTCATCATTATATAACTTATTTGATAAAGAAATATGTCCAGCTAAAGCACTGTCAATAGTTTCATTATTTTTTTCTAACCGTTTTAAACCTAAGCAATTGTTTAAATGTTCTTTCGAAAACATTATTTTGCTTCAAATTTGAGAGCAACAGACAAGGCCAACAAAAAAGTGAATTTTTAAAATAACTTCCGCATAACCATTTATGGTTTTCATACCATATTCGATCTCGAAAATGGTCGATTGTCTTTCTTCTTATCTGTTGATACAATTTTTAAATTTGGTCAAGGCCGACCCATTGAAATAATTTCAAATGTTTCTTGATTATGGCGCCTTAAAAAAGGCGTCTCAATCAAACTGCATATTATATCGTGTTTTATTTTAATATGGGCGGTTTCACCAACGACAAATAGTAGTTTATTCGACGAATAAAGATATTCGGCCAATGAAACTAACACACCTACGTTTCACCAACTTCAAATATGACTTATTTTATTTGTCTTAAATAAAGAGTTACTTTTCGAATAAATTGACAAGTTAACCTCGCTTTAAATTTTAAATTTCTATATAATCAAATGTAGCAAAGAACATTCGTCATTTTAACTTTAAATTATCAAAATTGTATTGAAACCCAATAAAAATAAAATATAATCGACTGATAAATTTTATTCCGCCAATAACTAAGTATTCACAGATTTATTTGTTGTTGGTGAATTATTACTAACATAAATTAAAATACTCTTCAATAGACCAATCTTAAATTTGCCTGTTTATTATTCACTTTTCATAAACAAATTTAAATTGTCCTACCTATTTTTATTGAATACTTAACCTACTAACAGCCCAAATCAAAAAACAATTTAAAATAGTTTCACAACACACAAGAGAATCAACTGAGAGATGTGAGCGATTTTGTTATGCTGAAGGCCTGTAGGCTACAAAATCTGGTGCCTAACTTCCTAAAAAATTCGTGGAAATTATGGCCCAGTACCACCAGAACTTAAGGGCTTTAGCTGGCGTAAAGAGCGAGATGGCACATCAATTCTGTTGCATCGTTGTTCTATTCTAGGCGACGTTTAAAAGTGCCTTACCAATGAATATATAGAATCTTAATACTACTACTACAAGGGGCGTACAATAATTACAATTTCGTAGAGAAATTAAATTTTTCTTATGTAGGTATTGTGTCAAAATTTAACAATTTTGAAATAAGTAATTTATATTAATAATTTATATCATTGTACATTTGGAGAGGCTAGGCGGCGCCTACCTTGCCTACCCCGACGGGCCGCCCCTGGATTGGTCCGTTCGAAGCCAAGTTGTCATTACCTGCGCTATCTGAGTTGATACTTTTTATATAATCCTTTTTTGTAATCAGTTTATTTTTGAATTTCTAAAGTAATTAAATTCAGTAAATTTTTGAAATATGAAGGAGGATCAGATTATTTACAACTGACATTTCATCACTATCATCACTTGACTGACACAACATCGCAAAAGCACAGTCTTTTTGTCATTCAAATTTCATTAAACTACTTCACTTAACAGTGGTTCTAGCTCGACTGACAGCGCAGGTGACCTCCTTGCTATGTGCTGTCGACATCGACCATCTACCGCGACTTAACTAGTAGCATCCACCGCGACCTACACCTCCACCTCGACCCACTTGTTCTGTTCTTACCCTTAGCGTGTAAAACGAGGGTTATAAATACAATTTAATGGTATAACCAGATAGGACACACAAAGAACAAACACACAAAGACAGAAAAATTAAACCTGGATAATCTGAAATAAAAAAGCGATTGCGAGAAGATCTGAATAGAGCACTAGATTCCAAGAAGAATGGAATAAGATTAAAAGGGAACATGGGAAACGGTTAAAAAAGTGATGGGAATTAAAAACCTTTAACACAAAAGAGCTATTTGGCTTGAAAAAGAATGTACACACACAATTGACAAAAAAATTAACTATACAGAAAGAAGGACCAAATGATGGACACACGGTTAGCAGAGACATTGCTAAGGAAAAAATGGATCATGATAGTATATGCACTGTTATTGCCCCTAGGTAAGAACCGATGAGATGTCACGCATGTCTGCGAGAACTTTAAAGAGAAGGAAACCAAGCACAAATGCCTCAACTGCTGGCAAGAGGAACACAAAGTTAAAATAGTGCTAAAACACACCGCATTGCAATATATGTGATAAGGTACACAGGACAGAATCAGATGAGTGCCCTGTCTACAAGAACTATATTGATAGCTGAACACAACAAGACAAGAGGTGCTAAAGCGCCAAGGGCAACTAGACATATTTCAACATGACAAACGAATAACTTAAAGGGACTGGTAGTACTACAGGTGAAACCAGAGGGGAAGAAGTCGGGGGAGACCTGGTTGTTATGTCTGAACCAAATCAAAAAATAGCGACCAAAAGGTGATTGGTTTTCGGACAAGAGGCAAGATGTAGCCATCTTCGTAAGAAATAAAGAACTGGATATAAAGGCATGTCAAAAGAAAGAGGGGTTTTTCATTTTATACCTTGGAATATTCGTACTGGTGGCGACATACGTCTTCCCAAACAACACCTTGAGGAAATATCAAAACACCATTGACAATACAGCAATAATACTAAGTATACCAGGTGAATCCTATATAGACCAGGGCGGATCTGTTTTGAGGTGGATGTGAGAGGTGGCATTCGGATTTTTGCAGATAAAGGTAGGTAACAACTTCAATAATTATAATTGACTTATGCTCCTTCTCAAATATGCCCTGAACATTAATAAAAACATTTAAATATTTAAGAAGTTCGAAAAATATCGATAAAGAAAATAAAGATAATTTAATTTTGTATAATATACGACTGGTTTAAAATGTCTTAAATTATTACCCTTTCTGCAAAATAGCAATAAATAGAAAATAAGGGGGCAAAAAGACTGTTTTTATTCAATGTTTTTCAACCACTTTGGTTGCACTTAAAACCTTCATAATTCGCTTAAAAAATTCTTACAACATACTTAAACCGTCCACCAAATTTCATTAAAATCGACCTAATAGATTTTGCATAATAATTTTGCAATCTAAATTTTTTTTAAAAAGTTGAAATTTTTTAAAAACTTTCTAAACAAAAAGTAGACCATTTAGAAGATTGCTAATTTTGTTACATATAAAGAGGTTCTCTACCTATCTAATACACTTTACAGAATTAAAATCGGATTATTTAATAAGCGGCCTCAGCACTGTTTTAAAATTATAAACAATGTTTTGGCTTATAAACAAATACAGTGAGGACGTTTGAGTTGGAATAAATTCATTTTCTTGAGAATGGGCGACTCTGGAGATAAATCGCCCGAAACAGATCGATTTTTATTTTTAAATTATAATTTTTTGGCATAAATATCATACTAGTGACGTCATCCATCTGGGTGTGATGACGTAATCTAAATATTGGAATTCATTTAATTCAAAAAGTTTCTTTAATTCAAACCCTGTATAAATAATTATGTTAATGTTTATATTAGTGAATACAAAATTGAATAGCCTTTCGATTGAGCTATCACACGGTACCTATTCTCATTTAAAAAAATCATCGATTACGTCATCACGCCCAGATAGATGACGTCACTAGTATGATATATATACCTACCAAAAAATTAGAATTAAAAAATAAAAATCGATCTATTTCGGGATTTATCTCCAGAGACGCCTATTCTCGAGAAAATGAATTTATGCCAACTCAAACGTCCTCACTGTATTTGTTTATAAACCAAAAAATTGTTTATAACCTTAAAACAATGCATAGGTAGAGAACCTCTTTATATGTAAAAAAATAGCAAACTTCTAAATGGTCCACTTTTTCTTTTCAGAAAGTTTTTAAAAAATTTGAACTTTTTTAAAAAAATTTAGATTGCAAAATTATTCTGCAAAATCTGTCAGGTCGATTTTAATGAAATTTGGTGAACGTGAACGATTTAAGTATGTTGTAAGAATTTTCTAAGCGAATTACGAAAGTTCTAAGTGCAACCAAAGTGGTTGAAAAACATTGAATAAAAACAGGCAAATTTTGCCCCCTTATTTTGTATTTATTGCTATTATGCAGAAAGGGTAATCATTTAAGACATTTTTAACCAGTCGTTCATCATACAAAATTCAATTATCTTTATTTTATTTTGAACGACTTTGTTCCAAAATGAATCGTTTTAAAGTTATAAGCAAAGAAAGTAGAAAAAAATCGACGTTTTTCGAAATTTTTAAATATTAAAATTTTTTTATTAATGTTCCGGGCAGCATATTTACAGATGCTAGCGTGTGTAGACACCAGGGTCTTGAAATCAATTAGGGTTTGGAAAACAGTACATTTACAGATGCTAGCGCATGTTGACACTACGGTGTTGAAATCGGTTAGGGTTTGGAAAAACAGTACGTTTACAGATGCTAGCGTGTGTTGACATTATGGTGTTGAAATCAGTTACTAGCATCTGTAAATGTACTGTTTTTCCAAACCCTAACCGACTTCAACACCCTGGTGTCTACACACGCTAGCATCTGTAAATATGCATTACATTTACAAATACTAACAGATTTGGACACCAAAGTGTTGAAAGCAGCTAGCTTTTTTAGTGGTTATACATGCATAGATGCTAACGGCTATTGACATTGATTTTATATATGTAGGTTTCTTTTAAAGACGATAGTAATTAAAGTCCGTTTGATGTTTAATAGTTTTAATTAATAAAATAGATAACTAAATTATTGTTACTATTAACTTATCGAAATGTAAAAGTGTAAAAGTGTACTTTGCGACCAAAATTCTACGTGTTCTTATTTTTACAAAAGAAATGTATTTATCGATAATTTGCGTCTAATCAATATAATACCCGTCTTAGTATTATCCCTATGCGTCTTGTAATCAATAACACGTCTAATGTCGTTGAGATCTTAAAATCGACTGAATATATTCCTTCCCACACAACCAAAATTCTCTTATTTACTGCCAATCTTCCCCTTTTCATGGTTTAATTCGCTTTCGTGGGAACTAACCTATTAGTAATAAAAATTGGGTCAAAGGGCTCTACTTTGTTATTTTTATGTCTTAAAAATAAACAGAAGCTGCTCACTAACTACCCCTCGATTAGATACGCCCACCCATCTGTGCATTAGAGCCTCGCCGACAACCGCTCGTTTCGTGTTTGTAAATACTAATAACCAAGGAAAAATGATATACAGGGAAATTTAAAATGTAAGATAAACTATTTACAATCCTACATTCGGCCATCCTGTTCGAATTCGACCCGAATTCCGTTTAGTTACCTATCCGCGACTTCATGTACTCTGCACACGTTGAAGTGCTTTGAAGTCCACCATGGTATCCAGATTTCTTTACGTCGTAACTGTCATTTGGATTAACTTGTACTACCACGTACGGTCCTAAATATTTCTTCTGCAGTTTGAGTCCTTCACCAAACTGTGTTCTCTTGATTGCCACTAAGTTCTCCTTTTTGTACATTCTCGGCCTTTTTCTTCGTAGATCATATCTGCGTCTATTTTCCTCTTGAATTTTGACTAACTGACGTCGACTCTCGTTTCTCAGCATCTCTCTATCTTCATCAAATTGTTTAATTATCTTCTGTTCTATGATCTCCTTCATCCTCAGATCTTCTTTGTTCTTCATCTTCGTTCCGAACAGTACTTCAAACGGCGTCGACTTTATGCTTCTTTGTTCGCAATAGTCTTCGAATTCCTTCGCCGTAAATGCGGTATCTCTGTCAGATATTATACGGAGCGGATTTCCGAAATCCTTTTGATGTCTCCTCACGCATTCTATAACTTCTTTTTTGCTTCCAAGTATACATTTAACGCAATTCCCTATACAGTGCTCGAATTCTTCTCTACGATTTGGAATGTAACATTCTCTTCGAATCAAATCTGGTGTTTTTGTTACAGCAAAATGTTCTACCTCGTGTAAGTTTCTAATTATTTCTGTTTGCATTCTTTTCGGAATGACTAACACTTCCTTGCCGTCTTCGTATTTAAACAGAATATTGTTTTTTATAAACAAGTCCTCGTATGCTTCCGTCGTCTTTGTCTTGTCAGGTTCGTAACTTTTGACTACTTCCTCTATATCCGTCTTTATTTTTGTATCTTCTGTATGGTTCAGCTGAAAATCATTATTGACTGTCGTCTCGCTAATTATTGTAATCCTCGTTATAAAAGTATCTACTCTTTTTTTAGATAAAATTATTCCGTCTTCTGTTATTGTAACTTCTGCTTGTCTCAGTATATTGTTTCCGAGAATAATTTCAACGTCTAGTGCTTCTTTTGGAATAACATGAAATAAAATATTAAAATCCTCTCCTTGAATTTCTACCATTTTATTAAATGAACCTAAAGTTTTAACTCTCGTACCTCCTAATCCACTTAAATCTAATATGTTTTGTGAAAGAATCACGTCATCAAAATATTTTTCAAAACTATCTTCTCGTACTGAACTAATGTCACTTCCTGTATCCAATAATGCACGTAGTGATAATTTTCCAACCTTCAATGTTACCGAGTTTTTATACACCAAGTTAACAACATTTACATGTCCAGAAGTTGATGGTTCTTCTTCTTTCTCATTGCATCGAAAAGACCTGTGTCCAAACTGATTGCATCTAAAACATTTTACTCCCTTGGCTTTGTCAGGACAATCCGTCGATCTGTGTCCCTCAATCCCACAATTGAAACATTTTCTTCCTTTTTATTCCTACTTTGAGGCGCTCTTCTTTCATCTCGTCTTACTTCCTCGTTCGTCCACGTCTTTTTATGCGTCTCGGTTTTAACTGATTTTTGCGTCGTCTGTTTTTTAATCAATTCGTACAGTTTAATCTTCTCTTTAAAGTCATTGAAATTTTTGGCACCATAAAGTATTACTTTATTAGCAGGGTCGTCCATAATTCCCTCAATTATATACTGCATTATGACTTCATTTTCGATGTTTCCTCTGCTACCGATTTCTCTCATTCTTAGTACATACTCCTGTACGCTTTCACCTTGTTTCTTCTGTCGATTCATCAGCATTCTGTGAATTTCAGCACTACTTATTTTGTTCTCAAACTCTGCTGTCAGTCTCTTCTTCAGGAGCTTCCAGCTATTAACTCCTTTCTCTGACTGTATATACAGTTTAGCTATTCCTTTTAGAGAGCGTTTAGCAAAAATTAGCATTTGCAAATCATTCCATCCCATC
The DNA here is from genome assembly GCF_917563875.1 of Diabrotica virgifera virgifera. Taxonomy (NCBI): domain Eukaryota; kingdom Metazoa; phylum Arthropoda; class Insecta; order Coleoptera; family Chrysomelidae; genus Diabrotica; species Diabrotica virgifera. Next base: position 237,075,596 of record NC_065446.1, on the reverse strand, counting down.
AGATTGGAAATTTCTTCAAAATCAGTGATCCATTTTTCTATAGGATAATCGTCTTTTCCGTCGAAATTTCTTATACTATCCTCTACGTCTCTAAAAGTTAAGGCAAATGAATCATTCAATCTACCTCTCGTCATTTTGTTTGATTTTGATCTATTCCTCGTAAATAAATCCGTCGTCCTTTCATCATCCATATCGTCATCATTATTATCGTCGTCGGTAACGTCTTTACCTTCTTCCTCGTGATAAGCGTCTTTATCACTATCTGCGTCGTTATCTTCATTATAGCGATCGTCTTCGGTAACGTCTTTACCGTTTTCCTTGTGATAAACGTCTTTATCACCGTCATCATCGCTAGCGTCTTCGTCTTCATCGTCATTCTCGTCTTCAAGATTGAAGTCGTTCAAAAATGAACAAATACGTTCAATCACGTCGTCTTCTGAACCAGTGTAGTTCAGATCTAAAACACTGCAAACTGCTACTAAATCCGGCATACTTAGTTTGTTTTTCACGTCTTCTATTTTTGTGGAATATTCCTCGGATTCTTTATCCCACGAAAATTTTGTGAAATTCCGCAAATTCTTCCTAGTTTTTCGCGGCAACCCTTTATCCCCGTACGCGACAACATGCAACGCCTTAACAGCACTTAATGCCGAATTTTTAAGGTTTAAACTAATTTTTGGAAAATCGTTAAGAGTTTGATTAGACTGCATTTTAAAAAGGTATATAATAATAATACGTAAAAAAAACAAAAATAAAAAGATAAATTATCTTTTAACTAAAAAGTTAGATTATTTTTTCCCGTGTGTAAATTGTACTTGTGAACTGTAAGAATTGTAGTCGTTTTTACTTTAAAATTATCAATATTTACTACAAATACTAACAAAGTTACGATTTATTACAATAAATGAACAAACAAAAAAAAACAATGAAAAACAAAAAAGTCAATCGTTAAATAATTTATAATAGTTCTTTCGCAACATTCACTGTTTATCGTCAAAGTTCCAGTTCACAGCTCCTCGAAAAAAATAATCTTTGGTCAGATTTCTAATTTCCAGACACAAGACCAAAGTGTCTTGACTATTTTTAAAATATTGGAACAAACACACCTGATTTCTCCTTGGTAATACTGCTTGCTATGATTGCGTCTCGTCGTCGTCGTCTTCACTGCCCAAACAGCCGTCGTATTTGCCTAACAGCGTCGTCTACACTGTACTAGCCTGCTACTCCACCAACACAACCATTCACCAACAGTTCACAAAGTCCGGAAGTCACCAATAGTTTAAAAAAGTCCGAAAATCACCAACAATTTCCACGTTTCCCGAACAGTCATAAACAGTTTCCAAAAATTACGTCACGTCAATTGAGCCGATTTTTTAATTACACGTCACTTTACGGTATTTCGCGAACTTTATAACGAAATTGTCTTTCTTAGATCCGCGGTTTGAGCCCCCAAAATGTAGGTTTCTTTTAAAGACGATAGTAATTAAAGTCCGTTTGATGTTTAATAGTTTTAATTAATAAAATAGATAACTAAATTATTGTTACTATTAACTTATCGAAATGTAAAAGTGTACTTTGCGACCAAAATTCTACGTGTTCTTATTTTTACAAAAGAAATGTATTTATCGATAATTTGCGTCTAATCAATATAATACCCGTCTTAGTATTATCCCTATGCGTCTTGTAATCAATAACACGTCTAATGTCGTTGAGATCTTAAAATCGACTGAATATATTCCTTCCCACACAACCAAAATTCTCTTATTTACTGCCAATCTTCCCCTTTTCATGGTTTAATTCGCGTTCGTGGGAACTAACCTATTAGTAATAAAAATTGGGTCAAAGGGCTCTACTTTGTTATTTTTATGTCTTAAAAATAAACAGAAGCTGCTCACTAACTACCCCTCGATTAGATACGCCCACCCATCTGTGCATTAGAGCCTCGCCGACAACCGCTCGTTTCGTGTTTGTAAATACTAATAACCAAGGAAAAATGATATACAGGGAAATTTAAAATATAAGATAAACTATTTACAATCCTACATATATACCTACTGCTGTGGAAAAATATTTAAGTGATTTGGGTATTAATAAATAATTAAACGTTGTTGGGATATAAACAATAATATATCAACACAAAAGAACATCATAAAAAAATGTTATTCTGAAGCTATCTCTTTGTGGCATTTTTATAATGAACTATTTAGATGGGAAATAAGCCACATTTAAATTGAAAAAAATAATTTTATTAATGTTTCGACGCCCAAATTGGGTGTCGTTGTCAAAATACAAAATACTACTAAATTAAACAAAAATGCTGTTGCTTAGTAAAAAATTCTTCTAATAATTTATTTAATCTGACTCATTTATATCGGCAATTCAGGCATATATTATACATTTTAAAGTATTTTTAGTAAGCAACAACATTTTTGTTTAATTTAGTAGTATTTTGTATTTTGACAACGACACCCGATTTGGACGTCGAAACGTTAATAAAATTATTTATATAATTGTCATAAAACCAAATAACACAAACAATATTTTCATCATAAAAGTAGAGGAATAAAAACTTTAACTGCCCATATCTAAAAAGGTAGGCTTTGTAACATACCTCCTTCTTTCACTTAGGTCTTCAATTATTAGAAGAATTTTTTACTAAGCAACAACATATTTGTTTAATTTAGTAGTATTTTGTATTATGACAACGACACCCCACCCGATTTGGGTATCGAAACGTTAATAAAATTATTTTTTTCAATTTAATTGTGGCTTATTTCCCATCTAAATAGTTAATTATTATAAAAATGCCACAAGGAAATAGCTTCAGAACAACATTATTTTTTATGTTGTTCTTTTGTGTTAATATATTATTGTTTATATCCAAACAACGTTTAATTATTTATTAATACCTAAATCACTTAAATATTTTTCCACGGCAGTGTAGGTATATAAAATCAATGTCAATATATAGCCGTTAGCATATGCATGTATAACCACTAAAAAAGCTAGCTGCTTTTAACACTGTGGTGTCCAAATCTGTTAGTATTTGTAAATGTACTGTTTTTCCAAACCCTAACCGATTTCAACACCGTAGTGTCAACACGCGCTAGCATCTGTAAATGTACTGTTTTTCCAAACCCTAACTGATTTCAACACCCTGGTGTCTACACACGCTAGCACCTGTAAAAATATGCTTCCGGGCATATTTGAGAAGTCAATTAATATTGTTGAAGTTGTCACCTAACTTTATCTGCAAAAATCCGAATGCCACCTCGCACATCCAAAAATAGACGTTTCTTCACAGATCCGCCTTGGTCTAATACTTTGTTGAGCACCGGCAAACAATATGGGGTGGGGGAGCACGGCTTGAAATAACTACTAATTCGAGCTATGAACTTCTTTTATTTGTGTGTAGACATGACTCTATTTTTCAATGTGCCTCCAGTAAATTGTCATTCCATCGTTTTCGTGGATGAACTTAGTCGTATTAAATAACGGAAAGGCAACATTCGAAACAGGGGAGAGTTAAACACACATCGACGTAAGGATTGCAACGATCCCGTTTAAAGGAAAAGTAGAAGAATAGGATGTACTAGGAGAAATCCTTACATTAAATGAATCCCATATAAAGTAAGGAAAAGCATAAGTCAAGGGATGGGAAAAAATTACGGAGATAACCGAGAGATGCTGCCCAAGTAGAAGAAGGGTGAGGTGAGCACCCGTCCATACTGGTGGACAAATAAGAGGAGTTGTAAGAAGAAATTATGAGTTGAAAAGAAAAGTCACCAGCGACAGGTAAAATAACTGGATAGTGGAAGAGGAGGTGAAATGACTAAAAGCCTTAAAGAAAGAACCAACTAGGTGCTGTAAAGAACGATACGAAGGTCTGGCAAATATCTGAGAGAACATATTAGGGCAGCTAAAGGAAGGTAGGTATATAAGCTAACTGCTTTAAAATAGACGTCAAAGTCAAGAACGAACTAGCAGTAGGACTGTTCCCTCAAAGAGTGGAGGAAATCTTCCAAATACCTTATTATACAAGCTACCTATTCGAAATTATCATAAGTCAAGAGTCGATAAAGAAATATAAGAAAAAGAGGCCAGTCAGACCGCCAGTATGGGTTCAGATAAGGGAGATCTGCCATAGACGCAGTAAACAGGGTAGTAAGGGAGAAAGAAGCATGTAGGGTACATGGATGGTGACACTCTTCCCGACAAGAGAAATGGAAATATCCCCATACCTGCAGAATTTGGTGAGGGATTATTTTTTAGACAGAAGCATTAATATAACTTAAGACAACTCAATGAAGACATCTGCGGGAGTGCCGATGGCTCGGTTCTAGTATGGCCTCGGTGGAATGTACTTTACAAAGACATCCACCATAAGGCAAATGTCTTCTGTATACGCCACTTTCGTAGATGAGTATAGAATAGAAATAATCATTACAGATAGGCAGATAATTACAGATAGCAGCAGAAGTATGCGGATAAGTGATTATTGATTGTACGTCAACAGAGATTGTACCTTAACACGAGGAAGTAAGTGTTTGGTTTAAACGTGTGTACACATTTGTTACCTGTAAAAGTTAGTTGCAATGTTTATCATATCAGTCACCGATATTTTACTTTAAATAATATGTATTTTAATTTTTAATCTATTATACTCTAGGTAAAACAGGCCCGGCCCTAGGAATTTTGTCGCCCTGGGCAAGATCGGCAACTACCGCCCCCCTTGGTAGACTCATGAGATGCCATATTATCACAGAACAAAGGAAAATAAAATTACGGATTTGATTTCCCAAACAGCTTGCCTCATGAGCAACTGTTTTATCGTTGTTTTTATTGACGGTGATTTCTACAAGAGCATCGTAGATTTCTTCAATTTAGTATCTGATCGGGGTAATTGCATCAATCTACTTTTCCATCTAGATAGTTTCGTAGTTTGCAGTTTCGTTGAAACCACAAAAGTTCCAATGTCAGGGTCAGGCTAGAAATATGATTTCAACGATGAATAGTTGCTGCAAAAAGTTGTCAATTTTTGTCACTAAGGAAATGAAAGAAACTGCAAAACAGCATCGAAATAAAAGAAAGAAACAGCATCGTTCACAAGTAAGTCGAGTGAATGGCTAGAACATGGGATAAAAAATGCTCTAGGATTCATTTTCAAAATTCTGTTTTAAACTCCTAAGTTCTTCCCTTTCATATTTGCCCCATTATCATACCCTTGTTTTCTCATATCTTCCAAACGTATTCCCAGTTCATTCAGTTTTTGCAAAATAACTTCTGTAATTCCAAGCCAGTGGTTTCCAGTACAGGCACAAATGCAAGAAAATGTTCTGCAATTGTAACACTTTGTGAACAGGAACCTAAATTGATAAAACAATAGTCATCTGTTCCACCCCAGAAATATCAGGTGTACAATATAAAATTATGTTATAATACTGGGATATAAGGATCTGAATAATTTCGTTTTGAATACGTTTTCCCAAGTGTAGTAACTTGTTACTACCATTCGTTGTTCTCCTAACGTGCCATTGTAAAACATAATCAGTTTTTCCAAAGAACTCAACAAGTTTTAAAAATTTACCATTGTTTTGATGAAACAGTTTATCAGAATCGCCCCTCAATGAAGACATTGTTGCGCTAAGAACTGTATTATTGATGAGTCGTTTTATTACATTTTTCCAATGGCAAGTGTCTGAATTTAGAACTTTTTGTGTTTCTTCGTCTACGGTTTGGCCCGATTCTAATCTAATTGTTTGTTCTACCCACTGTCGCTGTGACTGTAGATGAGCTGGAGACTTAGCGTGGCTGGACAAAGCTTCAGCCATATATTTTAAAATAATTATCCATTTTCAGTAAATTTAATTTTGACATTAGAAAATATTTTACAGAAACAACAATACATACACAGAATTGTTTGTCAGAATAAATTAACGACTTTCTCTCAACATTTTCACCATTGCACATTTTGTAACTGTAGTAGTTAGTTGTAAATCTATGATATTGTAGCGGTTATTTACTGTAATTACTTCTAATTACAATCAAACTAGCGGTTCGTAATTTATATACGACTTTATTATTTATTTATACAAGTTTACTTTACAAACTTTAGCTTAAGACTAAACTCTAATAACAGCGCGCTCCGCTTAAATAGCCAATAGGTCCTGTTCTCGAAATGTCTACATATCCCTCGGCCTAATGAATATTCTGGAGATCTTCACTCACAGCGCCGTCGCTTCTGTGACGTCACGGCTACTGTTATTCCGACGGTTGGAATTCTCCCAAGCCGGGGACTGTTTATTGCGCCGATTCGAAACTCTTTCATTACACTGCTCCCCTCTTAAGATCTGAGCGTCCCGATCAGCAACTCTAAATGAAGGCCCAGGATGGCGGAATCTACACGACTCTCCAGCTCTGCATACACCCTTCAAGAAGAAATAACAGTCTACTGTCTTTGAAGGGTACGACATCTTCGGGTTCATGCAACACACAGTGATTTGTACGCCAGTTTCTCTGAAGACCACCTCAAGCATGCTTCTCACAATCTTCCAATCCAGATTTTCTACTGCATGGCCTATTTTTGGTAAAGCCAAATCTTTGATGTCATAATTACAAACGATTTTCTTCAAATTAGTTAGAGCACGCCATATGTTCTCGTAGCTTGGCGTGTCCGTATAAGACTTCCTGGTCACCATATACAGCAAAGATCGAGGACCATCTTCCAATCGCAGTACTCTTCCAATTTTAGGTTGTTGATTTCTTAACTCGTCCAGGCGGCCGAACTTTCTATTGAATACGGACGAGATTCCTTTGGTCATCTCGAGGTCTTGGGCAACACAGTGGGCTAGAGAGACGTTTTCTGGAACACCAAACAGATCTTGCTGAACTTCTGTGGTCACGCCGAATCTAGCACTCTTTCTCGCTGCGTAATTTGACATAAATTGATTAAAACTTGGCTGTGCGACATCTTTCATCTCCTGTTGGAGGACTCGTGCTTCTTCTGTTTCATTTGAGCCAGCATATGGTGCAAGACGATTTATGTGAATAACTTTTGGTTTACCGTTTGGCAACTTCTTAATTCTATATATTACGTCATTTATTTTCTTCTTAACTTCATATGGACCTTCCCATTGTCTTTGCAGTTTAGGACATAAGCCTCGACGACGTTGCGGATTATAAAGCCAGACAAGATCACCTACTTCGAAGCTTTCATTCTTGCATCGAGAATCATATTGATCTTTCATTCTGTCACTGGCTATCTGGATGTGTTGTCGGGCAAGTTCATGAATGTTGTTCATTCGTAATTTCAGGCGGTCAACGTAGTCTTCGCCTGCAACATGTTCCTCGGAAGGTCCGCAGCCAAACTCTAGGTCGCAGGGCAACCGAACTTCACGACCCAACATCAGGCAGGTTGGTGTTTGACCTGTAGTTTCATTTACGGCCGAGCGGTAGGCCATCAGGAATAAATGAATGTGTTGGTCCCAATCTCGCTGATGTTCAGATACAACTTTGGACAAGTGTTTACCCATCGTTCGGTTCATCCTCTCGACCATCCCATCTGATTGAGGATGCAGGGGTGTTGTTCTGGTCTTATTGGCACCAATCAATTTACAAACGTTTTGGAAAAGAGCTGACTCAAAGTTTCGCCCTTGGTCGGAGTGGATCTCCAAGGGAACACCAAATCGGCTAAAGAATTCTTTAACAAGTACCTCTGCAACGGTAGCAGCTTCTTGATTTGGTAATGCATAGGCCTCAGTCCATTTTGTAAAATAATCCATGGCTACCAGGATGTATTTATTTCCAGCATCGGTTTCTGGAAATGGACCTGCAATGTCGATTGCTACTCTTTCCATAGGACTTCCAACATTGTACTGTCTCATGGGTGCTCTCTTTTTACCAACTGGACCATTACCGGATGCACACAGTTCACATTTCTGGCACCATCTTCTTACATCATCTTTACAGTTCACCCAATAGAACCGTTCTCGAACCTTTTGCAGAGTCTTCGTAATACCAAAGTGTCCACCTGATGTACCGTCATGCAACTGACGCAATACTTCTGACACTTTACTTTTAGGTACAATCAACTGAAGCTTAGATTCTGTACCATCATCGTTCTCAAAGGTTCTGTACAAAAGATCATCTTTTAGTATCAGGCAATTCCATTGGCTCCAGTAGGCCTTGACTTCCGGACTACATGCACTAATGTTTTGCCAACTAGGTCTCTCACCTCGACGCATCCAATCCAATACTCTTTTTATACATGGATCATCTTCTTGGGCGTGTTGTAACTGTTGGGGCTGCCATTGTTCATTAACTACGGTAGTTCGTCTCACAGGGCAACGCTGTTCCTCTACTCTAAGCCGGTGATTACAACTTTCACCGCATGGCCGTATCGAGGAAGCATCTATATTTGAACGAACTCTTCCAGCCCTCTTCACGCGTCTCTTCGGCATCGTGTCACGAATCACCCTCCGTACCATTTCCACCAAACGTTCATCTTTTCTCTTATCGCCTTTTTCCATGGCTATTACTCCATTGTTTCGTGAAGCTTGGCTAGCTGCTTCGTGTTCCAAGGCAATAGCAAGTGCTTCATCTAAAACTTTCGGTCTTGCTAGTCGTAAAGCTTTCTCTATTTCACTATCTTTCAGCCCATTGACGAAGGTATCTACTGCAATTTCTTCTAAAACGCTGTCTGGCACCTCTGGATAAGCCAACCGCACCACACGAGCCACATCTGCTTCAAATTCTTGCAGATTCTCACTTGCTCGTTGACTTCTACTTCGCAGTTGTGCTTTGTATACTTGTTGTAGATGGGCATCTCCATAGCGTTTTTCTAGACGAGTGAACAAGGTCTGGTAACAATTTTCTTGACCCTTGAGAATTGACCTTAATATATCTGCAGCATCACCTCGTAAAGCAGCAGTCAAGGAAACAGCCTTTTCTTGTTCGGTCCAATGATTGGCGGTCGCAATAGCTTCAAATTGTTTAAGGTATATGGACCAAGAGGACTTTCCATCAAATGGTGGTAATTTGAATCTCATATTATGCGACGTTTCGTCTCTCGGTAGTTCATCTTTCACCACAGGATCTAACGCTGCTGCATTAACTGATGGTAGTACTTTTGTATCGGTTATCATGCTCTCTAGTTGTTTGATCTTTTCTTCTACGGTCTCTACACTTTTCTGCATCTTATCGAATGTTCTAGAAACTTCTTCAAATTTCTCGTCGTTGTGTCTACAAACTTCTTCAAGTTTTTCGTTGTTTTGTCTACAGACCTCTTTAAAAGTTTCGTCAATCTTTTGCGAAACACTTTCGAATTTCTCATTGTTTTGACTACATACGTCTTTAATTATTTGAGAAGTCTCATCGAATCTTTGAGAAGTCTCGTTGAATCTTTTAGCAACATTTTCGAATTTATCGTCGCTTTTTCTAGAAGTTTCATTGATCGTTTCAGAAACAGTTTTTAATTTCGATAAGATTACTTGTTCTGCTGACTGGAAGTGGAACGTCTCTGGGTCATCTCCGTTCTTCGTGAGGACATCCTTGAGTCGTGCTTGTAGGACTATCTTGCACCCACTGCTGTCTAATTCGTACTCTTCTAATTGTTCACGGAGCTGTTTTATGGTCAGTTCTTGTAGCAACATCTTTGGTCGGCACACACGTACTTTTCAAAATGTCTAAGTCTTTCCGAATACCGAACAATCAACGCACTTCAATTATTCCCGACGAATAAAGTTCAAAAGTCTTTCCGAATACCGAACAATTAACGCACTCCGATTATTCCCGACGAATAAAGATCAAAAGTCTTTTTTTCACTTTTCATTTATTTACACTCCACACCGTTAACACCACTGTAGCGGTTATTTACTGTAATTACTTCTAATTACAATCAAACTAGCGGTTCGTAATTTATATACGACTTTATTATTTATTTATACAAGTTTACTTTACAAACTTTAGCTTAAGACTAAACTCTAAGCAAGCAAGCAAGCAATTTGATTTAACCCGACCTGTGGGAATGTCCACCCTCTCGAAAGAGTACATTCGGGTGTAACAATTCATTGGGGCGAGGTGTTTTGACCCGAGTAAAAACAGGGATCACCCCACCTCGCTCCAATGCCCCAGGCCATCCCTTTCCCCCCCATAGCACGCTGATGCGCGATGGGGGCACAACTATCGTAGCCAAATGCTCTTCACAATGGAATCCTGGGTAATAAGATTCCAATGTGGTACCCTAATCGAATGCAAAAACTAGGCCAGCGTGATGCGCTCTATGCCTTTATCTTCTTTCTTACTTATCCGCGGAACTAAAAAATTGCTTGCTTGGGCCCCGAGTCATCGTGCTGAGCCCTAGTGGGCTCCGCCCGATGACTCGTTGCTCGAGTTTGTATGTGTTTTATGGTTTTTTTTATAATTTTTTTGGGGGCTTTCGCCATTTTTTTATTTTATTTATATTTTTTTGGGGGCTTATGCCCTTCTGTAATTTTCTAAAATTCACTTACCTTAGAGGCGATCGTGGTACTTGATCTTCGTATGTAACGCTGTCCTCGGCACTTGTTTTCGAGCTACGAACTCACTACTATCACTTATCACTTTTATACTCTTATCCCACTATTTGTTGCTTCGGACGTCTGTGCTTCCATCGGTGGAACTCATCATACCTTAGCGTCTCTCGCAGTATGTAATTTGGGTGGTGCTCCAGTTCCGCGAATTTGGTCCTTGCCTTATCTGTCATGATTTCGGTGACTCTCACCTGTTGGAGTTCTCTGAACAGGAATCTTTCAGCTACATATCTTGGGACTCTGGCGGCCTCCCTCAAGCTGTTGTTGTGGGCTGCTTGGATCTTCTTCTTGTGTGTGTTACTTACATGTCCCCATGCGAGAGACGCGTATGTTAATACCGGTAGGATTATACTATTGATCAGTCTTAACCTTGTTTTCAGTCTTAGTTTGCTTTTCCTGCCTGTGAGTCCTCTTAATGTTGCTTTTGCTATGTTGGCCTTCCGGACTGTGGCTTCTACGTGTTGTTGGAAGGTTAATCCTTTGTCCATGATGACTCCTAGGTATTTAGCTTCGTTTTTCCACTCGATGGGTCTGTTCTGCACCGTCAGCTGTTCCTCTGGCTGTTGTCTTCCTTTCTTGTATAGAACCGCTTGCGTTTTATCTGAGTTGATAGCTATCTTCCATTTTATACTCCATTCTTCTATTTCTTCTAACGCTGTTTGCAGGTTGGTCACTGCTATATCTACATTTCTATGTTTGGCCGCTATCGCTGTGTCGTCGGCGTAGAGGCTCATGAGGGTACCTGGTGTTCTAGGTACATCAGCGGTGTATATCGTGTACAGCAGGGGTGACAGGACCGCTCCCTGGGGTACCCCAGCTTCCGGGTTTCCGAGCTCGGACAGGACTTGTCCTATCCGAATCCTGAAAGTCCGGCCGCCCAAGTACGACGAGATTAGTCTCGTCATCGCCCCGCTGTACCCGAAATCACGCATTTTGTATAAGAGCCCCTTGTGCCAGACTCTATCGAACGCTTTACTTACGTCCAGGAACGCTGCTCCAGTGTACTGCTTGTCGTTGAAACCAGCTGCTATGTACTCGGTTAGTCTGAGTACTTGTAGCTCGCTGGAGTGCTCTGCTCTGAATCCGAATTGAGCTTCTGGGATGATATTTAGTCTGTTCGTTTCCGCTTGCAGTCTGCTTAGAATGATTCTTTCCACTATCTTGCTGATCGCTGGAAGTAAGCTGATTGGCCTGTAGTTCTGCGGGAATGTGTGGTTCTTGCCAGGTTTTGGGATCATGATGACATGGGCCTCTTTCCATCTGTTTGGGAATATCTTGTATCTTAGTATTGCGTTCACTATATTTGTGAAGTACACTATAGCTTTTCTGGGCAAATATTTTAGGGCTCTATTTGTTATTTCGTCTAAGCCAGGCGCTTTTCTCGGCGAACTGTTTTTGATGTGTTCGTTGATTTCTTCCGGTGATGTTGGGGGAATGAAGTCCTCTGGGTCTTCTGGTCCTTCTTCTTGTTCTTCAACTTCTTCCAGGAAGTCGTCGTCTTCGTCTTGGTGGTAGTTTAGGTCGCGACTAAACTCTAATAACAGCGCGCTCCGCTTAAATAGCCAATAGGTCCTGTTCTCGAAATGTCTACATATCCCTCGGCCTAATGAATATTCTGGAGATCTTCACTCACAGCGCCGTCGCTTCTGTGACGTCACGGCTACTGTTATTCCGACGGTTGGAATTCTCCCAAGCCGGGGACTGTTTATTGCGCCAATTCGAAACTCTTTCGTTACAATATGTTATGATCTGTTATATGTTAATCTATGATTATTATTTCTTCAATTTAAAAATTGGCTGTTCTCTAAAATTTACCGCCTCTAACTTTGCCGCCCTGGGCAGCCGCCCAGTTCGCCCACCCCTGGGGCCGGGCCTGAGGTAAAAGTACTTCAATAATAATATACGTACTTCAATGTGCACTCTCAAATAAGATTCACATTATAAAAATATATAAAATCAATTAAATTTCTGATTACCTAATCTAGAATATTTAAGATATTGTCATTTACTTCACAAACTTTTGGAATTATAAGGCAGAAACCAAAATGTTACTCATATATTTATTTAGTGTAGTACTTCATATTTCTTTTGTGGTAAGTAGCTTTCTTAGATCATCTTGTTTTTCATTTATTAGGCCTACGACATATTCATTTATAGGAATATACACTTTCCTGTTACGTCAATGGAGAATGTGTGGGGGGGACTCAACGTTTGGGGGTCATTTTAGTCATAGATTTTTACTGGGTTTGTCCCCTATTACTAACTGAACCTACTCATTTTTCAAAATTGAAAATCACATTTACGTACTTTAGACATTAAGATATTCATTAATACACAGAGAATGAGTTTTCAGCTAATGAGGACAACGTCACCATAAAAATTGGGTAAGTTAGAAAACCTCAGGACGGCAGCCCCATGAGCTGAGTATTGGGCTAAAGGTTGGTAGTAACATTCACCAAGGAAATTCTAACTACTCTTACCTAATCTTCTTAAAATGCCGGACGGATAAAGCTATAAGCCTACATTAATAAAATATTTGAGTAGTGTTACTACTGACCAGTGTACATAAATTTCTTCTTCTTGTAGAACATGGTTCTGTTTATTCTATCATCCCAGCTCTGTTGATGTTAATGTACGTCCAGCTGTCATACCACCTGCTCGGGTATCTTCCTAGTGTACTTTTTATATTGGGTTTATGCGTGTTTACCCATTTCGCGCGTTTTCCTGGGTCCGTTGATCCAATAGAGTTTCTAACCCTTCCTGGGTTCTACAGAGTTTCTAAACACCGTACCGTCTATTGGAAATTGGATTCATACAATTGGTGACATACTCTTTTGATTAAAACGTTTTCGAAATTTTGTTTTTTTAATTTCAGCTTTCAGCGGATTTAACTGTAGAAACCACTTATGGAAATATTGAAGGTTACCTAAGAACAAGTCCAAATCATGTTACATTTAGAGCATTTCAAGGAATTCCCTACGCGAAACCACCACTAGGCAATCTACGGTTTCAGGTAAATAAAGAGTTAATTACTTAGCTATAGATTAACTGCATAAGAATAGATAATAATATGTAAAAACTTAAGAACTATAAAGCAACAGCTTCAAAAGGAAATGCATCCATGTTTGAAATTTATTCAGTGCCCGACTGTACTGAAAAATACGTTTGAAGAAGATGCTAACGCAAAAGAAATCATAGAAAAGCACTAGATCAAATAGGCCTGCTGAAGCAATAGAAGTTTTAGCTGAGGAGTTCTCAAGAGCGGTGGTACATACTAAATTAGACCATCAAAAACCGACTGCTTCCAGACGAATAGAGCTTGGATGATTAGGACTTAAACAAGACTAGGCAAAGATGATGAAGACTCAAGCTTCTACAGACCATTATTTCTGCTTGATATGATGGGCAAGGTCCTGGAGGACATTATTAAATTATCAGGCACTATCGGGGGACGTACACTAGGACATATCTGGACTACTTTATGGCGGTTCCTATATGTGCGCACCATCTGGTGTCTTATTGAAGATTTTGTTTCCACTCAAAAAATTGACTATATTAGGGTAAATATTAAAGAGATATCGAAGTTTTTCAGAAGACCAAATCAAAAAGGAACTTTCTGCACTGGAACGAGAAACTGCGTATTTTCCAACAATGAACAACAATTAATTAGAAAAAAATTCTAAAAATCGATATGGTAGTATATTTGAATAAAAATACTAAGGGCCGGTTGTTCGAACGCTGATCAAAAATGGAATCAACTGATCATTATCAAATATTTAATTACTGTCACCAGCTGTCAATGTCAACTTTGTTTGGGTTGCTGAAAACATAATCGATTACAATTATGAGATTTATTAATCAATTATGTTAATTAATAATTGAACGAAGGGTGTTGTTATTTGATGGTTGTTACGGGGACTTAATTATAATCAACTTCTTGATTAGCGTTTGAACAACCGGGCCTTAATCTTTCCTTTATTAGCCAATTATATCTACTTTCACAAATTTTTACAATGTTTCTATTTGATTTTTTAAAATTTTTTTTATACATTTACTCAGATTTTTTACATAAATATTCTTGTTTAAGGCACCCGTTCCTCCCGATAGTTGGTCTGGTGTAATAGAAACTAAAATAGATGGATCTCGATGTTATTCAGTAGCTAAAGATACTCCAGACGAAGATGAAAATTGCTTGTTTATTAATGTTTATACTCCGATTTTAACTAAGGTAAGTATTTTTTGATAATAAAATAAAAGAAACACTTTGATATATTGTATTTTTTTGGTCGAAATCAATATTGTAACAATCAAACGAGCGATTCGTATTTATATACGACTTTACTAATTTATTTATACAAGTTTACTTTACAAATCTCTAGCTTAAACTAAAACTATTTACAAAATCCGTTCCTATTTATAGCCCAGCCGTTATTTCTCGAAGATTCTGCCCATCTCTAGTTATTGTCCCGACATTCGGATAATTGATCGTCTTCCGCCCCGCTACATCGCGTCTTATCCAGAAAGATCGACGTGGAATGCGTGTGTGGAGATGGGACCTGTTATACGAGGGTCGGTCAGAAGTAATCTTTTGTTACACTGTTCCCCTCTTAAGATCTGAGCGTCCCGATCAGCAACTCTAGGTGGCCCAGGATGGCGGAATCTACAGGACTCTCCAGCTCTGCATACACCCCTAGAAAAGAAGTAACAGTCTACTGTCTTTGAAGGGTATGACATCTTCGGGTTCCTGCAACACACAGTAATTTGTACGCCAGTTTCTCTGAAGACCCCTTCAAGCATGCTTCTCACAATCTTCCAATCCAGATTTTCTACTGCATGGCCTATTTTTGGCAAAGGAAAATTTTTGATGTCATAATTACACACGATTTTCTTCAAATTAGTTAGAGCACGCCATCTGTTCTCGTAGCTTGGCGTGTCCGTATAAGACTTTCTGGTCACCATATACAGCAAAGAAGATCGAAGACCATCTTCCAATCGCAGTACTCTTCCAATTTTAGACTGCTGATTTCTTAACTCGTCCAGGCGGCCGAGCTTTCTATTGAATACGGACGAGATTCCTTTAGTCATCTCGAGGTCTTGGGCAACACACTGGGCTAGAGAGACGTTTTCTGGAACACTAAACAGATCTTGCTGAACTTCTGTGGTCACGCCGAATCTAGTACTCTTTCTCTCTGCGTAATTTGACATAAATTCCTTAAAACTTGGCTGTGCGGCATCTTTCATCTCCTGTTAAAGGACTCGTGCTTCTTCTGTTTCATTTGAGCCAGCATATGGTGCAGGACGGTTTATGTGAATAACTTTTGGTTTGCCTTTTGGCAGCTTCTTAATTCTGAAAATTACGTCATTTATTTTCTTCTTAACTTCATACGGCCCTTCCTATTGTCTTTGTAGTTTAGGACATAAGCCTCGACGACGTTGTGGATTATAAAGCCAGACAAGATCACATACTTCGAAGCTTTCATTCTTGCATCGAGAATCATATTGATAAAAATCCACAAGGAAAAAGTTTTCCTGTAGTTGGCTGTATACCATGTAATACAAAAAACAATAAAATCCTTTATAAAAGGTATATATTTAAGATCTCTAAAAAGGGCTACATCACAGACCTAGTAAGAAAAGTTGTAGGTTATACTTACGTGAAATTTACATGCTAACCACCAAGATATAGTAATACAAAAATATGTGGGTAAAAACCCTTTACAAGTAATCCGTCAAGGAAACATCGGTTAAAAATGTGAACTTAAGTATGGATGTTTAAAATATTCCATTACTACGCTCCAGGTAACATCTGAGCAGGTAACATCTGAGGTTTGACCTGTTCACATGATGACAGTATGGCAGCAAGTGACAGTTCCACAGGAAGTTGAAAAATTAGCCTGTCATATTTAAAGACTATGGTGTACAGCTAGTTAAAATAAGAAATGATGTAACAACACTCACTCCATTGTGAAAAATAATCATTTAAAATAAAATAAACTAGATGTTGTAGTTAAAAATGTATTCACGTATATTGTCAATGGAGGTGGTTAGGCAAACCACATTACACCAATGTTTATATTCGAAAACTAAAGTCAGTAATCAAATCTTATTTTCAAAAGACCTAAGATTTAAAAAAGCAATTTTGCGTTGATTTAAAGTTATCGAATTTATTAACTTATTGGTAGCTGTTGGAATTTGTGTAAGTTTAAAAAGAGGTCACACTAGGGGTGACTGAGGTGTACAAATGTCTTAAGTAATCTAGGGGGATGTATCATTAAGAAAGCACAAGCTCAAACAGGCGACTAATTCCTAAAGACCCCGCAGGCTTCCCGGATCCCTAAGGGTTTAAAAACCAAACCGTCATAAGATGAATGTGACAGTAGGGGGGAGGAGGGGATGGGTATGAAATGTCTGTGAGGAAATTAATGAGAATGGAACATGAACGGAACCCAGAAAGAAAATAAGACTTTTTGATTTGGTTTTAATATAGATGAGTGTTATATGTTGGTAATGACAGATTGAATAGATAGGATGAGAATAGTCATATGTAGAAATATGGTGGTGGGTTGTATATAGATGAAAATTTATATAATGTGGATGTGTGTGGATGATGATATCAGTAATTTATATGTATGTTATGGATAGATGAAAGTGGTTTGATGGGTGAAATGAAAAGAAGATTATTGTGGATTGTACCAAATAAATTATAAGTGTGAATGTGAACATGTAAACGAAGCAGTAGGAGGGGGTGAAAAATAATATTGTAAATGTGTTAAGAAAACAGTTGTCGATGGAGTGGTTGGAAGTCCCGATTGAACGAAACATGGCGGTTGACACAATTCGGACTTTTTTGTTTTTCTTTGATTATTTCTAGGTCCTCGTACAAGTCTAATTTTAAGAAGTCTTTCTGTGGGATGTTGTGAAGTAGAGAGACATTATCTGGGATATTCAAAGTATGATTTTTATGTTTAAGATGTTGAGAAAAGGTAGAGGTGTTCTCTCTTTTGGTGTGTTCAAGAGAGCGAGAAGCAAGTGATCTACAAGTTCTTCCTATGTAAGTAGCATCACAGTCAGAACATTGTATTCTATAAACACCACTACGATTCATGTAATTGATACTATCTTTGGAATTGGATAGAGATTGTTCTAAGTTGTTGGATACTTTAAAAGAAATTTGGATGTTGTCTACGGATCTTTTGATAATACTTGCAATATCCCCAGATAGCCTATCTTGGTGGAAGGGTATAGAAGCATAAGTAGGTTTGGTTGTCAAATTCTTAGGGAACGCAGCATGTCTTTTAAGCTGTATTTTATGAAAGAGCTTGTCTATGATGTGTGGATCGTAACCGTTATTAAAGGCTATTTGACGAAGTATATTTAATTCTTTATTGTAATTAGATTGTGATAAGGGAATGGTTTCAAGACGGTGTATGTAACTGTAAAAGGCGGCAAATTTGTGTGACATTGGGTGGTTAGAAGATAGTGGTATGGCATGGTCAGTCTGTGTCGGTTTCCTAAAGATACTGAAATTGAAGTGATCATTTAATCTGGTAATAGTAAGGTCAAGAAAATTAATTGATTGGGATGACTCTAATTCATTCTTCTTCTTCAGGTGCCATCTCCGCTACGGAGGTTGGCAATCATCATAGCTATTTTAATTTTTGAGGCAGTAGCTCTAAATAGTTGTTTTGAGCTGCATCCAAACCATTCTCTCAGGTTCTTCGGCCATGAAATTCGTCTTCTGCCGATGCTTCTTCTGCTTCTACTCTAATTCCATGGTGAATTTAATATTGGGGTGGATTTGATTAATTTTAGAAAGTAATAAATCAGCTGTATTCGAGTTACCTGAGATGATCAATAAACAATCATCAACATAACGATACCAATGGAGAATTTCGGGATTTTTCATAATATGTACCGCCCCGCTCCATCGCGTCTTATCTAGAAAGATCGACGTGGAATGCGTGTGTGGAGATGGGATCTGTTATACGAGGGTCGGTCAAAAGTAATCTTTTGTTACAATATTAATATTTTTATAAGAGTCTTCTTCTTCGTTCTCAGCTTTCCCTTTTCATGGATTGCTATTTTTTACTCTTTTTCGCCACTCATTTCTCTCCATCGGGTTTTATTTATCTAATCCTTTCTCTCTCGAGTCCCCTACCATACCGTCCTTCCATCAGTCTTTGTTCTTAAATCTTTTTTAAGACTTCAGTCCCGGTTTTTCTCTAACCAACTCGTTCCTGATCCTGTCTCCTCTAGTCTTACCCAGCATTCATTGTAACATTTTTGGTGTACGCTCCTTTATACATATCATTCACTAGCCTTACGCACGTCTCAGGAATCCATTTTTCTCTCATACATCTCCATAATTATTTTCTAGGAACCAAGATCAACTAAATCTAAGAACTCAAGATCTATAAATACCAAATATAGCTCTCTTTTCTTCTCGCCGCATTTCTCTATCAACTGTCTTAACCCTTAGTCTCCCCATGGTACTTCTGAGTACCATCAAATTCTGGTACATTGCAAGCATTAAAGTAGATCTAATTTGATAATGTTCTGTTAAATATCATCTATTAGTTATCAGCTGATGTTTAATCCTTCAAATGTCATTCAAACGATTTCGTTTTAAATACACAATAAAATTTGTAGGTAAGTACTCTAAAAGATGGTTGGACAAAAACAATGCTTTTTGTTTATTTTAAAAAGTTATGATCGAAAAAATAAGGCTGACTTAAAAGTACCGTTGGGAAGTAACTCTCAAAAAACAATCGAAACGTAGTGGTAGACTAAGGGTTAAAGTCAGGGGGGGGCGTGGCAATTAAATATTTTTAAAAGTGTACAAAACAATATTACAGAGCAATGCAACCCTTCTCCCAGTCATGTTCTACTTATTCGGAGGAGGATTTCGAGACGGTGCCTCCCAATATAACGTCTATGGTCCTGATTACCTTATAGAACAAGAAGTTCTTATGGTATCACTGAACTATAGAGTGGGTCCATTTGGATTTTTGTCTACTGCAGATACTGTCATACCTGGAAACGCTGGTCTGAAAGATCAAGTTTTAGGATTAAAATGGGTACAGCAAAATATTAAGTCTTTTGGTGGAGACCCTGACAAGGTTACAATTTTTGGACAAAGTGCTGGTGGTGCCTCTGTTGGATTACATTACATGAGTAAAAGTTCAGCAGGTACGTTTTTATCTTGGTAGTTCATAAAGCAGATAAAAAAATACTTTTTTCTTTCCTTGTTCTTTTCATTTTTGTTAATGTTCCAGAATGATTTGCAAATTTCTCAATAGTATGTAGTAAAATTTGGTTACATACAAGGAAATAAGAAGTTGTTAAAAGATCAAATAAGGAATTTATCTTATATTTTCTTTGTTTTAGATATATTTCATAAAATTCAAGTATTTAGTAAGATAATTTTTTAGTTAACGTCATCACCTATAAAAAGTTGAGGCTTTAGAAATGTGGCTATATAAGTACAAAGTACAGTCTATAGTGAAAGGCAGGATTGAAGCTAAAAACATTTTGGGCAGAAAGAAAAATCCTGGCTGAGAAACTTAAGGAAGTGGTTCCAAATACCAGGACCTGTAAACATAACAGATGCGACAAAAACAGAGAAAACTATCGTTTAATGGTCGCCAACTTTCGGTAGAAGACGGCACATAAAGAAGAAGATCAAGTCATAGTTGTGGCAGGCACCGAATAATCATGCACGTGTAGAGAATGAAAATGAGTTCTGGAAAACTTTAGCAGCATCATTATCAGTGGCATCACAGCTCGTTATCAGCCAAAGCCATAAACCTTGTTCCTTTATTCCTCGATATATTCTTTATTCAAGGACTTCATTCAAAGCGAGTGCTCCACGTAAGAACACACACAGGGCAACATAATGAGGATAGCCCAAATAAACAAATGGGAGGAAAAGCACCTCTTGGTACCCCAACAGAAGAAGAAGAAGAGAATCCAAGGTGAACGTACAATAATTAACCAGAGCATTCACACAAAGTAATAGTCTCCCACGGCAAAACAGTAAGTGGGAGGAGTCGTGGAGCATTGCGGTGGACATATTTTATCTCAGGCAACCACAGCACCTACCACAGGTACTAACCCCTCTCACAAGTTATGGGTATCCTGAGTCCACGTTATACTTGTTTCTGTGTACCCATTAAGAGTGGTACAAATTAATGTTGAAAAACTCAGTGGTGGAAGATGCGTTGACATAGAAAAAACTGTCGTGCGGTTATTAATAAATCTACAGGAATTTATGACAAATTTTGTTGGGCGTTTTTCGTATTAATTAATTAATCTTTCATTATCGAAGGTCTCTTTAGAGGAGGAATTGGTGAAAGCGGCTCTGGAATAAGCAACTGGGCATATATTGCAGATCCTAAACCATACGGTTACGAATTAGCTTCCCTGATAAATAGCACAATTAATATCGATTCCAGTTCAGCTCTCCTTAGTTTTCTTCAAAGTGTCCCAGCAAAGCAAATAGATATTGCTTCCACAAAAACTACAAAGATAGTAAGTAAATGATTTTTTTTTTATTTTTAATCATTTGTATCAACAATGGAAAATTATCATTTCGATCAACCTTCTGTGTGTGTTAAGTAAACTTCTTGTTAATGAGTAAAGTAAGCTTTTTTATCTTTAATATAATCTCTAAATATATCTGAACGACTTAACAAAATAATTATTGGAATGTTTTGTTTAACGTTTAATTAACAAAATAATTATTGGAATGTTTTGTTTAACGGATTAATGTAAAAGTTATCTCTTTGCCAGTCCTTCTGATATTAGAACCCCGTCGTGTTCTGATGTTAATGCCACTAACACAATGGTTCTCAACCTTTTGAGTCATGTAAGCAAGCAAGCAATTTGATTCAACCCGACCTGTGGGAGATGTCCACCCTATCGAAAAAGTACATTCGGGTGTAACAATTCATTGGGGCGAGGTGTTTTGACCCGAGTTTAAAACAGGGATCACCCCACCTCGCTCCAATGCCCCAGGCCATCCCTTGCGCGATGGGGGCACAACTATCGTAGCCAAATGCTCTTCACAATAGAATCCTGGGTAATAAGATTCCAATGTGGTGCCCTAATCGAATGCAAACACTAGGCCAGCGTGAAGCGCTCTATGCCTTTATCTTCTAATTTTGAGTCATGTACCTACTACAAAATTCTTTTTATTACTTTTGGTACCACCTAACTGAAATTCCTATCTAACTATAGTAGCTATTAAGAGTTTATTTTTGGTAGTAGTGGTCTGTTAAGTGAGTTTGTTTCATTAAATTCTTGTACAATGCCGCTTCCCATGATATTGTAATCCAGATTTAGCCATACGGATCACACTCGCTGAGCTTCTGCATGGTGATCAGCGGTTCTCATGGTTCTGCAGGTGTTCACTTAGACCCAGCTATTTTAAGTTTTCTTGGAGGTTTTTCGGAATAACACCAGTAGTAGATACAATAATAGGTACTGTCTACGTACTTTCCATTCTCTCCTTTTTTGTATTTCTAGATCTTGGCGGTCTTTTCGTTGTATTTAACACGCTGATTATTGTTGTTAGATATCTTCATATCTATTAGTTTTGTTTGCCTAGTAAATTTATTAACTAGTATGAGATATCGTTATTATTATTATGCTTATTTTTGTGTAGTAATGTTTAACACAGGGTGAGCTTAACCTTCTACTAAGTATTAAAAAAGTAACATTATTCCTTTTACTATGCGATTTCTAGAATTATACTTTAACACGTTTACGAATACTTCGTAGGACCATCCACTTCCAGTCATTGAGGTCGAACATGCGGGAGCATTCTTAACAAAAAATATGTATCAAGCATTAAAAAGTGGTGATTTTAATCGAGTACCTCTTTTTATTGGAGCTAATTCGGAAGAATACATATCTTTAGCAACAGGTAAGTCCTATAACATCTATACCTTCATTCTTCTTCTTCACGTGCCATATCAGGATTATCCGATGTTAACGATCACAATTGTTAAGGCTTCTCGATCTTCTCCCACATAACAATTTCATGTTCTTAGTAGATTCATAGAACATACTTTTCAGAAAAAGTATATACTGAGAATATGCGTAATTACCATTGCGAATGTGCAGAGCACATACTGAGTATATACTACATTACAGTACTTAATCGTTCTATGTATATACTTAGAATGTACTACCGCACTTCTTTTCAGTATATACTAAGAATATACTTTTTAGAACATTCCAAGGACGTGCTATAAACCTTCTATTTATATACTTAGAACGTACTACTGCACATCTTTGTATTAGAAGAATATATTTATTCTAAGAAAGTGCTATCAAGTGCTATATTGCTCAGAAGTATGTTTTCAGCATCACCTAATCTCATCTTAGGTTCTACTGATTCTACCAAATACCTATTATATTTACATATTTAATGGCAAATGAGAATGTAGTTAGTACCTACATTCTGCAATATTACTTAAAAAGTAAGTACCTACATATTTATAAATTTTGGTTATCTATATAAACTATTATATTATAATATCTAGCTAAACTAAACTATGTACGAGTAACTAAAATTTATATACTTATATGTATTTATTAAATAATACTGAGTTACCAAAAATAGATTATACCTATTTTGAAGCACTGCAAACAAAATAAATAGATTATGTATGTTCTTTAGTCCTAGTACTTTATTATCATTCGTCTTCATCCTTAACACTGCCACACTGCATAAATACATATTTTCGATTTCATATTTTACCGTTGTTTCCTACCCTGATCCATTCAGGTAAGAAATGGTCAGAATAAGACAAGACGGGGTTAGAGGGATATGTATTGTGGAAGTGGAATAACAACATCGGTTCACCGATGGTTAGTGTTGCCAAACGGAGGGAAATTTCACTTTTTGCGGGAATTTTCAACATAAATGGTGATAAGGGAAAAGTTAACTCAAAAGGGAATTTTTGTTCCAGTCCAAATTGTAAATTATTAAAAAAAATTAAAATATTTGAAAATAATTAAACATATCTTCTCAGATGTTGTAAACAGGAGGGACTTTTTTTATATGTAAAAGTGGGAATTTTTAAGATTGACGGAAAAAGCGTACTCGATGGTTGGCAACACCAAAGCCTTTGGTTGTGGGTTTTGGCATGCTTTGGTTCTGGAATGGCCCGTATCACAGCCTCCCGTATTGAATTGAATGTACCTAAATTCAAATTCCAACGATGTAAAAATACTCATGATAAACTCGAAATGGTAAAGTTATTTCAATTATGAAAACGAATTTTTAATAAAAAAACGTTAATACAATTAATGTTTAAACTTTTTTACCATACAACAATTTTGAAATGAAATTCGTCCAATACTACCTACATACATAAATTTTATTAATTATTCTAAAATATAACGAAGTTGATAATCTATAAGGCTACTATTATACTTCCTATACATACATATTATTTTTAAGATATTTTAAAAGTATCTACTTATAAGTATGTGTTAAGAATGTACTTATAAGTATGTGCTAAGAATATTCGATAAAGGTATATTTTAAGAATAAACTTTTACGAATATTCCGAGTTACTACGTACACGAATGTACTCAGTATATTCGGTACGAGAATATTCTTTAAAGTATATGCAAAGAACATGAAATTTAGAATGTTTTTTAAGGTACATGCTATGCTTGTACTACGCATATACTAAAAAGAATATACTCCGACGAATGTTGGTAGTATATTCTTAGAACATGATACGAACATCATTGTTATGTGGGCTGCTACATGGAATACTTGTCCTGCATTTGATATCTGAGTCCATTCACGAATGTTTTTTAATCAAGAAACTTGTTTTCTTTCTACACTTCTACGGCCCTCTAATTTGCTTTTAAGGATCAGTTGTGGTATTCTATATCAATTTCCCCTCACTATATCTCCCAGATACGCAATTTTAAGGTGTTTAACAGTATTTAGCAGTTCTATGTCTTTCTTAACCCTCCTTAGTACTTCCTCATTACTTTTTCCAGCTGTCTAAAGTATCCTCAGCAAGTGTCTATTACAAAACTGACTTTTCTATGATCTTTTAGGCACTAATGTTTATTTCAGTTGACTTTATTTATTTTTAATAACTTACATCTAAACAAATAAAAAAACACTGAATTTATATCCTTTAATTTACAAACTACGATATCTGATTTATTTATTACACTAAATCTAATAATTTATCTAATTACAAATTCAAAAATATACCGCGCCCGTTACATCTCAAAGTACACCGACGGTTTCAAATTCACAACTGCCCTGCTAATTACAAAAACCTACTATTTATACAACATTCAATGTTCTAGAAATAAATTACATCTCGAATATTATTTACATGAAACAAGAAAGAATTTACTCCAAAAGTCGAGAAGGAATAGAACATCATAAATCATAAAAAGGTTACTTGGTAAACAACTTAGGCCGGGAGCTGAAAACAGTCTGTGACATAATTATGTCACACGTCTATGAATCCACATTTCCAATGCTTTAATTCTGTTTATTGTCGATACTTTTAGTGTGCACACTTCTGCACCATACAAATGTACAGACCAAACATAGTACTTAACCATTATTTGTCTTAGTTCTAAACTGAGATGAATATTGCAAAAAAATTACTTCATTTTCATTTTCATAGAAGTAGTTTTAGTCATTGATAGTTTGATTGAGAAATCATTTGTTCCTGTTTATGTGTTTTTATGAATTTGCAGATATGGATTCGCTGAGAAAACGTGCGGCATCCTATGACAAGAGTTTGAAAAATTTGGTGCCACATACCATGAATATAGTAAACAAGCAGAAGTTGGATGAACTTGGACACAAAATTAAAGAAATCTATATGAGTGCCAATGAAACCTTTAAAGATAATTTAGGATTAGCTATTGCTGTACGTATTTGTTCTTTTATGTTCTTTAACAGCTCATCAGTCAAGCGTTTCCATTCTTAACCAACTTAACATAAAAAATACTGTCTGTAACAAATTAAACCTACAGTTCTTTGGTCACGTGGTTCGCAGAGGTGATAATAATTTAGAGAGATTAATTGTTTCCGGAAATGTTTCGGGGAGAAGGTCCAACCAAATTCAGAATTCAGTGGACCACTAATTCTACGAAATCTATCGAGCAGCTGAAGATAGGATCCAATGGAGAAAATTTGTTAGGAGTATTAAGAGTAAACAGTAGCGATCAACAGGTAGCAACAAAATATAACTTCGGGAGATAGTATCATAAACTTTGGCAACAGTGGTAATCTTTGACATTATCTAAGATTAATATTTTGACAATATCATAGTCGCGCTAAATGGAAGTAATAGAAAACGATTTTATTATTAATAAATAGATATTTATAAAAATAAACCAAAATGAGTGAAAATTTTATGTTAAGATAGGTATTTGCATAAAATATCTAATAATAAAACAATAATAAATAATCATTTTTTGTTGTGAAGCGAAACAAATTTCGATTTTCGCATAATTTTGGCACGGTTTTTAATGGACTTTCTCTTGGAAGGTTTCACTTTATTTTTCGTTTGATTTACTTTTTCCATTTTGTTAAACTATTGATAATATTTTTAGAATAAAAAATCCTCCTAAAACTTTATATACTCGCATTAGAATTCGAAATATTTTTACGTAAAATATACTTACCTATCTACATACAGTAGAACCCCGTAAATCCGAACCCCTCGAATCCGAACTTTCGGCAAATCCGAACCAACGGAAAGTGAAAAAAATTTAAAAATTCAAGACAAAAACTTAAAAACATGTTTATTATACAGAGTAAAGCCAGAAAATTGGACAATGTAGGATTACTAGGACTTTGACATTTAAAATTTCTTAAAAATAAATATTATACTTTAATATATAGGTTTATAAAGTGTTTATAAAAGCTAAACACAAACTTACTTTGGTTCTCTCGTAGTCAACTTGAGTCCAAAAATATTGTCCACACTCTTGCGAGAACGTTTGGCTACTCAAAATCACAATGAAAGCTTTGAACTACTAGTTAAAGCTAACTTTCGGATAATCCGAACTTTTCGGAATCCGAACAGGCTGTCCCCCCAATTAGTTCGGATTTGCGGGGTTTTACTGTATAACTAAAACTCACAATTAACAACAAATCTATTCTTTCAAAGAAGCCAACAACTTATACAACAACAACAAATATATAATAAATTAACTATCAATAAACACTACTTTCCTATGAAACAACAAAAACGAATTCTTAAATTAACACACTACTGCACTGGACAGATATCGATAAAGATGACAAGATTAGAGAAAATCTGACGCAGGTTTGTCAAAATGACAGTGATAATGACAGTTATTTAGTTATAGTATGTTCGATTTCTTGTTAGAAATAAAAATTTTTAGTAGTTCCAAGATTACACAAAATCTGGGCAAAAAAGTTTATTTGAAGAAAGTTTATTTTTTTTTTCTTCTTAATGGCGGTACAGGCTCCTTTTTTCAATATTTTATTTAGTTATAGAGTAATTTCCACGTACTAACATATTTCTGAAATTGTGCTCTCTACCGCCATTCTTTATTATATTACGAATACGTGTGCCAAATATCTCGAAAAAATATTCAAAATTAGAGCCGCAATCTTGGAACGCGTTTGTTGCTACCTGTTGATCGCTACTACTGTAGCCTCTTAAAGGAAATCACCACCCTCAGTAATGGGGAAACGGCAAGAGAGGGCCTTATTATTTGTGATATAATATTTAAACCAGGTATCACCAAACATATCTAATGTAATTTATAATTTTTAGTACAATTCAGAAAGCCACTTTTTTAATCCATGCGTAAGACACGCTGAGATCCAATCACAATACACAGATGTGTATTTTTATAAATTTTCATATGCAGGACTAATGGGAAGAAACACTAATATAACTTTACCAGGTACTTAACAATAAAATAATCATTGAATGCTAACTGTTTAATAATCTTTATTTTTTTATTATATACTTGGCTTGGTTGGTGTCACGGACTCCGCAAATTTTGTAATCCATTTTAAAAATAGTTCTAGGCTACCTAGACACCTGAAATTTTCAGGATAGCTTAGAACTAGCTAACAATGCAATATTTAACTGCTATTATACAGGATGATTAATTATTAGTGGGGTGAAGCTCCGTAGATCCGTTATAGTAATAGATAGCGATAATACTTAATAACAAAAATTGTAGAGAATTTTGAGCTTCACATTACAAAATTAGCTAGAATGTTACAGGGTGTTCGATAAAATAGTGGCAGACCAAACTTATGTTTTTTTAAATAGAACACCCTGTATTTTATTTTATATTCGAAATCCTCATAACTTTTCGATTACAAAAATATAAAGGTTTGGTATGTCATACGGGGTATTTATAAAGTTATAACCAGTTTTATATGAAAATCGTAACAAGTTTAACTACCTGTATAAATAAAAGCAAGCGCAAAGTCAATGGTTTATTGACGTCATATTTTTTTATTTATTGTCAAAATTTTCGTAAATGTTTGTTTAGCTAATTTTGTTTATATTGAATACAGGGTGAGTCAAAACGCAAGTACATTATTTTCTCAGTAATTTTAAATAGAATACCCTGTATTTTATATCATTATCGAAAAGTACCATTACCATACTATAATTTTTGTATAACATTCCCTATGTGTAAATTTATTAGTTTTCGAGATATTTTCATTTTTCAGAGCAAAATTATTAATAATTACGGGTCTAAATCTTTCCAAATTTTAAGTAAGCCATGACTGAATAATTGTCTAAAACTTACAATTTACGATTATTGATTATCAATATGTAATCAAAGTTGGCTACAATGTTTGTTATTAACTTTTATTACTATCTATTACTTATAATGGATCTACAAAGCTTTACTGACCAATCACGCTGTATGGATAAATCATTTTTTTTTAATTTCAAACTATTTTAAAAATGTGACTACTGCAATGATATTTTAAAGTACGTTAATAAATCGATATCTACAAATTGATGGTGCCTAAGTGGCATTAGACTGCAGATCGAGAGGTCCCCTGTTGAAACCCGGCTGTTGCGTATCTTTTTTTACTTGTTTTAATAAATATTTAAAACTTTATATACTTAAAATTATATATACCTACCGTTTTAAACAACAGTGGTATTTGGTATTTTAAAAAATACTATTTTATACTAGTGTAATTTTTGGAATCATAATTATAAATAACAGTTAATACATCTACTAAAAATTCATATTTTATATGCTAATAATTCTTTTCAAATATGTTGTGCCTTACATAAATATGTACATGTACAATAACAAAACCGTGATATTATAAAAAGTACTTTTTGTACTCTATGTCATATTATGTATAAGTTTTTAGTTTGTGAAAACTGTCATTATAAATAGCAGTGCGTGAAGGATTTAAAGTGTGCGTGAAGTAACAATGTATTTTAAATGGGATTTACTTTTTCGCACTGTTTTTAACTTTCGCGTTGTCATGGTGGCAATCCTTATCTTTCGCGTTGTCAGGGTGATGACAGTATGAGCAATGAATTACAACAAAAGTTTTGACAGTTTTGTGGTTTGAAAGTAGTTAGAATTTTTAAATGTCAAAGTTCTAAAAATTGTAGAATAGAAATGAATTCCAGTGACGAAGAGTTACAGTTTTTATATTTGTTTATCGTAGATAAAATATTGTATGAAACTGTACGTGAAGTACTTTTTGCGAACTTACGCAATTTATAGCACTCACTCCGTTGTCGCTCGTACTCTAAATATCGCGTGCGTTCGCAAAAGGCATACTTAACGAACTGTTTCATAAAATAACTATTTTTATTAGAGTATAATTTTTGGAATTTTAAGCATTTTATCGTTAAATCGTTTATCGTTAAATATATTCTTTCCTGTAAATAATAAAAAGGTTTTATTATAAAAAAGTTCTTTTTTATAAAAGTGTAATTATGAACATTGTTCTCCAAAATCATACTGGAGTTCGAAAATCAGGGTCTACAAAACTGTTATTGCAAAAAGATAGCTAGGAGTATTTGAAAGAAAAGTGCGAAAGAAAATTTTTGGACCTATTAACGAAAAAAGAGTACGGAGATCCAGGTACAATCATGAACTCTACCAACTTTTCAAAGAGAACCGATCACAGCATTGGGCAAACTTCAGAGGCTTCGGGCTGGTCATGTGGAGATAATGGAGGTCAAAAGATTGCCGAAAAGAGCCCTATTCTACATTTCAAACATGCGATTCAGTGTATGGAGGATACTAGTACGGAGGTTTGTAGTGGATAGGCCACTACAAACTAAATGCGAATGATCTTGACAACGTTTCCGCTCTTCACACGGCAGCGGCCCGACAGGTAGTATGAGGCAGATAGGTACTTGTAGAGGATTATCGCCGTTAACTGTTGTGGAATTCTAAAGGATGATTTAATTTATGATAATTCACAGAATATCAATCAAACCTTCTTGCAATATACAACTATATTGACTATAACGTTTGAAAAGTAGAGTAAATTGCGGAGCTCCAGAGTCAAAGGAATGTCATGGCAATAGTACTGTTAAACTATACGGATAAATTACAGCTATCCAATTTTACCTTATTATTTATAAATTCTAGATTTAATTCGAATAATATATGAACAATGGTTCAATTAATCTTATAAATTCTATAATTGTAATAATATAACTGTAAAACCCAAACACTACTCTATTGTAGGTACAGAAAAAGATACACACGGGGAAGAACTATTTTATATATTCAAAAGGGCATTAAATGGTTATGATAATAGCGATTTAAGCCGGTTTTCAAATGACGATGTTTTGACTCATAAAAGAATGATCAAGTTATGGACAAATTTCGCTAAATATTTGTAAGTATTGCGATTTATATCAAGAACTTTTTATGGTATCTTCTTCTTATTGTGCCGTCTTCTAACGGAGGTTGGCAATCACTTCTTTAAATGCTTCCCTATCTTTTGCAACGTGAAATATTTTTTTAACACTGAGGTTAGTCCAATCTCTGATATTTCGCAGCTAAGACTAACTACACTTTTCAGAAAGTGGAGAAAAATCGATTTAAAGGTACAAATTGTTTTTCAAATTCACCTGACTTGAATATTGGAATTTTTTTAATGCAATTTTAAAGAATAAATAAAAACAGATATTTTAAGCCATATTTCGGTACAGGAACTATGGTACAATCAATATTAGATGCATTTTTGTACTTAATGAGTTTTTCCATGAACACAATTATTGGATATTGATATCTTATTAGAGGTAAAACTCACTAACTACACATTGTACTTGATGAATTTTTCCTTGAACACAATTATTGGATATTGAGAATTTAATGAATTTGTCTCCATAAAATTTTGCTGACTTACAACAAACGAAATATCAAAAATAACAGTCTATTATTTACAAAATGAACAATAAGTTTCGTTCTTCGAAAATAAATGCAATTCTTTCGGCATTTATGACAGCCACAAAAGTCGCCTGCTTAATTGAAAATTAGATTATGTTACCCTTTATGTAAGCTATCACGGTTATAAAGAAAAATCTCATATTTCTTAATCAATCGCCGAACAAATAATGCACACAAATACCTACTATACAGTTTGTACAGTTTCAACAATACAATGTAACACCTAAGTCGCCTGCTTAATCGAAAAATAGATTATGTTATCTAATGTATTGTTTGAAAGATCACTAAGTACCGATTCGGCATTCCAGATTGTAAGGAAAAATTCACTAAGTGCAATAAAAAGTTTTAATGAGTTTTACCCTGAAACCGAAATTCACTAAGTACAATAATACGTTTTAACGAGTTTTGCCCTGAAGCCTAAATTCACAATAATGCACTTAGTGAATTGTACCATAACCGATTTCTATTCGGACCTTTAGCTTCTCATCTTGACCTAACTGTGAGTTTATAATTGCTGCGAGATATTTATACTTGTCGTCCCTCTCTAAGTATTTATACAATGTCAGATGTATGTTGTCAACATAGACCAGTAAGGATCTGTGAAAAAACGTCTATTTTTGGATGTGAAAGGTGGCATTCGGATTTTTGCAGATAAAGTTAGGTGACACCTTCAGTAATAATAATTGACTTATGCTCCTTCTTAAATATGCCCGGAACATTAATAAAAAAATTAAAATATTTAAAAATTTCGAAAAACGTCGATTTTTTTCTGCTTTCTTTGCTTATAACTTTAAAACGATTCGTTTTGGAACAAAGTCGTACAGAAATAAAATAAAGATAATTGAATTTTGTATGATATACGACTGGTCAAAAATGTCTTAACGTTAACGTATTACCTTTTCTGCAATATAGCAATAAATACAAAATAAGGGGGCAAAATACGCCTGTAGTTATTCAATGTTTTTAACCACTTTAGTGGCACTTAGAACCTTAGTAATTCGCTTAGGAAATTATTTGTAATATACTTAAACCGTGTATTAAATTTCATTAAAATCGACTTAATAGATTTTGCATAATAAATTTGCAATCTAAATGTTTTTAAAAAAGTTCAAATTTTTTAAAATCTTTCTGAACAAAAAGTAGACCATTTAAAAGTTGTCTAATTTTTTTACATATAAAGAGGTGCTTTACCTATCTAATACACTTTACAGAATTAAAATCGGATTATTTAAGGGGCCTCAGCAACTTATAAACAATTTTTTGGCTTATAAATAAATAGTTTTGTTTAATAATAAGAAAATAAATTTTTAGCAATGCAAATAATTAAAACCGGTATAATTTGACTTAAACTTTCCAATGCTGTCAGCAGAATTGCTATTTTATTTTTAATCAAAAGTTATTCGCGTTCAAAAATTGCAATTTTTCGAATTTTTGAAAGTTGCACTGCGTTTATCTCTAAAACTATGCATCCTACGAAAAAACTTGTAAGAACATTTGTTGCTTAGAATTACCCAAGAAATACAAAAAATGCTTTATTTTGCGAAAAATCGATGTTATGTAATTCCTCAAGTTCTTTGTTTATAACAATCTTATCGACATCCGGATTAACTGTTACCCAAAAAAATCGTGTTCTACGGGTCAAAAAATACATAAAAATCTTGGGTAAGTCCATCTAAATAAAGGAGCCCGTAGCACCCCCTCCTGGCGACAGGACTAACTTGTTTATAAGCCACAAAATTGCTTATAACTTTAAAACATTACTGAGGCTGCTTAGACAATCCGATTTCAATTCTGTAAAGTGCATCAGATAGGTGGAGTGCTTCTTTATATGTAAAAAAATTGACAAATATTTGAATGTTCCAGTTTTTGTTGTGCAAGATTTTAAAAAAATTTAATTTTTTAAAAAAAGTTTAGATTGCAAAATTATTATTCAAAATCTGGTAAGTGAATGTTAATGAAATTTGGTGTACGGTTTTAGCACATTACAGAAATTTTCCAAGCGAATTAGGAAGGTTCCAAGTGTAACCTAAGTGATGGAAAATCATTGAATAAAGACAGGCTTGTTTTGCCCCCTTATTTTATATTTATTGCTATTTTGCAGCAAGGGTGATAAATTAAGACATCTGTAACCAATCGCATCTGATAGAAAATTTAATTATCTTTGTTTTATTCCTATACAACTTTGTTCCAAAATGAATCGTTTTAAAGTTATAAGCAAAAAAATAGAAAAAAAAACGAAATTTTTAAATATTTTATTTTTTTTATTAATGTTCCGGGCATATTTGAGAAGGAGCATAAATCAATTATTTTTAACGAAGTTATCATCTAACTTTATCCGCAAAAATCTGAATGCCACCTCTCACATCCACCTAAAAACAGATCCTTACTGGTCTAACAGTGATTTTCGAGATAACCATGTATTTGATTTTATCCATATTCATTGTTAGTCCCATTTTTTTGCTTCCTCTGTTAATGATTTCTAGAAGAATTTGTAAATCGTTTATATTCTCTGCTACGATTGCGGTATCGTCTGCAAATCTTATGTTATTTATAATGCTTCCGCCAATCCTTACAATTTCAGTTCATTCCCATGGTGCCTCCTCAAATATTAGTTGGGGGTACACATTAAATAATCGTGGCGAGTGCACACATCCCTGTCTGACTCCACTTTGAATGTCTACTTGATTTATCGTGTATTTACATTTAATTTGTCTTGTCATTATTCTTCCTGTTATAGTCATTGTTCTTCTTCTTTCTTCTTAACTACGCAATGTCGTAGATCATAGTTAGTCATTCGACGCTATTCTAGCTTTAAAGACACGGCTAATACATTGTGAGCATTTTTTGCAAAAAATACTTCAACTTTGGAAGTTTATAAGCTTTAACATATCTTAAGGATATCATACATATGTATATTAAATTTGATTTAATTCAATTATAAACTTTTTCTAGTTTGAAAATAATGCGACACTTTTTGTGAACGGTACATTCCATGTCAAATCACTCAGGCAAAAAATTTTGGATCTCCGATTTGTCTGAAAATTGGTATATAGCTTCTGCGGGACGTAAAAATAAGATATTTAAAGTCAAAAAATCTTCTTCTTCTTTTTTTCTCAAAATGTTATTTTATGCGATTTTACAGTGATTTGGTGTTTATTTAAACAAATTTGCATTTTCTGTCGTAAAGTATCAATGAAAACATAATATTTTAATAGAAAGAACTCAAAAATGTCATTATATGGCATTATAACAAGTTATTTTGAATCAAAACAAGTTTTTGATCAAATTTTATAGTGTAAAAAACGTTAAAATACCGTTTTTTTACATTTTCCCCCATTCCCAAAATACATTATCATCGATTTGGCTGAAAATTTGCCCACAGATAGCCAAAAGATAGGACTTTAAGTGGTTAGAAGGATTTAAATTATATTTCAATACCAAAAAAGTTACATGCAGTAATATAGTAATATCAGACTCAAAAGTATATATTAGTCCAGTCGGGATAGCATTTGACCTTGAATGCCGAGCTGCCCAAAATTTTATTTTTCTGATCTTTAGGGGAGCCAATAGTAGCCTAAATTTAAAATCACGAATGAATTCCTCCGTTACGTTAGCCGCCATCTTGATTTTAAAGGAGAACCTTTTTTGCTCAATATCTCCGCCATTTTTAACTTTTCGACAAAAATGGTAGGAACTGAAATTGTTCCAAATTAATCGTATTTACAATTATTACAATTTCTTTTTAACAATTTTTGTCGTGAGGTCGATATTTTCGAGTTAATTGTACTTACAGTAGACGCCTATATTTTTGACTATAATATTGCATGTAACTTTTTTGGTATTGTAATATAATTCAAATCCTTCTCACCACTTAAAGTCCTATGTTTTGTCTATCTGTGGGCAAATTTTCAGCCAAATCGATTATGATGTATTTTGGGAATGGAGAAAAATGTAAAAAACGGTATTTTAACGTTTCTACACTATAAAATTTAATCAAAAGCTTGTTTTGAATCAAAGTAACTTGTTATAATGCCATACAATGACATTTTTGAGCCCCTTCTATTAAAGTATTATGTTTTCCATTGATACTTTACGATAGAAAATGCAAATTTGTATAAATAAACACCAAATCACTGTAAAATCGCATAAAATAACATTTTGAGAAAAAAAGTAGAAGAAGATTTTTTGACCTTAAATATCTTATTTTTACGTCCCGCAGAAGCTATATACCAATTTTCAGACAAATCGGAGGTCCAAAATTTTTTTTGCTCCAAAATTGAGTGATTTGAAATGGAATGACACGAACACTTACATACAGTGAGCACGTAAAGGTTGGAATAAATTCATTTTCTCGAGAATGGACGATTTTGGAAAAAAATCCCAAAACAGGTAAATTTTTATTTTTAAATTACGACTTTTTGGCATATATATCATACTAGTGACGTCACCCATCTGGGCGTGATGACGTCATCGATGATTTTTTTAAATGGTAATAGGGGTCGTGTGATAGCTCATTTGAAAGGTAATTCAATTCTCCATTTAGTAATATAAAGATTAACATAATTCTTTATACAGGGTGTCCAAAAAAATTTTTTTTGAATTACATTTATTGACATAAAAAGAAGAATGCATGTAATTTATTTAATTCAAAATACATTTTACTGCTCTCAGAAAACAGAAAACAATGTTTATTTGAAAAATATTCATTGCTTTTCGCTTAAATTCAATGTTCAAACTGTCAAGAGGAAGCTGAGTGAGTGGCTGCTTTAATATTGAATTTAAACAAAAAACAATATTTATTTGTCAAATAAACAATATTTCCTGTTTTCTGATAGCAGTAAAATGTATTTTTGAGTTAAATAAATTACACAGATTCTTTTTTTTATGCCAATTAATTTAATTTAAAATTTTTTTTTGAACGCCCTGTATAAATAATTATGTTAATGTTTATATTACTGAATAGAGAATTGAATTACCTTTCAAATGAGTAATTACACAACCCCTATTCTCATTTAAAAAAATCATAGATGCCGTCATCACGCTCAGATGGGTGACGTCACTAGTATAATATATATGCCAAAAAGTCGCAATTTAAAAATAAAAATTGACCTGTTTCGGGATTTTTTTTTAAATCGTCCATTCTCGAGAAAATGAATTTATTCCAACTTTTACGTGCTCACTGTATAATCAGTGTACCTATATCACTTTTTATGAAGAATAAAATAATATACTTTTTTCAAATATTATTTATGTTTTTTTTATAGAAATCCAACTCCAGAATCTGATCCTTTATTGCAGAATATGACATGGCCCAAAATGGAACCAGACCAGTTAAATTACGTGAATATCGACACTGATCTTGAGATTGAAAACAACATCAAGCACGGTAGATACATCAAATGGAGAGATTTGTTTGAAGAAAACGCTATAGATCCCGTTATGTTTTAACTTGCGTAAGATTTAAAGACTAACAGAAATTCTTAAATAAATAGTTTCTATCAGTATTTAATATTTATGCATTCTTCCAATGGATAGAAAAGGAATATAAAGTACAGTGATACAGTTAATTAAAATTCTTTTGTATAAATATTAAATTAAAGTAATATTAATAAAACTAAAACGGTGATAGAAAGAAAAGAGACAAAATAATTCTTATCGAGTTTACTTCTTCTTTGATGTTTCCCAAACATTTTAATTTCAAGTTTAGAGATATCCCTAGAACTGGCGAAGCGTCCATGTAACCACTGTTACCATTGGTAACAGTTAAAAATCTTGCAAATAAATATTTTATGACTACTATGAAATAATTCCATTTATATTTCGCGCAGCAGCCGATAGAGAGAGATTTCAGGAAATTGTAAACATGATGACGGCCAACGTCTGAATACAGACACGGCACCTAAAGAAGAAGAAGATGGAATAAGAGAATGAGTATAAAGAAAAAGCAAAAGTTGTTAAATTTTCTGTTTTTGTCTTTGACGATTATAAAGGGTCATTATGCATCAGGAGAGTTCTTTCCACACTGCGACCCAAAATGTGTGAATATAAACTTACGTGCATAGAAATCGGCTCACTTAAAAATTTGGTCATTTTGATGTCTCGTATTTCCTAATCCTGTTCTTCTACTGTCTACTGTGCAGCCACACCATTATCTAATATTACGCAGCCATGAAAGTTTCTTTCGACCAATCCATCTCTTTCTCTCCACTTTTCCTTGTATTATAAGGCGAAGCAGATGGTATTTAGATCCTCTAATTATATGGCCGAAGTATTCTGTTTTTCTCCTCTTTATGATGCTTATGAGCAGACGTTCTGAATTCAGCATTTGAAGAACAACTTCATTGGAAGTGTGCGAAACCCACGATATCTTTAGGATTCGTCGATAGCACCACAATTCGAATGCTTCTATTTTGTTTAGCATTGTGGTTTTTAACGTCCATGTCTAACAACCATACAATAGGATAGACCACACACAACATTTCAGCACCTTCTTTCGAATATTCATCGACAGGTTTCTGTTGCATAAAACTGGTTTCCAGGTGATAAAAGCCTTCCGTGATATTTCGATCCTAGTTATTATCTCTTCATCAGATTCACAATTTACATTTAACCAGCTACCAAGGTACTTGAAATGATTTACCCATTCTAACTCCTCTCCATCAAGAGAAAGCTGACCTTGATCTATATTAATCTTTCCAACTGCCATCCACTTTGTTTTTGAAATGTTAATTTTAAGGCCTCTCCGATAACTTGCTTCACTGACTAGATTTAGTAGTGTCTGAAGATCTTGTAAATTTTCAGCAAGAATGGCTGTATCGTCAGCGTATCTAATATTGTTGATTATTTCTCCGCCTAGCCTTACTCCCTCTTGTCTGTCATCCAAAGCCTCCCTAAAAATTTCTTCAGAGTACAGATTAAAAAGGGTGGGTGATAAAACACAACCTCGTCGTACTCCACGTTTTATCGGCAGTTTTTCAGTACGACTATCTCAAATTTGGATAGAGGCTACTTGATTGTAATGTAAGTATTTCAGCAGTCTTATATCGTAGTGGTCAAGTATTGCTGCCTGCAGGCAATCGAAAAGTGTATCATGTTGTACTCGGTCGAATGCCTTCTCGAAGTCGATGAAACATAAACGTTCTTTCGGAATTCATAACTTGTAATAGAACACGCATACAAAATAGTGCTTCTCTAGTTCCTAGACCATTTCTAAATCCAAATTGCTTATTACCCGTTCTAGTTTCGCACAGAAGGAATACTCGGTTTTGTATAATAAAAGTAGTCAAGCAGGTAATGTTTTCCTCATCTAAAAGTTTAAGTAGCTCAACAGGGATTTGATCTGGTCCAGGTGCTTGATTGTTTTTGGCTTGTTGTATTGCTTTTATGACTTCTGACTTCAGTATAGGACAATATCACTAATAAGCCATACCCTCAAAATATTTCTAAAGGTGATTCATGGAAGATTATACAGAAAGCTAGAAAATCATATGGATGATACCCAATTTGGGTTCCGCAAAGGACTTGGAACAAGAGAGGCATTGTTTGCATTTAATGTCCTCTCTCAAAGATGCTTAGATATGAACCTGGATATTTATTCCTGTTTCATCGACTTCGAAAAAGCGTTCGACAGAGTCTGACATGAAAAACTAATAGAATTATTGAAAAACAGAGATATAGACAGATGAGACTTACGAATTATCGTCAATCTGTATTGGAATCAAAAGGCCAATATAAAGATAGACGAACAAGAGTCTGAGAATATTGATATAAAGAGAGGGGTAAGACAGGGTTGTGTACTGTCGCCGCTACTGTTTAACGTGTACAGTGATGCCATATTTCAGGAAGCGATAGCGGAACTAAGTGATGGAATCTCTATAAACGGAAGAACAGTAAATAACATAAGATTCGCTGATGACACCGTTATAATGGCAGACACCCTTGAGTCGCTACAAGAATTGTTAAATAGAATTAACGATTATTGCATTCGATATGGACTCAAAATAAACAAGAAAAAAACTAAATTTATGATTGTCTCAAAAACACAACATGGAAATGAAAGGTTAATACTAGAGCAAACCCAAATAGAAAAAGTAAAGACATATAAATATCTGGGAACCTGGGTTGATGACAAAAATGACCAAAGCAAAGAAATTAAAGTCCGAGTTGAAACTGCAAGGCAAGCATTTATAAAAATGAAGACACTGCTTACAAACAAAGACCTTCAGTTGCCTCTCAGATTGAGGGCTCTAAGATGCTACATATTTTCTATATTACTATACGGAATGGAAGCTTGGACATTGAAAAGGCAACATATAAGAAAAATAGTAGCGTTCGAAATGTGGTGTTACAGAAGAATGTTGAAAATTCAGTGGGTTCAAAGGATTACCAATGCTGAAGTGCTACGACGTTTAAATAAGGAGTTAGAAATTATGAACAGTATAAAAACAAGAAAACTAGAATATTTGGGTCACATTACCAGAGGAGAGAAATATGAGCTGCTGAGAGTTATTATGCAAGGAAGGACACGGAAAAAGAAGCATAGGAAGAAGACGCATCTCCTGGCTGAGGAACCTTAGAGAATGGTTTAACTGTAGTTCATTACAACTGTTCAGAGCAGCAGCCAACAAAGTGACCATAGCCATTATGATATCCAACCTCCGCTAGGAGATGGAACTTTAAGAAGAAGAAGACTTCAGTATATTGGGACCTCTGTCTAATCGGTTGTCACAGGTAGTATTTGGAGC
Source organism: Diabrotica virgifera virgifera (assembly GCF_917563875.1). Classification (NCBI taxonomy): domain Eukaryota; kingdom Metazoa; phylum Arthropoda; class Insecta; order Coleoptera; family Chrysomelidae; genus Diabrotica; species Diabrotica virgifera. Next base: position 237,035,836 of record NC_065446.1, on the reverse strand, counting down.
ATTTTCTCGAGAAGCAACGTCAAAAAGGTCACTGATGTGTCTCTCCTATTCTTTGCACTGTTGTTCGTGATCACAAATTTTTCCGTCTGCGGTTTTAAGTACGTGAGCATTTTTCTGTTTTCTAATTCCGGAGGTATATTTAAGTTACTTGTGGAGGTTGAAACTGTCATGCTTTTTTTTGGAGTTCTTCTATTTCTTTACATGAATTCTCGAGCCAGGATTCTTTGGCCTGTTTAATTTTTCTTTTTATGAGTTTGTTGATCTTATTGTTGAGCTTATTCCATCACATACACTAAATTTAAAATAAAACATCAGATCGCCAAAATAGTTTATTTGTTTAAAAAACAACATTTTTCTTAAATATAAAAGTCTAATAAAGTATATTTTTTCCAATGGTTTAAAAAGAGCCTGTAACTATAACCTGTAAGATAAAAAGTTGGCACTTGGAGGGAACAATAAAATAAATATCGCACCTCCGCTCAGAGTGTCATAAGTCAAAAAAGCAAAGTTTCGAGAAAACGACGTTTAAAGTTTGTCCTACAACATTTTCGGGTTTAACTCAAAAACTATTAAAATTAGAATAACTATTTTAGTCAGCTACAGTGGTCTTTGAAGCTCTATAAAATATCGTATTAAATATATTAAAAATATTTTTTTTAGTTGTGACACTAGACAGATAAAATAACGAAAAATTTACGAAGTATTATTTATTAAAAGTGGCACTTGCAGTACAGAATATAATATTATTATCTGGTTAACAGACTTGTACTTTTTAATGATGTAACTTTAAATACAAGTAACAGCATTAAACACAAAATACTGCAAAAAGAAAGATAAATAAGTAATAAATGTGTCACTTTTCTTGAACACATACGCAGATTTTTTCTCTTGTCCTTGTCTTAACTCGACAAACGACGCTTTATACACATCTTAGATGGACAAATGCTTTGCACAAGTCGATATGTGACACTGTTTGTGTTCAGTCGTTGATTTTGGATAATCGTATAATGACACTAGTGTCATCTAACGATAAATACTTTACTCATAAACGTGACACTTTGTGAGATATGAGTTTATAGTTTTATTAAACTGTTGGTGCAATAAAACCGATTTTAAATTTTTTTGAGTTATGACACTCTTTGAGCGGAGGTGCGATATGTAGAATAACTCAGTCAAAAACCATTGTCTATTTTATAAAAAAAAAACAGTAAAAATTAATAGTACAAAAAACTGATTTATTTCTAGCAAACAGACTGAGACCAGTTAAATGAATATTATGTAAAAATTGCGTGGATTTTTGACTTATACATAAATGTACAATATATTTTTAAAGTAAACTTTACGCAAAATTGTGTATTTATTGTTATTTTAAGTACATTAGATAAATTTATTAAGGTTAACGAAAATCGCCATCAAAATGAATCACTTTCACCAAAAAGTCCACGTAAAAAATACGTCTGTTTGCTGGATTAGCATCTAAAGCTAGCTAAAAAAAAAATGTAGGAAAAAACTAATACTGCAGAATAATAATAATAAGCCCTCTTTTAAAAAGTATGTACTTACCAATGACGTATAATATATAGACACAGCCAATGCTCATAACCATTAAAAGTGTCATAAACATTACTCCCTTTGTTGTTTTTTATGGTTTTGATACGAAGTTGCATAAAACCCACGAAACGTTAAAGATTTTTTACGAAGTTGACAGATGTAATCAAAAGACCATACGTCATTGGTGTCAAATATCATTTTGTTTGTTTGTTTGTTAATGTGAAAAGCAAATTTTTATTTTTAGGTTACGTACAGGGCACTGTCTAACAAAGAAAACTTGCCTATATTTAGAATGAACTTGACAGACAATCCCTATTGCGAATGTGGGTCCATAAAAAATCTTAATCACATATTTTTTGAATGCCCTATTAACTCCATTCCAAACTGGGATATCTACAATTTTTTTCCAACGTCCAATAAGGGACATATTATTATACCTACACAATTTTCCGCCAATAAAGGACTTCCAACCCCGATAACAATATATTCAATTTTACATAACGTAGATGAAGAATCAATCAAAGCAATTATGAAGTTTCTTAGCATAAACAGAATAAAATTATAATGCTCAACTATTAGCTACACCTCATTTCTAATTCATGCTTATTACTAATTATTGCATAACACCCATATGTTCGCTTACTAACCTTGTACAAAAAGTAAATATTTAGTCAAAGTTATCACCATAGCCAATTTACTTCAAAAAATCAAGAAGTAGACATATTCGGCGGGCCCGCCATGGTCATGAGCCAGTCAACGTGGTGACCGCCAACCTGATTGAGCTGGCCAAATTGCATAAAGCAAGGCCAATGGGCGCGTTCACCAGATGCAAACGTTGGCAATCAGTTTGCGCTTTATGCTTCTGAACGACATGCTAACGTCAAACATGTTTGGAAAGCGGTCGCCATTTTTGCAAACATAAAATATTTAAGTTGAACTTTGCAAACGTGTTGAATATTGAAAAAATATGGCGGGAATTTAAATTGTATATATTGTAGAATATATTGATAAGGGTTTTATATATAAAATAAAGGCTACTGAAGACATTCTGCTATGTTATTATCTATTAAATAAATTTTCTTTTTTCCTTTAATAAAAAAAAAATAAATTCAAAAACGTATTTATTGAGAAAATTTATTTTAGGTTACGTTCAAAACTTTAACCCAAGCAAGCAAAATGTCAAACTTTAACCTAATAAACAACCAACCGTTCAACTCGCTGTCAACAAGTTTAGAATCAAAGCGCAAACAGTTGTGAACGTGTTTGCATCTGGTGAACGCAGTCAATAACCAAGCTAGCAAGCAAATTTTGTTTTAAATTTTTGAAGGTCATTTATTTATTTTCGTAAAATATCATTTTAGACAAGACGAAAACGGCGGGTTCGTTGGAAAAAATATTCCCATGAGATTTTTTTGCATAATCACATTCGTGAGACACCCCAGAATAAGGTTCAAGAAGTCGCTTACGCGAAAAGTGGCCCAATTTTTTTTTAATAATTGTTTTAATCAAATTGCAAAAATCAATATTTTCGTCCCAGAGAAATGTTTTTTAGATTTTTCGGACCATTCCGGACAGAAAAGGTCTCTTATAATTTTTCTCTAAAGCTGATCATGTTCGAGTTATAAGCAATTTAAAATTTGAAAAACGCGAAAATCGCCATTTTTAAGACTTAATAACTCGGTTAAAAATTATCATTATGAAAATTAGAAAAAGACTAAATCAAAATTTAAAGCCCCCCCTTCATGATCCTGAAGAAATTTGTGTCATTAATTTATTACTAAGCTGTTATTATTAATTATTAATAATGAGGGGTAAGATCGTATTGACGCGGCTGTAAATGTGAGTGCGAGTGAGATGCGCCACTGGACTGCCTAAATGGCATCTCATTCGCACTCATCATGGACGGCCGCCTAATACGTGCATGGCGCTCATTATTTTTACTTAAAAATAACAGCTTAGTAATCAAGTAATGACAAAAATTTCTTCTGGATCTTGTAGGGGGGGCTTTAAACTTTCATTTAATTACTTTCTGACTTTCATAGTAATAACTTTTAACCGAGTTATTAAGCCTTGAAAATCGCCATTTTTCGTTTTTTTCAATTTTAAAATGCTTTTACCTCGAAAACGATTAACTTCAGAGAAAAATTATAAGAGACCTTTTTTATCCAGAATGGTCCAAAAAACGCAAAAAAAATTGTTCCGGTCAAAAATATTGATTTTTGCAATTTGATTAAAAAAAATTTAGACCACTTTTCGCGTGGGCGACTTTTGGAATCTTATTCTGGAATATCTCACGAATTTGATTATGCAAAAAAATCTCATGGGAATATTTTCTCCAAAGAACCCGCCGTTTTCGCCTTGTCTATTTAGGTGTCATGTTTTTGGTCCCAGAAATTCGAAGAGCGAAACATTATCACTTTTCAGGTAAGTTATTTTTGAAATGTATACTGTTTTATAAACATTAGGTTATGTGTTGATAGTCAGTAAAGGCGTTTAGTTAATTTAATAAATAAATTATTATACATTGAATACTTAACAACTTCCATTGTTTTTTTTATTTTTTTTTATTAAAATCATTTAAATATAATTTTTCTAACTAGTTTAGATTTACTTTTGATGAAAACTCATTAACCCTCCACTTCCATAGGTATTTATGGCACCAAATTATATATTAAGCAGAGGCAACTGCTGGGTCTATAATATAAATATAATATACGTCATTGGTACTTAATGCAATAAATATTTATAGTATTTTAAATATAATAACACTTATACATTCTATGAACCTGAGTTTTGCAAAAAAGGAGAGCAGTCCTAGTTAGGTAACTATACAAATCAATATCTAAAATCTTACAATAAGCATTATCACGGTCAATAAAATAGTGGATGGAATGATGCTATAAGCGCTATTGGGGTTTACTATGCAGTCTTCGGAACGCTTCAATAGTCCTTTGTAGTTTTCTACGTATTTGGCAGTGACCCCGCTACCGTCAACGTCAATTCCTGGAGTGTTATCCTAAAGGAAAAGTCATCATTATTATACGAGAAGCAGTAACAGCAGCCCAAGACTGGCTAGAGTCAATATTCATCCCACTACCAAAAAACCCAAACCCACAACACTGCAATGAGTTCCGTCTGATACGCCTTATGAGTCACGCAGTAAAATACGGATTAAAAGTCATACATAATCGAATCTATAGAAAGTGCGAAACAATTATCGGAGACGATCAGTTTGGATTCAGAGCCGGCATGGGAACGAGAGAAGCCCTCTTCAGTTTACTAGTTCTCAAAAAACTAAGTTTTCAATCTAATAGCACATAAAACAACATCCAAAAATGTTACTCTAAGGCAAGGGCATCCCTGCCGTTTCGTTCGTTGCACGCCGGGTTTTGTCCTAGTTGAGTCAGAGAGAGCAGCATGTGTGCCTCCTCAGGAGACACTAATAAGTTTCGAAACCGGTAGAGGTGCTTGCTGCACTCTCTGATTGAACTGGAATAATGATGCTGCTGTAGTTTCGTGTTGCAACGAAATTGAAAATGGTTATTCATTTTTGATTTACATGTTTACTATGAATGGAATACGAAGGGAACCATTCTCGTTGGAACTTTACCGCGCTGAGCAGATGGGATGTGAATTATAAATTGTAAAATTCCCTCATCTTCCTTAGTCTCAGCATCCGTTATGGCTTGCAAATTGTAGAAGCCTCGGAGGTGTTACCAGAGAAGGTTGCCATTGTTTTCAATATGGTAGGATGTAGAGTAACATTTTTGGATGTTGTTTTATGCGCTATTAGATTCAAAACTTAGTTTTTTGCTAGCAGTTGCCGCTAGGGCATCCCTGCCGTTTCGTTCGTTGCAATCCGTGACTGCACGCCAGGTTTTGTCCTAGTTGAGTCAGAGAGAGCAGCATATGTGCCTCCCGATGAGAGACTAATAAGTTTCGAAACCGGTAGAGGTGCTTGCTGCACTCTCTGATTGAACTGGAATAATAATGCTGCTGTAGTTTCGTGTTGCAACGAAATTGAAAATGGTTATTCATTTTTGATTTACTAGTTCTCGCCCAAAAATGCTACAACCAACAGAAAAATATATTTATGTGCATTATAGACTTTTGCTTTTATAAGCATTTGATAGGGTAAGACACGACCTACTATTAGAACGTTTGCAAGAAGTCGGTTTAGATGGAAAAGACATCAAATTACTAAAAAACTTGTACTGGAACCAAAACGCCAGAGTTAGGATCGAAGGTTCCACATCAGCAGAAATAGAAATTAGAAGGGGAGTTAAACAAAGATGTGTTCTGTCGCTCCTGCTGTTTAATCTTTACTCCGAGTTTCTATTTAAAGAGGGACTTGAGGGTTCCAAGGATGAGGTCAAGGTGAATGGCGTCAATAACAACAGCATCAGATACGCCGATGATATGGTATTGATTGCGGATTCCGACTTGGGTCTACAATGACTAATCGACAAGACCAACTCGACCTGTGAACAATTTATTATGAAAATAAACATTAAATAAACCAAAGTGATGTCAATCCGAAAAAATCAAAACGTACTCCAACCTTGGACAATAAATAGGCACATCATAGAAAAGGTCAATAGATTTAAGTACGTGGGATGCTGGATCGATAGCAGCCTAAATCCTGATCTAGAAATAAGATCGAGAATAGAACAGGCCAGAAATCATTCGAAAAAATCAAAACACTGCTATGTGCTTCTAGGCCTGAATCCCGCGTAGCAAAAAAAGTTGATTAATAGCAAGCTGAAAATTTGTTAATAACTTAACGGTGTCTAGTCGGACACATTTGATGTATGGGAACACTGGAACAGGGGAAGTTTTAATTGTGAAACAGGTTAACAATTTGCAACGTCATACTACAAAAACGTCCCATGTATTTTGTCGGACAATCATCCCAAATTTTATCATATGCAGATGACGTGTACCTAATTGCTCGCACAACACGCAAGCTAGAAGAAATGTATACCACCTTCTCAAATGCCTCAAAAAATATGGGCCTGCAAGTAAACGAGGAGAAAACTAAGATGATGGCATCAACACCCAACAATAGAGCCAGAAACATCGGTCACCAATTCACGGTTGATTGAACTCTACCTTTGAAGTGGTGGACAAATTCACATACATAGGCTCCCTGATCACCAAGGAGAACGTCATGACACTCATGACGGAAGAAATTAAGCGAAGTATCTGAACCCTGGGATCAAAAATGGTCAACTCCATTTTTAAAACAGTGGAAATAAACATGTATATGTGACAAACACAATAGACTGGCGTTTCCTGATACATTATTATTAATTGATACACAAACTATAATATGTTAGTATGAAAATAATAATGTATCACGAAATGCCAGTCTATTGTGTTCGTCACAAATACGTGTTTATCTCCACTGTTGCAAAAATGGAGTTGGTCATTTTTGATCCTAGGGTATAGGTATAATCCTAGCAAACAAATGCTATTATGGACTGAGTATACATATGAGAAGCAGAAACTTAACAACTACGAGGTATACCACAGATATAAACATATATTTGGTGGTAAAGACTTAGTAAAGTCCTTTTCATGAGCATTTTTCAGTGCGTCACAGTTTTTCGATTTCTTTCTAACACATTAAATTGTATGTGACAGAAAAAAAGGCACGTCTGTGATTACATACATTTATAACATTTATTCTAGTTATTCTAGTTGTCGATAGATGGCGCTATTATCGAAGAAAAAATTATTTACGAATTATATAATATATCTACGAATATAATGTACAATTTATAAGACTATGCAAATCAAAGAAAATACCATTTTATAAATGCAATAAACACAATTAATTTGTTTTTATGCCAAATTGCAAATAAAATGTGACAACTGTCAGATTTAAGTAAAATGTCATGTTAGAATAAATGTCATAAATGAGTATTATCACGGACTTACCTTTTTTTTCTATCATTTGTGACGCACTGAAAAATGCTCATGAAAAGGACTTTATCTCTTATAAGAATAGGAAGACTAAGATGGGCAGGACATCTAGCAAGATCACAGCAGAACAACCCTCCTAGAAGAAGCCTTGTCACAACCTGTGCGAAGTAGAAATAGGAGTAGGCCAAAACTCAGATGGAAGGATGGTGTAGATGAGGATGGGAGAAAAATAGGCGCAGCAAACTGGCAATGGTTGGCAATGGATAGGACTGACTGGCGTAATAGACTTGGGAAGGTCGAGGCTCTTTCATAGGGCTGTAGCACCATTGATGATGATGAGACAATGACAATGCATGCTGACATTGGTAGTACAACACAAGAAAATAATACAATTCCAGTTATCTATACTTTACTGATGATCCGTAGTGGAAATCGAAACGTCAAACAGTAGTTAATTAAAAATGTAATTTTCCACATAAATCCCATATAAACATAATACTGAACAGAGCCGTGCGGTACATCTTTTCAATATGATGCAAGTCTTCGAAATGCCGCCCCCAAATATTATTGAAACTTAATACTAGTATTTATTTTTATATTAAATGAAATTACACAAAATGAACGAAAACTTTTATTTTAAAAACAAAACATAATACTTTAAATTAAATGAAATATATATTAACATTAAATATCATTTTTATGAAAATTATAATTTTATCCTTTTGATTTTAATTTTGGCAAACTCTTCAATCAGATTGGTGTAGTCTAAAGTGGCAGCTAGTGAGGACTCTATCGAAATAAGTGCTAATTTTTTTAGTTTTGTTTGTCTTATGGTTGTCTTCGTAAATAGTTTTTAATCATTTTTAATTTTGAAAAACTTCTTTCCCCAAGCTACCGAGACAGAGAGTGTTAATAACATTCTTAGGGCCGGTACGTTCTGCACCTCGCATGATAAAATTCCTCTAACCGGGGTTTAATCGGGACAGATAATACCGGCCCTTAGTGATACAACTATGTATATTTGGATATAAAAAAATTAGGTTATTTTGGCACAAATAGTTCAATAACCTCTAAAGGTTTCATGGAGTATGGTATCATTTGAGATAAATCATGCAATAATTCTTCTAGAAAATCATTTGCCTCTATATCCGATTCTTTTTCTATGAAAAGTATTGAATGAAGATTTTCTGGTATTTTTCTAGTATTTTATCATCTTTCCCTTTTCCCTTTTCTTATATTTCCCTCAATTTAAAAATATCATATAAAAATTTAAAAATTTTATTATGAGCTTCTAAAAACTAAAATCGATCAATCAAAGAATTAAAGGCAATGTCTAAAATTAATATAGATGAAAAAATTTACTTTAAATTTATCTTCCTCTATTGAGAGCTGATCCATAGATCAAATTGACGCATTTTTCTCTTGCCTCAATATTTATTTTCAGCAGTTGTCTTCGGACCTTATTTACAAGATTTTCTGCAATTTCATTATCAGTAATTTTCATTTGGTCATAGCCTAATTCTCAGTAAATTTTATTTTTTCCATAGTTTCTGACAACATTTTTACACAATCTGACAAATTTATAGTTATATGGTTAGATGTTGCAACATCTTCGAGACTGAATTTATATGAAATAAACTATTATGCCAAAGAACTACACGGCATATAAATTTATAATTTTTAATATTTTTTACTAATCCTCGTGCTTTGACTTTAGTTTCTGAATCATTGTTGACGTCTTCTATTATTTCGAATAAGGCATTACATATTTCACAAAATTGAAATCTTAGGTTTCAATGCATCTATATTCGACATAACCATCTAGTAGTATTCAACGGTTTTAGTGTTAGTTGTGAAACATGTTTTTTTCAGAACTTCCCAACGCTTTGTAAAACCAGAAAAAAGTGTACAGTTCTTGTATAATACAAAAAAGGTTGTTGTTTCTTTAGAAGAAGACGCTGCGTCATTTATGACTAAGGTGGCATGCGCAGGTCACGTAAAACGCCCTCGGATATTTTTCAAATATTCTGTTCTGCACACCCTTTCTTATTCCTTTCATATCAACCCCGTTATCATAGCCTTGTCCTCTGAGCCGTTTTAAGTCAAGAACTAATTTTTCCAAATTTGTCAAAATAAGTTCTGTTAAACCTTCATCAGTTAAATATTTTCAGCTGACACTTGGTCCTATATATATTTTTAATTATTGAATGGCTCAATTTGTATTTTGATTTTACTGATTATGTCGCCCCCCTTGTGATGCCGCCTGATGCAGCTGCCTCACCGCATCATAGCACCGCACGGCCCTGATACTGAACAACTCTTGTGGACTATTAAGATGTTTTTCTGAAAGTTGGTCAGGGTGTCCCCGAAAATAGTGCGTTCCTTAAAGGTATAGGTAGAAGGCACAATGTAGAGCAAAACAGTCTTATAACATTTTTTTTTTATAAATTGATCCGTTTGACCAAAAAACGAAAATACATTTTGATATGCAAATTGAAGTCTGGCAACAACGCGCAACTCAAAAATCTAGAGATTAAAAAAGTAGGTTTGTAGGTCAGTTGCATCTGGTAGGTAAAATAATGTAAATATCAACCAAACCCATGGTACAATAAATTTCCCCAATGAAACTTTATTGTACCATGAACCAAACCCGTATCCATTATTTTGCAGGTAGGTACCTACGATGTCAACAACCCCAAAAATCACACCTCAAAGTAAATAAACAAGGGGTTATTAGGTTAAATTTCCACAGTCACAGCAAGTTCTTCTAGGCTACGTTGCCATGTCATTCAAATTTATGAAAATAAAAATTCACTTATATGGAGAACAATGTAATTTTTTTCTTGGAAACGGTTAACTTTAGAAGAAAATGTTATAGGACTTTTTTGTTCTAAATTGTGTATTATATCCATACCTTAAAGGAACGCACTATTTTCGGGGACACCCTGTATACGCATAACAAACATACTTACTGGGAAGAGTAAATCTGATTCGCCGTTAAACCTTTCGTACATTCTGAACGGGCTTCTAAGATGTTGTGCGAATTCAACGTCAATTCCATTTAGTAAAAATCTAATATCTTCTTTTTTAGGAGAGTCTTTCTGGATAAGAACTTGACCTGAAGTAATCACTGCCAGTGCTATATCGTCCATGTTGGGATCAAACCAGAAGTTTGTGGTTACGACAGAACCATTTTTCGCCAGAATTTGGAAATCTTTAGATCCGTTGAACTCTTTGATATCTGAAGCATATGAAGTATATTATGTTACTTATATAATTTATGCATATTTAGTGTATTATCATATCACAATTTGTGAAAAAAAACTCAAAAATATGCAAACAATACAGAGAAAGAGTAGTACTAGGAATATGTGCACACCAAACTGTACAAATACTATGTATATCTTAATGTTGTTCACAATTTTACTACAAAAATGATTTTATTAACGTTTCGACGTTCAAATCGGATGCTACCAACAACTGTCAATACTAATGGAATGGGCATGAAGCGAATTTAATGTGGCCAGGATGAGAGAACGATGTCAGGGAAGGAGGAAAGATAATCGACATCTTTCGTAAACAAAAAAATTGATAGTGGTAGGTGGTAGTTGTAGCAAATTTTCCCTGAAAAATTCTCTGTCTCTGTAGGACCTCTCTCTTGTATGTTGGTTTGAATTCAAACGCTTCACTGTTTGAATGGGACGGAGCTATTCCATCAGTATAGGGCTTTTCATCGACTGTCAATTGTTTCGAGCTTCTGTCATGTGTCACATAATAATAATATATCTACGTCATACGTCTTTGGTTTGTATTATTGTAGATACCAATAACGTATGACGTAGATATATTAATATTATGTGACACATGACAGAAGCTCGAAACAAATGACTGTGAATGAAAAGCCCTATTGACAGTTCGTTGATCGGATGCCGTTGTCAAAATACAAAATATTGATAAATTAAACAAAAATGTTGTTGCTTAGTAAAAAATCCTTCTAAAAAATTATATTGCAGCTCGAGCTCGTCTTACTCTAAGCAATGCTGCAACACTGAAATGAAAACCTAAAAATGTTGCCTTGATTTACCAAGTAACCAGGGGAATATTGGGGGACGTAAGTGACGGTCGAAGTATTTTAATAAATTCATTTTGTTAATATTTAAATGAATAATCACTGCCTCTAGTTGTTCATGAGTAAGATGTTGCAATATATTTTGAACATTGGAATTCTTTGGTACTCCTAATTTTGTAAGTTCGGTTCTCAGATTAAACTGCTTGGATACTCTTATTGGACACTGTAGAAGAATATGATCTAGATCCTCAATTTTTCCGCATTCACAGTAAGGATGTTCTGTTACTTTTAATCTATATAGATGTGAGCTTGTGCAACAATGTCCTGTTCTCATTCTTATTATATTTGTCAAATGCCTTCTATCTATGTATGGGAATTTGTGAAACCAGGGTTTTTCTGGAAATGTTACTTGTATTTCTGAATACCATTTTCCTTTAATTTGTACTTTTGACTTCCAATAATGATTGTGTTCATTTTTTATATTATCTTTTTAGAATTGGCCGAAGTTATGTATAGTTTATTTTTATCTCCTGGGGAATCTTAACACACTTGCCAATGTTTGCCAAATTATCCACATGTTCATTGCCCTCTATTCCTGAGTGACCTGGAATCCAGCATAGTTTATAGTTTCTGCCGATACAATTGGCCTCGGTAATTAATTTTTTGTTTCTAGTTATATCATTGATATATTGGCAATATCATTATTTTAAAGTCTTCTACTTTAAAATGTATAATATATGTCTGAATTGCCGATATAAATGAGTCAGATTAAATAAATTTTTTTGAAGAATTATTTACTAAAGGCGGGTTCTCATTAGTCAATCTCGTTGATCAATATCCTTGATTCTATGAAGAAAAATAGATTTATATGAACGTCGATTCAGCGATATTGTTCTATCACATGGTGTTTCAATAAAAGTGAAAAGCCTTCCTACTTTTGATAGATCAATGGAAATGATTCTATCAAATAGAACAATGGTTGACAGTGCGAACTAGCATTCAGTTGCGTTGACGTGTATTTTGTGGAGTTAAATAGTAAGCATAATATGAGATGAGAAATTCTTTGTAAAAACCATAGACATATTATAATTTCGTGAACAATATCAAATTTTAAATGGAGAGACAACCATATCTGCAAGTTTCTTTAACTATACCAGAGAGAGGAGTGCTATGGATAATTAGGAGTGAACAATATAAAAATATAATAAAGCGGGAAAAAAGCTATGAAGCTAATCGTTTTGGAATGGAAATAGAAATCCTGACTCTAAACGATATTAAAAATAAAATTAAAAGTATCCGGACAACCTACACAGTTGAACTGAATAAAATATTAAAAGCAAATAAAAGTGGTACAGGAACAGATGATCTGTATAAACATAAACCACCATAAACCAAAACGTTTAAGAGGTGTTTCCGTTGCAAAAGAGAGTCAGAGATGTTCTTGTTTTCCTATTTTTAAGTACGTTTTTTAAATATTCACACCCAATGCGAACGCCAGCATGCACAATTTTCTTCTTTGCAGCCATTATTAAAGTTAGCACTTTGTAGACCGAATTCAATATCCTTGAAATAGTGTGAATTTGAATTCTATGTTCAGTTGCATAGAATCAACACTATTGATCAATGAGGTTGACTAATGAGAACCCGCCTTAAGCAACCACATTTGTGTCTAATTTATCAATATTTTGTATTTTGACAACGGCATCCGATTTGGACGTCGAAACGTTAATAAAATCATTTTTTTAGTAAAATTGTGGCTTATTACCCACTTAAAATGATTACTATGTATATCAGAGACGAACCAATCAGAAGGAGACAATACATGGAGAAAATAACCAAATATGTACTCAAAAGTTTGTATTTACCTTTCAGAGTTATAACAGCATATTCTCCAGCACCACTTGAAAGACATCTTAAGGCACCATCGGTTCCATAATATTTATTATCATCATCTGCGTTACAATAAACTGCGGCTAAAACAAAAACAAGTTTTCATAGTTTCAATCATTCCTACTAAATTTAGGCATTATGGTAGGGGAGCCCAAGCGGGAATTTTTGCAGCTACTCGAGCGCGTCAGATTATCATATGGGGAGGAACCTGGTACCCTGCAGATGTACGTCTATCACATATTGGCTCTTAACACAGGGAAGTCGGTTAAGGGGGGCCCGAAAAAAATATATCCTTATAAATACTCGACATTGTCAAATTAAGATAAGGTAAGTTAAGTACATGCAAAAGAGTGTATATTTAAAAAATCTGTCGATTTGAGCGGGGCGTAAGAAAATGGGCGGGGAGTCAAAAAGTTTCACAAAAAAAGCGAGTATTTCGGGAAATAATATCAGATCGAAAAATTTAAAAAAAAAAAACGTCTTCAATATTTTTCAAAAATCTATCGAATGGTACTAAACATTACCCCCACGGAGAGAGGTGGGGGTAAATTTAAAATTCTAAATACAAACCCCGCGATATTTCGCAAAATTAACATCAGATCGAAAAACTGCAAAATACACTTTCAAAATGTTCTTGATAAATCTATCGAATGGTACCAAAACACGACGTCCCACGGAGGTGGGGTGGGGGTTACTTTAAAATCTTAAATGGGACTCCCAAATTTTTATTGCAGATTTGGATTCTTTACGTAAAAATAAGCAACTTTTATTTGAGACATTTTTTCGAATTATGGATAGATGGCGCTATAATCGGAAAAAACGATTGTTGGAAATGAAAAAAAAAAAAATAAATTAAAAAAGGGAAAGTCCCCACTAAAATGGAAAATTTTACTTAACTTTTTTGGTTTTAGAACCTAATCACAACCCAATAGGTCCCCATAACGCTCGAGTGACTGCAAATTTAGCATACTTTGCTCCCCTACCATTATAATATTTATAATCAATGAACAGTATTTAAAATTTAAACCATTTACGATATGCTGATTTTTTAAATATTTTTATTTGCGAGTGTCTTGAGTGGATTTAAAAAACGATTTTACAAACATGGAAATGAAGGAAAAGGCCATCGGCAGTCCACCCAGCATAAATATTATAAATAGGTGGGCATGGGAATGTAACTTCTTCTTCTTTAGTAGCCTCTTCTGGTTCAGTCTTGAGGAGATAGTCCTCCCATTGTGTTTTCCATGTGCCTGCCTTGTGCTTCAGCGTTTCCCAAACGGTGGGTCGCGGTGTGTCTCTTACAGTAGCTGAGTAGCGTACAGACCGGTTTCCTCCCAGGCGCCAGCCCGATCAGTTTTCTCCCACTTTCTCTCTTGCTCGGATCCAAACACCGGTTCTTATTCTCAGTCTGGCTCTGGTATTTGCCTGAGTAATAACATACGACAGTGGCTTGATACTCCTTCTAGCGTTGTTTTCGTTTAATAGTAGAAGTTTTCACTACTTTTTATGCTATTTAAGTATGCTTATTTTATGTTATTTTAAGCCTCCCATTCCCATTGTGTTTTCCATATTCGCCTGCCCTGTGCTTAGCTATTTGGTGCCAGTTTCTTCCTGCCCTCTCTTTAATGTCTATCAATTTTTGCGGCGTTAATGTGCTCTTCTTTGCAATTGTATTATTCCCTTTGCCCGCTTCTCTTCGCTTTCTCTTGTCACATATCACGCCCATTTACATTTCAGATTTTGTGATAGCTTCGATAACATCTTTTACTTTGGTTCTTCTTAAATCTTCGTTTCTCATATGATCTCTTAAGCTTATATTTCTCATAAGTCTCTCAAAAGCTCTTTGAGTTATTCTAAGTCTATTGATAGATTGGTTAGTAGCGGCCCAGGTATGGGAAAATAATCATCA
This sequence comes from Diabrotica virgifera virgifera, assembly GCF_917563875.1. Taxonomy (NCBI): domain Eukaryota; kingdom Metazoa; phylum Arthropoda; class Insecta; order Coleoptera; family Chrysomelidae; genus Diabrotica; species Diabrotica virgifera. The sequence continues at coordinate 237,020,489 of NC_065446.1, read as the reverse complement.
CCCATGTGGCGAGCACGACCGGTAGACGGAGCCCGTCCCCGTTGCCGTTTCATCCAGTAGTACTATAAACTACCCAATGTCTTTCATAGCACACGATTCTTCACATTGAAAATCCTCAAATTATGTAAATAGATTCTGTCGAACGAAATTTACACTTCTGATTATATAGTTTATTAAAAATATTATACAGTCGAACCCGCTTATTGGAATAGCCTTCGTGCCCGGGATATTCTAATAACCGATCACTGGTGACTAATAGTAGAAATAATTGTACCGAATATACGTATCTAATAATACTACATACGTAATGTACTTTGTACATACTATGTATGTACAGTATTTCTCATGATCATCTTTCAGTGCGTCACAGTTTTTCGATTTCTTTCTAACGAATTAAATTGTATGTGACAGAAAAAAAGGCACGTCGGTGATTACATTTCGTCGGTGACATTTTTATAACATTTATTCTAGTTATTCTAGTTGTCGATAGATGGCGCCATAATAAAAAAAATAATTTTTTTTAAGTAGATAATAATATTACAAATATAATCTGTATAATTTATAAGACTATACAAATCAAAGAAAATACCATTTTATAAACGCAAGAAACACATTTGATTTGTTTTTATTCCAAATTGAAAATAAAATGTGACAACTGTCAGATTTAACTAAAATGTCATGTTAGAATAAATGTCATAAATGTGTATTATCACGGACTTACCCTTTTTCCTATCATTTGTTACGCACTGAAAAATGATCATGAAAAGGACAATACATACATACGTATATTATGGTTTTATTTCTTTTTGTGTTAATAATAATAGTGTACCTAACTGATACCTATTTTATATTTTCTTATTTAAATACATACAACAGAATTATGTACTTATTTTTTCTGGAAATATAATCGGTAATCTTGGACGAATTTGTTTTACATAAAAGATTATTCACTTTTTGCTCTAAATTATAATGATTAAAAAATTGACATTGGATTGGCCTTAAAGAAAACTTCTTATAATTTTACAAGCGGTTAAGACCAAATTAACCGTTTCTTAAAATCTATTGACTGGCAACACAATGGGTTAGCAATAAAAATGTTTACAAAATTGAAAAAGTACCTACTTTATGATCTGTGAATATTTTTGTTAGATGGTAGAATGATTGGTTGGTGCCCACAACGAAGTAATAAAATATTACCTGACAGACCCTATAAACCAGAAACCATGTAAAGGGCCTAGCCGGGTAAGATGATGAAAAGTGCCCCCAACTCGATTCTAATTCCATATAGGTCACCGTTTAGCATATATAGTGAAACTAACTTTCTGAAATTTTTAGCCCCCTAGGTGGTCATGTGACCCACCTAGAGCCTAATTAGGCTTTTTATGTTTTTATTTTTTATCTCAGCCGCATCGAGAACTAGCGAAAAACTAATAAAAAATTTGTAAGATTTAAAAAGCGTAAGCGTGTACGAAAAAACTTTTTTTTTTAATTTTTGGCGGGAAATTTAAATTTTAGAACGATTTTAAAATTTTAAATGAGTATAAAAAAATAACTAAGACATTCGTTTTTACGAAAAAAATATATAACGTGTATTTTTGCATATTTCACCCTGAATTTTTTCAAATTTTTAAAATTAGTGAAACGCACCTTCAAAAATAAAAAACCGCATTTTTCAAAAAAGGTAACACCGTCATTGGAGTAGGTGAAAAATTTAAAAAGAATTGGGGTTTGCTTAATAAAAATTTTTTGTAACACCATCCATTTTCAAGATACAGGGCGTTGAAGAAAACAAAATTTTACACATTTTTTACGATTTTGCCGAAACTACTGGCAACAATGTAATAAAACTTGGCGGGTTTTAAGAGGTAGTTGTTGTGCATGTTTTGACATACAATTAAGGATTTGATATTCATCATTGGCGCGCTTAGGGGTAATGGTCTGAACTTTTCAAAGAAAAAAAGATAGTACGCCACTGACATATTTCAAATTAACAATCATTTTTAAATTCCTCATTCAATTTGCGATAAAAAAACTATCTTATCATTTTTTCATACGAGGCGCCGTTTTGCTGCAAAAAATAAAATATCTTAACGTTTCCAAAGTATTCGAATTAGTTTTTATAATGGACGTACGAGTTTACGTATGTAGATGTAGAAACTACTAATAGAAGTTCGAATACTTTGTAAGGGTTAAGATGTTTTATTTTTTGAATAAAAATGGCGCGTCGTATGAAAAAATAGGAAGATAGATTTTTTGTCACAAATTAAACGAGGAATTCAAAAAGGATTGTTAATTTGAAATATGTCAGTGGCGTACTATCTTTTTTCTTTAAAAAGTTCAGACTATTACTCGTATACGCGCCAATGATAAATATAAAATTCTTAATTGTATGTCAAAAAATGCACAACAACTACCTCTTAAAACTCGCCAAATTGTATTACAATGTTGCCAGTAGTTTCGGCAAAATCGTAAAAAATGTGTAAAATTTTGTTTTCTTCAACGCCTTCTCTTCGTATATTGAAAATGGATGGGATCACAAAAAATTTTTATTAAGCAAACCCCAATTATTTTTCCGCTTTTTACCTATTCTAGTGACGGTATTACCTTTTTTGAAAAATATGTATAAAATTAATCAAAAAACGAAAAAAAGAACCGAAAAAATGCGGTTTTTTATTTTTAAAGGTGCGTTTCACCAATTTTAAAAATTTGAAAAAATTTAGGGTGAAATATTATGCAAAAATACACGTTATATATTTTTTTCGTGAAAACGAATGTCTTAGTTATTTTTTTATACTCATTTAAAATTTTAAAATCGTTCTAAAATTTGAATTTCCCGCCAAAAATTAAAAAAAAAAATTTTCGGACAGAACTTTTTAAAGCTTACAACTTTTTTATTTAAAGTTTTTCGCTAGTTCTCGATGCGGCTGAGATAAAAAATAAAAACTTAAAAAGCCTAATTAGGCTCTAGGTGGGTCACATGACCACCTAGGGGGCTAAAAATTTCAGAAAGTTAGTTTCACTATATATGCTAAACGGTGACCTATATGGAATTCGAATCGAGTTGGGGGCACTTTTCATCATCTTACCCGGCTAGGTTTCTAGGAATTTGTATATAAAAAGTTTTTGGTTAATCTGAATAATATTATATAAAGCGGTACTGTTTTACTAAAACGTATTCCTATAAGCGTTTACATTTATTAAGGAGTAAATGGAAACGTTTCGGGACCTCAAATTTTTATTCCTTAAACCGGGATATTTTTATAACAGGGATTCTAATAAGCGGGTTCGACTGTATATACTTACTATGTAAATTCGAAACAGGAATGCATTGTGCGCACAACTTGTCACTATCCCCGGTGCTAAATCCGAAATCTTTGGATCGGGCGTCAGGCACGCAACTGCTACCGACGAAATCGCTGAATATTGCACTGTAATCGCAAGACTTCTTTGAGACTATGTTCTGTGTCCTCAATGTGTCAATAAACACCAGCCATTCTAAAAAAAAACAGAATTTATTTTATTTATAGATAATTATAACTAGTTGGGCCTAATTTAACATGTAAAAACATTCGTACAAGTTGAAAAAAATAAATATTCAACGAAATATTGAACTTTCGAAATAAACGCAGTTTCAATTTAAGCGACAGACGGCATTCCCGATATTTTAACACTTCCGTAGTGTTATACAACAGGGAAAGAATTTAGTGACTGAGAGAATGCACAATGCACTGACAAGTGGCGGATCTAAGGGGAATAAAGGAAATTCACCTCCCCCCAACAAGGTTAAAATTGTTGAAATAAACCCTTTCGTTCACGAATTAAATTTCTTTAAGCTAAAAATCTGAAATTTGCAACATAGCGAGAATGATTTTTCTCGAATTTTTGATATTAGTTTTACATTTTCAAAATGCAGAGTTTGGTCACTACAAGATATCCTCATTTGAAGATATCGTGAGCCAATTGAGTAAAAATATTAGATATATTTTTTTTAAATACTGCGAAAAAGCAAAAAACTAAAGTGTTTTATTCAATAAGTAATGTATGGCATCTTAAAAAACATTTTTTTTACTTTTACAGAGATGAACCTTGCATTTGTTGCATGTCAATACAGAAAAATGTCGCATGAAATATAAAAACATATTTGAAAAATATTTTGTTCAAAAGCTGTTAGATGGCAGCACAGGTACTCATTGGACGGAATGAGATGTCCACAATTGGAGACAATGTGTTACAAGGGTAAAAACACATGGAGCTATATACAAAAAATTATAAAATAGGTTGTCCTCAATTGGGGTTAAAACACACGTACGGACAAAAATACCGAATATTTTGAATTTATTATGTGAAGTGAAATTTTTTGTGCTGCAATCCTTAGCCCTCCCAGTAGCATAGGGACAGGATTTCTTTTCCGAATGCGATGTTTTAAAATGCCATATTCGTGCTCGATCGGATTTAACTCTGATATGGGCTATATGGTGATCAATATAATGTTTTAAGTTGAATCTCATCAATGTATTCTCTATTCTAACAACATGATGTGGTGCGTTATCGTGCATCAGCACGAATCTATGATATCCAATGTGGCTGGTAAATGACAAAACATGATCTTCTAAAATGTTTTCAATGTACATGTCAGCTGTCATTCGCTCATCACCCTCACAAGTTCGGTATGTCCTTTCCAAGCAATACCGCTCAAGGATTGCAGCACAAAAAAACATTTCACATGTTAATTCCAAAATATTCGATATTTTTGTCCATGAGTGTATATTAGCTAACATGAAAATTAAACCATAAACAGATAAATTCAACCCAATAAACCCTATTTAGGACAATTAAGGAAACTTAGTTTCCAAGTGTTATTATTATGTCTTTTATGTAGTTTGAGTTTATCTTTTTATGTCTTTGGTTGGTGTTTCATTGGATTGGAAGTCCCCCCTCCCAAGGTAAATGTCTAGATCCTCCACTGGCATTGACAACGGTAGGAATGAGAGAAACATATTTAAAACGACATAGCAATATTAGTCACCAGAAACAGCGTCCCAAAAATTTAATAGATTTTTATTAGTGGAGGAATCAGCAAAGAGGAGAAATTTCCTATGTTCAACGATTCAACAGTAGTTATACAACACGGAAAGAATTTAAGGTGAATATGCACTAACCAGTGGCGGATCTACGGCGGGCGAAAATAGGGGAAATTCCTCTCCCCTAAAAAGGTTCAAAATTAAAGAAAATAATTGTCAAGACATAATAATAGGTTTGTTCTAGCATCAGTTTCAAACGGTTTGAAATGATCAGCGAATAGTCGACCAGCGCGAGTAGAGGGGATAGCACTGGTGACTGTATTATGTTCTCTCACTGACCAACTGTTTGCTGACGGTTTCTGACTAGTTTGACTGTTTGCTAGAACAAACCTAATATATTATTAGCTGACATGAAACTTAAACCACAGTCAGATAAACTCAATCCAATAAATACGGTAGTTAGGAAAACTAAGGCAACTTAATGCATATAAGTTATTATTTATGTCTTTTATGTAGTTTAGTCTTTTTGGTTGTTGTTTCACTGGAAGTCCCCCCCCCCCGGCAAATATCTAAATCCGCTACTGGCATTGGCAATGGTAGGAAATGAGAGAAGGATATTTAAAACGATATAGCAATAATAGTTGCACGAAATTTCTTCCAAAAATTTTAAAAGATTTTTATTCGTGGGGGGAATCGGCGAGGATAAGCTAAAATTGCTGGCAAACTTATACATACTTATACAAATTTTTAACTAGATTGTCATTTACATTACCTCTTCCACCATATCGAGGGAAACAAGATTGCTTTCCTTGGAGATCATTTAAACTCTTAATGCTTGTGCCGTTCTTCACAGCTATTACTACGTAAGAAATATTAGTCTTGAAGGTTTCTGGATAAGCGATAGGTTGCAAGCCTTTTCTATAAAAAAATATTCAAAATAATACCATCATTTAAAAGTATTTACTACATTAACTTGCACATCATTTGTACTTACAAACAGCAAATAGACGGGTAAGATGACTTAATAACATTACATGGCAAAACCGACATATTAACACTGAGATGAAGTCAAGAATTTATAAAGCCAGTGTAAGACCAATATGCTAGAATGACAACAGAATGATTTAGTTTACTTACTTGAGAGCAATATATCCATAAGTAACGTCGGAATACATCACATCAGATTTATTGTTTTGTAGATCAATTAAGCAAGACACCGTATCGTTATCCGAACTTTGTTTGCAATCTACGACAGGTTCAAGACCAACGTTTAAGGCAGCTTGTGCGAACCATTTACATTTTTGCTGTTCTTTGTCATTCAATGTGCACCAGTTAACTACTTCTTTACAACGAGTGTTATTCGAAAGTGATGGGATAGATCTGATACCTAAAAAACATGAACATATAAAAAGTACAAATAGTCGAGGAAATGAAGCATTTTGGCTCGCAATTTTTTCGTCCAGCATGGATTTACTTGAAATTTTCACAGAAGGTAGGGAATAGTCCAAGGATCATTTTCTATATCATGTCGCTATCATACGCTAAAACCTTGGGGGTGGTTGCCACCCCATCTCGGGGGGGGGGGGCGGGAATTTTTTATTACATTTTAACTATGTAAATCGATGTAAAAAGTAATTATAAGAATAAAATGTTTTTTACATTTTCTTCGTAAAACTAATATTTTTCGAGTTATTCGCGCTTGAAAGTAACAGTTTTTCGATGAAAAAATCGACTTTTTTAGAGGGTTTTTGAGAATACCTCGAAAAATATGCATTTAATAAAAAAACTGTAGATATCAAAATTGTATTTTTTAGTAACACAAACCAATTGATTTTTCTGTAATATCGTTAAGACCAATACAAACCCAGATGATCAATACAAACATGCCGTATGTTAAAAGTTAGCTGTTTTCGTCAAATGCATAATTTGAAATATTCAAAGTAAAATAACGGAAAAACTTTGCATTTTTTGAGGAAAACTTTAATAATCTTTTTTCAAGTATACAGTTAGGCCTTTCAAAAAAAATTAATAAAAAGTTTCTAGTCTGAAAATTAAGCGACTTATGATCAAAAAAATGTATGAAAAAATCAGTGCAAACAACCCCCTAACTACCCTTCTGATTAAAAATTTGTCTTCAACTTTCTGTAATTCCTTTTATATTTGTATTATCACTACACCCAAGAAGTTTGACCTATTTAAAAGGTCTAATTTTAGAAAAATTGGAGTTTAAAGAAAAATTAATTTTTTGCAATTTCCCATTTTTCACCTTTTACTTCAAAATATCTCCGAAAATACAGGAGATACGAAAAAAATGATAGATTACTAAATTGTAGCTTCTTTAATAACTAAAATTCCCTTGTTCATAGATTTTCATTACAGTGAACAGTTAGCGAGATATAGCTGTTTAAAATCTCTATTTACGAGCAAACACCCCCTTATTCGAGCCCTTTAAACCCACCCTAATTAAAAACTGAGGGATCTTACGGAATTTAGTTTACACACTTATAACTCTTCAAAAATCCTACAGTCATTTTTGAAAAAACTTTTTACCGCCAAAAATGAAGGAGCTATGCTTATAAAACGAATTTTTTTTTTCGAAAAATTCGGATAGTCCGCTTATGGGATAATTTTCAATGTATGTATAATACCACAGAACCGGTTCGTATACTGGAAGATGACTAAAAAACTATTTGTATTTGTACATATTTGTAAATTCGTATTTTTGTGTAAATAAATGTTTTTGTATTTCTTTAATTATACTTTTTTTTCTGTATAGACCTATTAAAATATCTACTTATAAAAACTGTAACGTTATTAAGGGTGGTTTTTAAGGGTTAAAATATTATGATATTATATCTTAAAGTATAAAACAATCATTATTATTTAACCAATCAAAACCAAATTTTACCCATATTAAAGTTTACAATGCTTTTATATAATTTTTGACAATAAGGGGTAGTTTACACCCCTAAAAATATTAAACACCCTTAAGCATGATATAGAATATGAAGTACAGGGTGAGATGATCCTAATCCCAAATTTTTATGTAAATCGATGCAAGCCGAAATTATTCTTTTAGGATAAGTAAATTTTTTATATATAGCTCCAACAAGGGTGGTTTTAAGGATTGAAATATTATGATAGTATATCTTAAAGCATAAAACAATCACTATGTAACTAATAAGAACCGAATGTTGACAATATTAAAGTTTAAAATGTTATTTTATAATTTTTTACAATTAGGGGTAGTTTTCACCCTTACAAAACCAAAAGCGTACAACGGCTCAATATAGAAAATGAACTAGAGGGTGTAATGAGCCTAATCCCAAATTTTTGTACAAATGCTGGACGAAAAAATTGCGAGGTTTTGCCATTTTTTCAGCTTCATTTCCTCGACTAAAATAAAGTATGTCCTAAAAGTTTTGGCACAAAATTAATTGGCTTTAATTTTAACAAAAACGAACGAGTTTTAAAACCGTTCGGTAAGGGTACTTGTTGCGCTCTCTAAACGAACTGAAATATAAGACGGCTTTGGCTTCGTATTGCAACGAGATGGAAATGGTTATTCATTGTTATTTCTATTCGTATTAATCTTATCTGATTATGCATGGTTCCATTTTCGTTTGAATTTTTTCGCGCTGGACAGATGGAATGTGAATTGCAAATTATATAATTCCCTCATATTCCTAGCTTAAGCGTCCGCTTACCTTGCATTTTTGGAAGCCACGGAGGTTAAAATAGGTCGATTTAAGCAAACTTACCTTAGTACAAAAATTGATAATAACCGAAATACAGCGTGTCAATGTTAAAACTTCTATTTTATTTATGCTTGAATGTTTCCTAACAGACATGAGCTAATAACACAAAATTTGGTAAGCGGTGGTTTTTGGGACAAGAAATCTAAATTCGCCACCAAAAATGACGTATTACCCAGAGGGCGCCACATACGCTTCTAAGCGCTCATTTAATAGGTTCAATTGTTTGTATTACCCAATCTACACACTTTTTGAATCAAAACTTTTATTCTCTTAATATTTTTACTTAACAAATGTATAATACATTCATCTCGCTAAACTCAACCGTTTTCGAGATAAATGCATTTTAAATCTGCGAGGCAACAACATTTTTTGCACAATATCATTTAGTTACACCCGAAAAATAACTTAAACCCATAAAAATTTCCAAAAATGTATCGCACTTGCGATGCAATGACATAAATATGAAAACTGGCACAGTTATTATGGTTTTAAGTTTATTTTTCGGGTCTATCTACAATAATATTATGCAAACAATTATGTTGTATCGCAGAATTAAAATGCGTTTATCTCGAGAACAGTTGAGTTTAGGGAGATGAATGTAGTATAATTTTTTTAAGTAAAAATATTAAGAGAATAAAAATTTTGATTCAAAAAGTACGTGGAGTGGGGGGATAAAAAAATTAACGCATTAAATGAGCGCTGAAAGACGTTGTAGCGCCCTCTGGCTAACACATCATTTTTGGTGATGACACATCAGGTTTGACACCCTATATTTCTGTTATTATCAACTTTGGTACTAAGGTAAGTTAGCTTAAATCAACCAATTTTAAGCTCAGGAATCTAAGGTTAAGCTATCACCCATTCTTTACCAAACACCCTGTATAGTTTAAAACTAATGAGTCTGTATAAATAAACGTCTTGCTTACCTGCTACATGCTTGGACAGTGAAGTGTCAGGAAGATAATTAATTTTATCAGTGGATTTCATTTTAAGAAGTTCTAGTAGAGAGTCTTTTATAGGGAGCATTCCTAAACTTTGAGATGCAAATGCGGTGTTAGCTGGTAAGTTTTTCTTCAGGTAGTCCGAGACCTCATTGACTCTAGTCCTAAAATTATAATATTCAGTTATAACACACTTGCGAGCAAAAAAATCGATTCTTCGATAGATTGTAGTTTATGCTTATAGTCTAGCCGCTAAAAAGATGGAATGATCACGCGAACAGCAGGCACTCTTAAACGTTCCTCTCCCGATATTACCACTTTTTCCACTTTTACACCGCTCAACAAAAACGAATTTTAAACACTGCCTAAGAAAATTCACCAGCCGAAGTGCAAAACACAAAATAATGACGGCGTAAATAGTTGTTAGAAAGTCTGGCTTCGAACGACCGGTCGATGCTTGCATTGAATGATCACACGAACTATGAATTCCATCTATTAAACCAGTGATTCCCAACCGGGGGGCGATCGCCCCCTTGGGGGCGATGTGAGATTTTCAGGGGGGCGATAGAGCGAAGGGGGCGATATGGGGGGCAATAGAGAAAAGGGGGCGATATGGGGGGCAATAGAGAAAAGGGGGCGATATGGGGGGCAATAGAGAAAAGGGGGCGATAAGGTGGGCGATTAGCATCTGGGAAAAGAGAAATGGGTAATAGAGAAGAAAAAACAATACTTTCGATCGGATATCCATAGGATAATAAAAAGTAATTAAATGTACACCAATGCAGGTAATAATAACACAAACATCTCGTCTAGTAACAGAGGGCTATGAATCATGATACAATTTAATTCTATAGGTAAGTAATACATTATAATTAATTCTTCATTTTCCTTTTATCAAGCTTTCGTATTGGGCGAACATCCGCACAAAAGAGAAAGGGATAGAAGTGGGATAAGAATGATGAGAGTAGGTACCGACCCTGCCGATCTGACTCCAACAAAAAGTGTACGGCCAAAATTGTGGTCGTTTTGTCATCTATCTATCTTTTGCCCTTCATTTGTCCACAGTTGAACGTAGGCCTCCCCCTTATTTTTCCACTCTTCTTCGTTCAGTGCTAATCCTGTCCATCTGGTCCCAGCGTATCTTTTTGGGTCATTGGACCATCTCATCTGTGGTCTGCCCTTTCCTCTTTTACGGTCCCAAGGTCTCCAGTGGATTGTCGCTTCATTCCATCTTCCGTCTTTTTGTCTGTTGTTTTATCATGTTTTTAACTAGAGAGTAGCTGCATGTTTGTTTAGATCTTTCACTTTGGTTTTATTTCTGATCCATGTATTTTTATTTTTGTCACTTATCTTGATACCCAGCATCTTTCTTTCCATTGCCCTTTGAGTATTGGCCATTCTTTCCATATTTTCCTTCGTGAAGGTCCATGTCTGTGCTTCATATGTAAATATTGGTCTTGTCATAGATGAGGTAAATAAAATTAAAGCAAAACCAAAGAATAATGGAATATTTCGTACACTCTGACACTCTGTAAAGAAAATGATAAGATATTTAATACATTGCTACTACAGTACTACATACGGAAGTCCGCTGGCTTTCCAAAGGGAATTGCTTACGGCGGTTCTGCAGTCTCATGGATACTATTATCGAATTTCTGATAACTACTGACCCCACACTGAGTACAACATTACAAGAGAAGCGAAAAATGACATCGCTTAACTATCAGATATTTCTGAAAAATTAAATGGAACGAATCTGGAATTACAAAGGAAGAACATAAATATGGCCAAAGCGAAGGGAGTAGTCGGAGCATTCATTGACAAATTATCTATTTTTGAAGAAAATATACAGAGAGGAGGTCTGACCAAATTCCCCAGAAATCATCATGCGTGTTATTCTGAGGATCATTAAACATATTGCCTCCACCTTGGAGGGGATTTGAGGTACATAGCTATTAACCAACATTGAGTCAGACATAAAGAAATTATGTGAGTATCACCAGGCCCAAGGGAGAAATTAACAATTATTACTAACCATGTTCACCAACACGTGGACAAAATGCAAGAGGCACAAGATCGAAATAGAGGGAAAATTATGAGAGAGATCTATGTCCAGCAGTGGACAAGCGAAGATTGAATGATGACTTACCATGTATCATTTTACAAAATGTAAAAATAAATCAATATTGTACTGAATAATTTTTTGTTTCAATTTAATTGGGGAGGGGGGCGATTATAGTATTCACAACCGGTGAAACCTGTCTAAGGGGGCGATCATGGGAAAAAGGTTGGGAACCACTGTATTAAACGGCTCGAGTATAGTAATTTCATATTGTCTTCTTTGAATTGAGATGACTAATTACCTAGGTAAATTAAGAAACGGTGTAACACCTATCTCGAGAAATACACTTCCAAATGAAAAACCAAAAAACAAATGTTTAATATTTTTTAAGAATCTATATAATGGCACCAAACTCTTTGAAGGTGGGGCGACGGACCAATTTGAAAGCTTAAATGGGGAACCACAATGGAGATTAGGATTCTACTTCAAAATTTAAATGTAAGTTTTATGATTTTTTTTTCAACTCGGTATAGATGGCGTTGTAATCACAGGAAAACCTGTACAGATCCGAAGCCTAGAAACAAATTTTTATGGTATGGAATACAGTGTTTTAAGAATCTTTTGTAGAATCAAAATCTGCAGTAAAAATAGGGGTTTCTATTAAAGATTTCAATGTTATCCTCTACCCCATCCCCAGGGGGTAGGGTGGAGGGTCATGGTGTCATTGGATAGATTTTTGAAAAATATTGTAAACGTGTTTTTCAGTTTTTCATTAAAAAGCGTATTTCCAGAGATATTAGACCGTTTACATAATTTTTCTGGGGTAAAATCTAAACAAGCTGTAAGTATTATAAAGTGCACATAAATAAAAACATCATAAATAAATATCAAAATTGCAACCTTGCACAGAAAATTGCAACCTCCATTTGGATGAAAATAATATTAGCAACATTAACTCACCTTCATCATTGAGAACGAAATAAAGAGCCTGAAAAATAACAAAAGCCCCGGAATAACAGAAATATCGGTCGAAATGATAAAATCAGGAGGGAAATGACTACAAAAAAAGATATATGACCTGATAAAAAGAATATGGGAAATAGAAAAAATGTCAGAAGAGTGGACCATAGCAAGGATATGCCCTATACATAAAAAGAGGTGATAGAATGCTATGCGAAAACTATAGAGACATCGCACTACTAGAAATAGTTTACGCACAATAGTTTAATATCGGAAAAAATGTTGGGAGAATAAAAGGTAGGTTTTAGAAACAACAGATCAACGACGGACCGAATATTTGCCTTAAAAGAAATACAGACTACCTGTTACGCACATAAAACAGTACTATATGCTTTGTTCATCGACTCTAAGCAGGCCTACGACACAGTAAACAGACAGCAGATGTACGAACTGATGAAAGAATTGGGGATACCAAGTAAAATTGTCAGGATGGTAAAGATGACGATGGAAAACACAACAATAGAAATAGCATGGAAAGGGTATGCATCCAAAACGTTTGAAACCGAGGAAGGATTAAGACAAGGAGACCCACTATCAACAACTGCATTCAATCTAAAATTGGAAGGAATAATCATTAAAAGCAGAATAAATATGTAAGAAACGATATTTAAAAACGGCTACCAATGCTTGCAACATTTGTTTGCAGATGGTCTGACACTATTAGCAACAAGCAAGAAAGAACTACAATAATGAAAAACATAATGACAGAAGCCAAAAAATTTTTATGATAATGGGAGAGATCCAAAAAGAAAAGTAAAATAACATCATAGTACAAATAGATGGAGAGTCAAAATAGATGAAAATGGTCATGAGGAAGAGGAGATAAAGGCGAGAATAGCTAAAGGAAATAAAAAGTATGGAGTATTACGCACATTAATGAAATCCAAATACGTATCAAGAAAAACAAAAATCAGAATTTATAACACTGTTATCAGACCTACAGTAACATACGCATGCGAAACATCGGTATTGAAAAAGTCAGACACAGACCTTTTAGAAAGATGGGAGGGAAAATGCAAAGAGATATGAAAGCGTGAAAATAGGTCAGTGGAGAAGAAGAACCAATAAAGAATTGGAAGAACTATATAAAGAACCAACGATCACGACGACGATCAAAGCACAAAGAATACGGTATTTGGGACACATCGAGAGAATGGGAAGTAAAAGAATGCCAAAAATGGTACTCGCACGAAGACCAATACAAAAGAGAAGGAAAGGCAGACCAAGGAAAAGATGGAAGGACAGTGTTTACGATGATCTGAAGAAAAGTAACATTGAGAGATGGAAAGAACTAGCATTGGACAGAAGGAGATGGAGGGAGGTGGTGAAGGAGTGTATGAAAAGACTGAAGTGTAATTAAATAAAATTTATAAGACTAAAATAAAATGCAATCAGAAATGTAAACATTTTAGCCCTAGGCCTACAAGGCCTGTTGAGCTTAAGAAATAAAAAATATTAACTCACCTTCCTGTTACGATCAGTCTATTCAGTTGTTTGGTCCATACGCAAGGAATGGTCGTGCTAATAGTGTCATTAGGACAAAGATATTGGTACCTATCAGCATTGGTACTTTTGTTTAGAAACACTAAGGCTCTGGAAAGGCTTGTGACGGCTACATCTCCACCAGATTCGAGGCAATTCAAGGAATCGTTGAATGGAGTCTTGTAGTTGACGTTGCATTTTTCAGGTCCACAAAGATCACATAGGTTGGAATATTTAGATTCTACAAATAAATGAAATAAGCTTTACTTTAGTCTTTGATAAATACGAAGGCTACCCATAAAGTAGCCGCTAGTATAGTGGTAGTCGCTAGGTGCAAGATCCGGACTATATGGCGAAACACCTCCCACTTTAATTGAAGAGACAAGTTCATCAGTCACAATGCTTGGCCACCCACTTCGTTCTTTATCGTGTACACTGATTCGACCGTTTTTGAATTTAATGCACCATTGACGCACTCCACCTTCAGTGATCACATTGTTCCCATTAACAGCACAAATTTCGCGATAAAGGGCCTAGCCGGGTAAGATGATGAAAAATGCCCCCAACTCGATTCGAATTGCATATAGGTCAACGTTTGGCACATATAGAGAAACTCACTTTCTGAAATTGTTAGCCCCCTAGGTGGTCACGTGACCCACCTAGAGCCTAATTGGGCTTTTTATATTTCTTATTTTTTATCTCGGCCGCATCGAGAGCTAGCGAAAAACTTTAAATAAAAAAAGTTGTAAGTTTCAAAAAGTTCTGCCCGAAAATTTTTTTTTTATTATTTTTTGGCGGAAAATTCAAATTTTAGGACGATTTTAAAATTTTAAATGAATATAAAAAAATAACAAAGACATTCGTTCTTACGAAAAAAAATTATACCGTGTATTTTTGCATAATGTTTCACCCTGAATTTTTTCAGATTTTTAAAACTGGTGAAACGTATTTTTAAAAATAAAAACCCTATTTTTTCGCTTTTTGATACAATTTTATACAGGGTGTTTAAAAAAGGTAACATCGTCACTAGGATAGGTTAAAAACTGAAAAATAATTGGGGTTTGCCTAATAAAATTTTTGAAGTTATACTTCTTTACCGGCGATATGAGGGTGCATTTTTATATGTTAAAATCTATGATCCCGGCGCATGCGCATTATAACTTTGTTCTGATTGGATGTTCAAATGACATGTCAAAAATTATTCAATATGGCGGCTGTGGCACAGCTGTACTTAGATTATTTATGGTTGTTGCGTTTTAAAATTTGTGTGAAAAGAAACAACAAACAAAAGTTAGTTAATAGTTATACTGCCTTTTTAAATAGTTTTCATATACATACCTATATTTTTGGACTTTTGGACTATTTTGGACAAGGAAAACTCATTCTAATTTGGTAAGTAGTTTTTATTATAATCATATTGTAATTATACATTTGGATTAGGTTGAAATACAGTAGAGCGTCGATTATCCGAACTAATTGGGGGGCATAATTATTTTTGGATACAATATTGAAGAAAATTGAAGATATTTTAAGCGTCAATTACTAACGCTTGCTCGGATAATCGACGCTCTACTGTACATTTATTTTCTCAAGAATGGGGATTTTAGAGAGAAATCCCAAATTAGGTCCGATTTTTATTTTTAAATTATGATTTTTTGGCGTAGATTTATTTATCTAGTAGGTATGTAATGCTTTGATTTACATACTTAATTTGATTACCAACAAAAGTTCTACCAATCTTCATCTAATATATTGTTTTCTTACTGTTTTGTTATATTTTAATATTTTCTTCCACAAAATTTAAACTACATAATTTAATTATATTCAAAACAACTGTCAAACAGTAAAATGTTCAGTTACCTTATTTTTCCACATGACAAATAATGTGGAATTGGACGAGTGAGTCTAGGCTTCGATTACGAATCAAAGCGCCCAGAAATTCACGGGTTCGATTCCCGATGCAAGTTTTTATTTTTTTATGCATTTTATGATTGTAAGTATATTTGTTATATAATTTTTTTTCAGAAAATGCTTATTTAAAATTTTTGCCAACAATTATTATCGTTCAGAAATAATTTTTTTCTTTGTGGCATTTTTCAATGTGTTTATGTGCGTTTTATTCTTTTATTTTTAAAATTTTTGGTATTGTCTTAAAAATCACATAATATGTAGTAGAAGTATAACTTCTTACGTGCGTACAAAGTACACACACATTCATTTTTTAATGTCATCCATTTTCAAGATTAAAGAAAACAAAATCTTACACATTTTTTACGATTTTGCCGAAACTACTGGCAACATTGTAATAAAATTTGGCAAGTTTTAAGAGGTAGTTATTGTTCATTTTTTGACATACAATTTTATATTCATCATTGGCGCGCATACGGGTAATGATCTGAACTTTTTAAAGAAAAAAAGATAGTACGCCACTGACATATTTCAAATTAATAATAATTTTTGAATTCCTCGTCCAATTTCGGACAAAAAATCTTTCCACCCTTTTTTTCATACGACGCGACGTTTTCATGCAAACAATAAAATAGCTTACCGCTTGAAAAGTATCGGAATTATGTTTTTCTATGGATGTACATATTATGTCTATAATGTAGTAGATGTATTGGGACCGTGCAAGTTCGGCAAAGCGACACCTATTTCTACGCTCTGCACTTTTATTCGCACTTTTAATTATATTGGCCAATTATATTAGTCCTGGTTACTGGATAATTGTCAAGGCCATAGGCCAAAAAAATAATAAGAAGAAAAAATAAGATTCAGGTTATGTTATTAAATCGTAAACAATTGTATGTAGTAAATAAAATTAGTTATTAAAATGCAGTACTGCAAGCAAAATACAATTAATTAAACTTACCTTTATATAATAATTGCATATCATATCAATATTGTGGAGCAACATATAATTTTTGTTCTTCAATGACAGTAGATATGAAATCTACGTCAATTTGACAATTTCAATTGACAATATGAATTATTGAAGAAAGTTGCAATATTTCTCCGCTATTCGCGCACGATCGTTTCACGTATCCCTTCCAAGTACTTGCACACCGCGAATAGGAACTTACATAGAAATTCGAATACTTTGTAAGGATTAAAATATTTTATTTCTTGCATAAAAATGGCGCGTCGTATGAGAAAATAGGAAGATAGATTTTTTGTCACAAATTGAACGAGGAATTCAAAAATGATTATTAATTTGAAATATGTCAGTGGCGTACTATTTTTTTGCTTTAAAAATTCAGAGCATTACCCGTATGCGCGCCAATGATGAATATAAAATTCTTAATTGTATGTGAAAAAATCAACAATAACTACCTCTTAAACCTGCCAAATGTTATTACAATGTTGCCAGTGGTTTCGGCAAAATCGTAAAAAATGTGTAAAATTTTGTTTTCTTCAACGCCCTGTATCTTGAAAATGGATGACATTACAAAAATTTTTTATTAAGCAAACCCCAATTATTTTTTAGTTTTTTACCTGTACTAGTGACTGTGTGACCTTTTTTAAACACCCTGTATAGAATTGTATCAAAAAGCGAAAAAATGCGGTTTTTTATTTTTAAAAGTACGTTTCACCAGTTTTAAAAATCTGAAAAAATTTAGGGTGAAACATTATGCAAAAATACACGTTATAAATTTTTTTCGTGAGAACGAATGTCTTAGTTATTTTTTTATATTTATTTACAATTTTAAAATCGTCCTAAGATTTGAATTTCCCGCCAAAAAATAAAAAACATTTTTTTCGGACAGAACTTTTTGCAACTTACAACTTTTTTATTTAAAGTTTTTCGCTAGCTCTCGATGCGGTTGAGATAAAAAATAAAAAGCCTAATTAGGCTCTAGGTGGGTCACGTGACCACCTAGGGGGCTAAATATTTCAGATAGTGAGTTTCTCTATATGTGCTAAACGTTGACCTATATGCAATTCGAATCTAGTTGGGGTCATTTTTCATCATCTTACCCGGCTAGGCCCTTTCAATTGGTGTTGTTTTTGATCGCGGCACACATTTCAAACAGCTATTGTAAAATAACGAGAAGAGACAGTGACTTCGCGCCAGCAAGGCTGGACAGCTACTGAATACTGAACGGAGGAACGCCACGGCCAAGATGCTAAGATGGCCGCGTTAGCCCCGCCCCTAGAGGCTACAGATCAAAACGTTACGAAAATTCTGGATAGCCCTCGTATCTTACACTAAGTATTGTGATGATATACCAGATTAGATCATGTGAGGTCGTGAAGTCATGCATCCTCTCTGCACTTCGACCTATAGAGATCTTTTGTGCATATGACATATGATGTTACAAACAGAATAACTTACTTAGAATGAACACAATGGCCAAAAAGATGAAATAACATCTTTTGTAGACGATAAGTACGTTATGAATAATTTATAAAAGAAATAAGTAGGCTAATAAAGTATAGATAACTGAAGAACGACTTAGTTATTTTTCTGAAACGTTTCAGAAACACTTTTACAGTTATACAGAAACGCATATATACGATATTAATTACATTATTTCCTAGAGCAATCAAAGACTGTAACTTATTCCGTCATATGTCTCTTCTCTTGGAACCTACCAACACACGGTATGTAATGCGTGATAGCTGAAATATTTTGTCGTCTTTAGGCGGTCTTTGTCTTTGCGGTTTTTGTATAAGCCCTTCGCTGTCCTTTTAGATATATGTTCAATTTGTTCTACCAAACGAATTATGGCATTCTAAATTTTTATTTAGATGATAAAATGATTCTTGAGTCGATATATTTCGCAATTGTTGTCCTTCATAATTGATTTTTAAAAAACGGTCTAAAAATTTGCCCCTCCCAAGTGTTAAGGACTGTTACACTTTTCGGACTCAGCGACAACAACAGCAACAGTGACAGACAACTCGGCTATTTCTAGGATGTGCCAGACAAGTCAGCTACAACTGACTTGTCTGGTATGCTAGATAGATCGTTTCAATGAGGTAGCTTTTGGCCCATTCCACTGAGACCTTTTCATATCTATTCTGGTCCTCTAGCCCTAGCCTTAGATTACATTTTCTAGCCCATCATTTTTAAAAGGTCTATTTATTTCGAGACTGAATCTTTCATGTAGCTCTTTACTTTGGCTTTTCTTCGCCTAATGCAAAGAACCGCACATTTCCCAGGCTGCCACACTGACATAAAATGTGCTTTACTGTTTCTCCTTCTACGTGACATTTAGGAGACAGAATCTGCATAGGTCATCATCTGCCAATCCCATCAGCTTCAACTCTAATTCAGCTCACAGTGTCGTGTTAGCAGACCTATTATTATGGCATTGACTGTTTTCCTGTCTTTGCTTATTAGATCTATCGTAAATTTTGCCAAATGTTCTGTACTCAACTGTTTTGTCTGTCTTTGCCTTGTAAATTCCTCCACCATTTCAGAAATTTGTGAGCTATCACTTTCTTGTAGCCGTTCCTGTTACTGCCTTATCAATGCAGCAGAAGGGTTGTTTGACCATTTCATCTTAGTCTGGGCAGATTATCGGAGAATGGCCATTTTCGAGAAAAGTTATTTACCAGCAACTTTATTGCTGGAATCGAATCTTATTACTGTATATGTGAATAATATAGGTATGCAAAGTCCGCAGATAGTGTGCTACTTTTTTTATAAACAAAATGGCACCCGAAAATCGTGTTTTTTTTTCAATTTTTGCTCTATAACTCCAAAGACTTCAACTTTACACCAAAAACACTTAAATAAAAATTCACCGTAATTAAATTCTGAATAGAGACGTGTTTTTCCCGATTTACTTCGACGAAAGTTTTCCCCGGAAAATGCGGGGTTTATTTTTATTTCTTTATTTATTTAAATCTTTATTTTTCAATTAAAATTTTAGATAAGTAATTGTTTATCAATAATTAAATAACTTGGTAATATAAAAGCTCTTTTTAACTATGATTTTTGTATAAAAAGACACTGTACCTATCTAATGTACTTAACATAATTGAAATTGGACTATTTATGCGGCCGCAGGAATATTTTAAAATTATAAACAATTTTTTGGCTTATAAACAAATAGAATATATCGGGAAATATTAAATTAAATTAAATCATGAAAACGGTATTGGAAAAAAAGCGGCAGGACGCTTCTTTTTAAAGAAAAAACGTTTAATTGTGATGAGTGGTTTCTGAGATACAACCGGTCAAAGTTGACCGGCATTTACGGCAAAGATATAAACAATAGGATCATAATTTTCAAACCATCTCCTTTTTATTTCGGTCCTATTTCTCCACACCAATTTTCATATCTTCAAAATACTCATAACATATTGTTCTGAAGCTATTTCCTTGTGGCATTTTTATAATTAACAATTTATATCGGAAATAAGCCACAATTAAATTGAAAACAATAAAAAAAAGCAGTAGGATGTGGTTACCCATACTGAAAGAGGAAATCTATAGAAAGAAAATACCACGATTAGTAATTCAATAACATATCGAGTTAGTACATATTTTATATTTTAGTATTATGTACTTATATATCTATGTACTAATATTATTTATAATTTAAACATATTAAAGTCAGAATTTGGTATTAGTTCTTTGAGAGTAAATTAAATGTAAGACCAAATACTTACGTAGTCGGGATAGTATCACGAGGTTTTTTCCTGGTTTTCCCTCGTGATTTACTATGGAATCTCTAACGCGAGAATTTTACTGTCATCGTTACATGCTATGATTTTTTTGTGACGGATATTCTTGAGTTGGGGTTGATTTCATGTAATCGAATGAACTATCTTTCAGTAAAGTCGTCCCAGGAACGCAACTCATAAATATTGGCAATCTCATTTTAAAGTCTTCTACTTTAAAATGTATGTCTGAATTGCCAATATAAATGAGACAGATTAAATAAATTATTAGAAGAATTTTTTACTTAGCAACAACATTTTTGTTTAATCTAGTAGTATTTTGTATTTTGACAACGACACCCGATTTGGGCGTCGAAACGCTATTTTTTTCAATTTAATTGTGGCTTATTTCCCATATAAATTGTTAATTACTCATAACATATATTATTCTAATAAGAACTATGGATATTACGAGTGAAAATTGCCAAAAATAGCAAAATTCCAATAAAAAATTAGGTTGGAGAAAATGTAATCTCAAACTTCAAAATCGGTATACGTTAAAAAATGCATTTTCTCGGCTTTTCACGGAGCATTTTTTTTCATTCTTTTGTTCCCAAGTAACTCGAGTAGAGCCACCTAACTAACGCATTATTAAATGTCAAAGTTGCTTTTGTTTTGTTATAATAAATTTATTTATTTATTATAACAAAGAATTTTAATTTGTTTAAATATTGTTTAAATAATTATACAGCTTTCAAATAAGAATATTTTTGTTTTTAACGTTAAAAGGTACACTTGTAGTAAGTTTATCTAAAAAAAGTCTACAACTGGAAAAAATACGTAGTTTCCTTTTCTTATAAATAAATTAATCTATTTAACAAAACAAAAGCAACTTTGACATTTAATAATGCGTTAGTTAGACGGCTCTACTCAAGTTACTTGGGAACAAAAAAAGAATGAAGAAAATTTCTCCATGAGAAGCCGAAAAAATGCATTTTTTTAACGTATACCGATTTTGAACTTTGAGATTTCATTTTTTCCAACCTAATTTTTGATTGGAATTTTGCTATTTTTGGCAATTTTCACTAGTAATATCGATAGTTTTTATTATAATAATATATGTTATGTGTATTTTAAAGATATGGAAAATTGGTGAAGAGAAAGAGGACAAAAGTAAAAAGGTGATGGTTCGAAAATTATGATCCTATTGTTTATATCTTTGCCGTAAATGCCGGTCAACTTTGACCGATTGTATCTCAGGAACCACTCATCACAATTAAACGTTTTTTTCTTAAAAAACAAGCGTTCTGCCGCTTTTTTTCCAGTACCGTTTTCATGATTTGATTTAAATTAAAACTTCCCGAGATATTCTATTTGTTTATAAGCCAAAAAATTGTTTATAATTTTAAAATATTCCTGAGGCCGCTTAAATAGTCCAATTTCAATTCTGTAAAGTACATTAGATAGGTACAGTGTCTTTTTATACAAAAATCATAGTTATTCTTATGTATCGTAATTATTGTGGTTATTATAGCGAGCGTAAATTTTTAATTAACAATTCAATTGTTGCTAAACTGTTTATTCAATTTCCATCGGCTTCTGGAATTACAATCTATACAAAAAGAGCTTTTACATTACCAATTTATTTAATTATTGATAAACAATTACTTATCTAAAATTTTAGTTGAAAATTAAATATTTTGTTGGAAAAACCCGCATTTTCCGGGGAAAATTGCTCGTAAATAACTTTTACTTGTATTTTGCTAATTAGCTGATTTTTCATTACCTATGACCCTCGTGCCATATTATCCAGGCTACCGTAACTTTGTTATGGTATCCTAGTTTATTTAGGGCACCCTCACAATCCCATACCATTGAGTGCCTAAGGGTTTGTTTACTACGGAGACCAAAGGATGGTATCGCTAGTATCCTATTCTTAATTTTGGCGAACGCGCGCATTTAAAATAATGCATCTGGCGATCGAAAATATGGTAAATACGAGCAGTACGAGGGATACCAGGGAGCGAGGGTCGGCACCTCGTCATGAGCACAACTTTAGGCGCTGCCGTAAAGATGATTGTACCTCAATCTTCAAAAATGTAGAAGTACCGGCACTGAAATTTATCTGTATGTCCTTCGTGTAGTGTATTTGTTAGATATATGTTAATTTAAGTTGTCACCAATTATAATATTATATGAATAAATGACATTCGAGGATACCTTCCTTTTCTTGACGAAATGCCCTTGAAGATGCTCTAGGAGTGAAAGTATAAATTTTGCAAGATTAAATAAATAGTCGAAGTAATGAAGCTTAAAATAGGACAAAACCTCGCAATTTTTACAGAATGGATCGATTTGCTTGAAAATTTGAGAATAAGTAGTGGATAGCCCAAAGATCAGAATCTATATGATGCGCAAAGGCGCTTTGAACATGGAGGTGGTTGCCACCCCATCGCGGGGGTGGACATTTTTTATTATGTTTTGACCCCAAAAGTTGGCAAGACATTCATTCTAAGCAAAAAACGTTCTATACATTTTTTTCATAAAATTAATAGTTTTCGATTTATTCGCTATCGAAGGTGTTAGTTTTATATCGAAAAAATTAATGTTTTAAATCAGTTTTCTGCTAATAACTCAAAAAGTTTTCGTTTTATCAAAACAACTTTGCTTAACAAAAATGTACCTTTTGAAAAAATAAACAAAACCGTTTTTTTTTTAATTTTCTTTAAGACCAATAGTAATCGAGCTATACTTTATTATATGTTAGCTCTTCTTCGTCAAATGCTAAATATTGTAGTTTCAAAGTCAAAAGAAGGGAAAACTATGCATTTTTCGAGGATAATTTGTTGAAACTAATTTAAAGTATTTAAACATATCTATCCACAGAAATAAAAAAAGTCTCTAGCTCAAAAATTAAGTGACTTATAATGAAAAGAATGTCAATCCCTATTTTTTTGAGCGAAAAGTGATCGCAGTCAACCCCATAATCACCACCTAATTAAAATTAGTCATTTGTCTTATTTTGTCTTCTTTATTTATGTATTATTAATAGATTCTAGAAGTATGACCGGCTTAGAATTATTAGTTTTAAAAAGAATGGAGTTAAAAGCGAATAACGAATTTTTGTAGTTTGGTAAAAAATTCCCTTTTCTTCCGAATAGAAAGATTAGCCTCACAGACACGAAAAAAATGTTTCAATATCAAATTGTAGCCTATTTAATTCCCAAGAAATTGGTTTGCAAAAATTAAGTGAGATATTGATAATTATAACTTATAATAACATGCAAAAACCACCTTTACCAACCCTTTCAAAGTCACCTCTTTTTGCAACTGAGGATATTAAATGGATTTAATATCAACAGCCTATAGGTCTTGTGAAAACCTACAAAATTCTTTTTTACCAAACTTTCTAAGATAAAAAATAAAAAAGTTACGGTTAAAAAATCAATATATTTTTTGAACAAAAAAAGGAGAAATCCAATTGGAAGTATAATATAAGTTAGCGGTGTTTTTAGTAATTGGCCTTATTCATTCTTCTTTATTTATGTATTATTAATAGATCCTAGAAGTTTGACTGGCTTAGAATGATTGGTTTTAAAAAAACTGGAGTTAAAAGCGAATAACGAATTATTGTAGTTTGGTAAAAAATGCCATTTTCTTCAGAATAGAAAGATTAGCATCAGAGATACAAAAAAATGTTTAACAAACACACAATGTTTAACAAACATACAAAAATCAAACTAATTTGATTATTGTTTGTGAAATATTGTTTAAACAGTTGCATATGTTTAAACATAATAAACTTTTATTCTCAACTTAAAATATATGAACAAAGAAAGTTTTTTCCAAAAAAGTGTTATTTCAAAGGACAGAGCATGTGTTTTTATTTTGCAATAAACAAATTTATTTATTTATATCGAAATGTACTAAAAATTAAAATTTGTCAATCATTATCAAAGGTCATTGGAATGCCCAATCAGAGCAAACTATCCGCTGTCCTGCGCGTAGCACCAAAAAAAAATGTGTATTTAAAAAAATTCCTGACGCCGTAGTGGTTAACCGATTTTAATTTTGTAAATTGCAAATGAAAGGTACGGTATTCTTCTATATGTAAAAAAAAACTTGCTGTCTGCTTTATATTCAGTCCTGCAAGATATTGAAAAAATTAATTTTTTTTTGCGAAAGCTGGATTGCAAAATTTATTTTGCCAAATCTATTCAACCGATCTTAATGAAATTCACAGTATTATTTTCTTATATCATAAAGTTTTTCTTGGTAAAATATGAAGGTCCTAAGTGTAGCATAAATGGTTGAAAAACGTAAAAAGCGAATACTTATTTTTTATCGTTTTTTCGCAATTATTGCTATTTTGCAACAAGGGTGACAATTTTTAAAATTTTTAACGAATTCTATATTGTAGGAAATTTAATTGCGCAACTTTTGTCAGTACAACTTTTGTCAGAAATGAATACTTTCAAAGTTATAATCAAAAAACGAAGAAAAAATCCACTTTTTCCTTCATTTTTTGACATATTGATTATTTAAACAATGTTCCGGACCTTTTTGAGTGGGAGGCTAACTCAAATATTATTATATGAGTTATTTTCAAGCAATTTCTGCAAAAAATATGAGTCACCTCTCAACGTCCAAATGTACTAATATTTTTACAGATGCGCCCTGGTATACTAGTAAAGTACCACAAGTATTAGTTTACATAAATTTATAAACTTAAAAGGACATATACTTACTAAGATCTTTATCTAGGTCATCATTATCTTCAACCCATGGACCTGGACGACAGGCACTTCCAAAGAAATTTGATAAAACAGATAGTTCTTTTTCGATGAGTGTTGATGCCTGTTTATTCTCACAGTACGTCTGATTGGCATCAATAATCTTCTTTTCGAATTCATTCAGGACGAATTTCGTTACGAGTTCATCATGAACAAATCCAGGATGGCAGAACCTCTTTCCCCTTAAGCTCTCGAAGTTAGTGTATTGTTTGCGAACAACGACGACTGTCTGATACGGTTGGTTCTCTAAAAAAAGAAACATTTTATAAATCTAAATTAAGAGAGAGGGATGGTTTGAAATTTTTGATGTTTTTGTTGTTTTTGTTATTTTAAATAAAAGTACATACATAACTTCAAGAATAATCTCTTTTCAGATTGATCGGAGCAAAACTAGCGGAAATACAGCATGTTGAATATCCCTACCTTCGACTCACTCTACAGCAGCTTCGCGCCAGCGCGCTTGAGTGTAGTGAGAAACGTTCAACAGCTGTTCCCCTTTTCTTTTGTAAATTACTCCGCGATTCAAAAACATATTCCGGTGTGCATCAGTTTAAGATTTGACAGACAAAAAAGTGATTGAAAATAAAACTCGTCAAAAATTTAAACGTATTTTTCTTAAAACTGCTTTTTCCAAGGGGGTGCGCATTGTAACTCAAAAACTACTTGAGCGATCTATCTGAAATTTTACATATATTTTCTTTAGACATTTCCTGAGGTAACGCTGTCGAGATATTTTTTGTTTTATGCTTATTTTTTTGTTACAATAATAAATATGTTGATTTTCACCCTTTTTCATGAAAAATTTCCTTATTTGGACTTGGACTGAGTGATTCCAAAAACTCAAAAATCGCAAAAACTAAAAAACTCCATAGCGTTACCTCGAGAAACTCATAAGCTAATCCAATCTCTTTAATTTTTTTGTTTCACATGATCTAAAGACGAGGT
Source organism: Diabrotica virgifera virgifera (assembly GCF_917563875.1). Classification (NCBI taxonomy): domain Eukaryota; kingdom Metazoa; phylum Arthropoda; class Insecta; order Coleoptera; family Chrysomelidae; genus Diabrotica; species Diabrotica virgifera. The sequence continues at coordinate 236,993,855 of NC_065446.1, read as the reverse complement.
CTGATGTCCATCGTAAAATGCAATTTTTTTGGAAGTGCCGTAAAAATCTGCCACCGTTGGCTTATTTTTCAATATTTTGCCTTTAAGTTTTTTTAGTATTCTTTGAAGTTTACTGAATGCTTATTTAATTTAAAAATAAAATAATTCTAGCATAGCTTAACAGAAATTAAAAAAACTGTGCTTGAAATGTTTATTTCAAACCATACCACCTTAACTCATTGTAGTAAAACGGGCACTATGATATTCCACCTCGGTATTGAGAAGGCATATTTATGTTCCGTGGACCTTAAGAAAGCATTTGACAGGGTCAAATTAAAGGACGTTATCCATTTGTTATACTCAAGAGAGGTGTCTATTTTTTTTTATATTTTTAAATGTATTGTAACAAAATAATTATTGACCGACCCTCGTATACCAGCCCCGGTCTCCACACAGATAGAATAATATCGATATTTCGAGATACGCGATGCAGCGGCAATGAGGACGTGCAAGTAAACGAATCTCGTAGTCATAACTAGAGATATACAGAACATTCCGGAATGACGGCTAGAGCATATAAATTGGGACGGATTTTGTAAATAGTTAGTTGATAATATAAATTCGATCTGTAGTCTAGTAAAATAAAATTCCACTACATGTAAATCACAATGTAAATTCGTACAGGTTGAAACTAATTTTATATCAAAGTTTAGGTGGAGACAAAAGATATTTTCAAGAAAGTATCCAAATCATACAAGGGGATCATTGTTTAAATAATTAAAAAGGGGGTCATTTTTGCAAAAAAATTACTTTTTTAACTGCTGAGGTCATTCAATTACTAATGAAGGTCTATAGGATTATTTTCTGCAAAGTTGAAGGGTAAATCTTTTACATAAGACTTACTAAATTAAATTTGACCCCCTATTTATTTAAATAACTGGATCTAAAACTTTAAAAACAAATTTGCAAAAAATTATTTTTAGCATTTTAAATAAGCATTATAAAATATCTTATTTTACAGGAGAAGTTGGGCTATGTTATCAGTATTAATAAGAAAAAAATCGGGCTAAAAATATTAAATATTTTTTGAGATATTGAATTTGTTTTTTAAATGTTACTCTATTTTCAATTGCAAAAACGCGGTTGTTGTCAAAGAAATATTCACCTGTATTAGATCTCATTATTTTTATTTTTATGTATATTTTCGATAAATGTATTGATAAATTAAAATTTCAATTAAACTTCCCCCTAAAATGGCATTTGAAAATTATTCAAATTTGTTTATAATTTGTTTTTTTAATAACATCGCGTGGATTAAATATTTTAAAATGCCGTTTCGATAATTGGGTTCCTGGGAATTTTTCACTAATTATCAAATTTTTTTGTCTTTTTTTTTTCTTATTTTTTTTTCTTGGAGTTTTATGTATTAAGGGCCCTTTTAGGGTTAAGTTTCATTAGGAATATCGAATCTCTAAGTTGTAGATTCTAGACCTAAAAATATTAAGATTGGTCTAAAATCACTTAAATAAAATGTGGCTACTTACTGAGTTACAGGGTGTTTTATTTAAAAATTTAAAAATTATTTTTACCAAGTACTTTCAAACTAATTGGCGTATCCTTATCATACTTGGCAGAAAGTGTGGCTACTATACAGTCTACTGAATTGTGATAAACAAAAGTTTCTATCTACTACCAGAGGCGTACGACAGGGGATAGTGAATGGTTGACCCTTTCCAAATTCTACGCCACTGAGGGTATTACTTACTTACTTACTTAGTCCTAAGCCTTTCTACCTTTAGGTGTAAGGCTGGTGGAGTTGAGTTTGGCATTGTAGTCTCCATGCTTTCCGATCTTGCGTTAGGTTTCTTGCACTTTCCAATGTCAATCCCTTCTTCTCGACTTCTTTCCTGATTTCATCTACCCACATATTGGTCTCCCTCTTTTGTTTTTCCCCTGCACTCTCGTTTCGAACACTCGTTTTGTTAGCCTCTCGTTCGACATTCTACACACGTGCCCGAACCATCTAAGTTGTCCTTCTACTATTTTTTCATTGATTGGTTCTAGTTTTAGGTTTTGTCTAATTGTTTCGTTTCGTATTTTGTCTGTCCTCTTTCTGTTTGCCTCTTTTCCTCAGGAACCTCATTTCCATAGCATTGACTCTGGATTTTTGTCTCCCCGTCAATGTCCATGTCTCGCTGCTATACATGATTGTTGGTCTAACTACTGATTTAACGACTGCCGTTTTTACTTTTTCCGGTATTTCTTTTTTCCCAAAAAATGTTGTTTTCATAGTGTTAAATAAGCTTCCTGTTCGTCCCATTCTCTCGTTTATTTCCATGTCTTGTTTACCATTTGATTCGATTATTAGTCCTAGGTATTTAAAATATTCCACTTGCTCTAGTTGTTTCCCGTCTAATTATATTGCGTGTGTCTTCCTCGTATTTGAAATTATCATTGTTTTTGTTTTCTCTGTATTAATTTTCATATTTATGTTTGATAGTTCTTCTTCTAGGATACTATACAGTCTACTAAATTGTGATAAACAAAAGTTTCTATCTACTACCAGAGGCGTACGACAGGGGATAGTGAATGGTTGACCCTTTCCAAATTCTACGCCACTGAGGGTATTACTATTTTAGCAAAATTTTTCGATTCTTCAATACCTTCTCTGTAAATAATATACTCTTTATTGGTAACGATTAAGTCATTAGTTTTCGAGATATTGGACGTTCAAAATGAAACGGCATAGTTATTTTGATTCATTCATTCATTCATTTTAAACTTCCAATATCTCGCACTCAAAGTATTGGAGAATCGAAAAATTTCGCTAAAATAGTAATTCACTCAGTGGCGTAGAATTTGGGAAGGGTCAATCATTCACTATCCCCTGTCATACGCCTCTGGCAGTAGCTACAAACGTCTATTAAGGTGATACAGTAGCGATCAACAGGTAGCCAAAACGCGTTCCAAGATTACGGCTGTAATTTTGAATATTTTTTCGAGATATTTGGCACACGTATTCGTAATATAATAAAGAATGGCGGTACAGAGCCCAATTTGAAAAATATATTAATATGTGGAAATTACTCTGTAATTAAATAGAACATTAAAAAAACGAGCCTGTACCGCCATTAAGAAGAACAAAAAAATACACTTTCTTCAAATAAACTTTTTTATCCGATGCCTAGATTGTGTGTCATTTTGGAACTACTAATGAAATAAAAAATTTTAGTAGTTCCAAAATGACACAAGATCTAGGCATCGGATAAAAAAGTTTATTTGAAGAAAGTGTATTTTTTTGTTATTCTTAATGGCGGTACAGGCTCGTTTTTTTAATATTGTATTATTATATTGTATTATATTATATTGTATTATTGTATTTTTAATATTACAGAGTAATTTCCACATATTAATATATTTTTCAAATTGGGCTCTGTACCGCCATTCTTTATTATATTACGAATACGTGTGCCAAAGATCTCGAAAAAATATTCAAAATTACAGCCGCAATCTTCGAACGCGTTTTCGCTACCTGTTGATCGCTAGTGTTTCCTCTTAATCACAATTTAGTAGGGTGTATAATAGCCACACTTTATGCCAAGTATGATAAGGATACGTCAAATAGTTTTAAAGTACTTGGTAACAATAATTTTTAAATTTTTAAATAAAACACCCTGTAACTCAGTAAGTAGCCACATTTTATTTAAGAGACTTTAGTTAAATCTTAATATTTTTAGGTCTAGAATTTACAACCCAGAGATTCAACATTCTTAATGAAATTTAACCCTAATAGGGCCCGTAGTAATATAACTCCAAGAAAAAAAGAAGAAGAAAAAGAACGACAAAAAAATTTATTAGTAAAAAATTCCCAGGAACCCAATTATCGAAACGGCATTTCAAAATACTTAATCCCCGCGACGTTATTAAAAAAACAATTATAAACAAATTTGAATAATTTTCAAATTCCATTTTAGGGGGGAGTTTAATTGAAATTTGAATTTATCAATACATTTATCGAAAATATACATAAAAATAAAAATAATTGGATCTTACGCAGGTGAATATATCTTTGGCAACAACCGCGTTTTTGCAATTGAAAATATAGTAACATTTAATAAACAAATTCAATATCTCAAAAAATATTAAATATTTTTCGACCACTTTTTTTTGCTTAAGATTGGTAACATAGCGCAACTTATTCTGTAAAATAAGATATTTTATAATGCTTATTTAAAAAGCTAAAAATAATTTTTTGCAAATTTGTTTTTAAAGTTTTATATACAATTATTTAAATAAATAGGGGTCAAATTTAATTTAGTAAGTCTTATGTGAAAGATTTACCCTTAAACTTTGCAGAAAAAAATCCTATAGACCTTCGTTAATAAGTGAATTACCTCAGCAGTTAAAAAAGTAATTTTTGTGCAAAAATGACCCCTTTTTAATTATTTAAACAATGATCCCCTTGTATGATTTGGATACTTTTTTGAAAATATCTTTTGTACCCACCTAAACTTTGATATAAAATTTGTTTCAACCTGTACGAATTTAAATTTTGACTTTTTTTATTTTATTAGGCTACTGTAACTTGTATAAATAAATCGTATAAACGAACCGAGAGTATTATTTTAACAGTAATCACACTACAGTATTTTTTGGAATATTTTTTACGCTTGCTATTTTTCTCGTATGTTTTAAAAATCTTATTTTTTATTTTTGACGTTTATAGTTAATGTAGGTTAATGTATGTGTTTTTTTGTTAAAAAAATTGATAACGCATAGCAATGAAGGGGGCCCCTAAATCTCTAGTGCTCAGGCAGGGCCCGACGTTAGGTTAAACCGGCACTGCCTTTAAGTACTACCAGCTCTAGTTTTGACGTGAACTTCATGATTTACTATACTATGTATGCGCTAGCCATTTTTTGTGTCCGATAAAAGTTTTGATTGAATGTTTTGAACCTAATGTTAGAAATAAATTATGTCACACATATAAATATTCTTACCACCAACAATTTCTCCTATCACAGAAACATTATCGGAAGCAAAACTTGCCCCCAAAAGGGCTTCTTCGGGGTCCAAAACAGCAAACTGATGTTCGCCTCTATCAATATGCAAAACGCAGCTAACCCTATAAAAAATAAAAACGTATTTATTCATTATATACATACATTATACACATTTATAAAAATATTATATACATGATTATTATAAACGTAGTTTCAAAAGTTATGCATCATCTAAAATCATGCTCATCTTCGTAGTTGATTTTTTGATGAACAGATTAAGGGATTCTGCTAATTTTTTTTATTATTTTAGATTTTTCTTTGGTATTCACACACTTGGGCAAAAGTTTGTTCAAACTTCTTTTTTGGACTTACCGGGTGGGAGAAAAGAAACGTTTTTCTTATGTTAAGTTTAATACACACTATAGGAAGGACAAGGTACAAGTGTGGTGTATACTTACGAGATCGTATTGTAGTCTTACGTTTTGTGAACATAAGCGTAATTTTAGGAAAAATATGTCAAGCATATCAAAAAATTTATATTTTTCTTTACATCAAGAATTTCCTCCGCCACCTGAATACATATTTAAGTATAACCTGCCAAAGCAAGATATTTCTACTATCGTCAGATTAAAAACTCGACACGGAAAATATGAGGCACATCTGCACAAATTAGGAATAGCTAATTCACATCAGTCTGTTTTTGTGATAATGTTTCGATTAGAGATTTGAACCATATTTTCTTTGAATGCAAAATTAACCAGAGATATATAAATCAATTATATTACAATTTACGACAAACACAAGTTCATTTTCCAATTAGTATAGAATATCTAATAAGTTGTCATAAAATGGAAATATTTAAATTACTCATAAACTACTTGAAAGAAACAAATATGGTCATTTAAGTGAAATAGGTATAAATATAACAAATCTAATAAATTGAGGTAAAAATAAAATAAACATCTGTGGCTAACGGACCCGCATCCAAGTCATTTTTTTTCTCACACACACACACACTCACACATATAACTTTTGATTTAACTATGTGTATAACTGAATGAAAAATATAGATTCAATAAGACGCAATAAATCCTATATCCTACGTATTTTCCATTTTTTGAGACTGGGGCTTGCATATGGGACATACCTATAAGTACATTATTTGAATATTTCTTATCCAAACAATATTAATTTGTTTTCTCACACATACGTGTGATAAAGAGCAAGAAATTCTCTCTAAGTCACGATCGACGAAAACTGCAACTACAATGGTTTCAGTTACCGAAACCGCTAATACACTATTTTCTTGATTTTTAAAAACGATATCTTTGAACAGCACAGTACAAAAATTTTAATAGATTTCAAAACAAAGACAATGAAAAACACAGACGACTCCAGCCCCAGCCAGACGCAGTGTCGGTTTATCCACTGGGCGCTTGGGGCGGGCGCCCAGGGGTCCGGGGCCCGTTCCTTTTAATTATAAAAAAAAATAAAGACGCTAAATAATCTACATATTCTCCGAAAAAAATCTCATACGCAGATACGCCATACACTGCAAAAGCCTATGTTCTATTGTTACATCTCTTCACGCCTATACACAGTGGCGTAGCCTAGCCCCAGAGGGGCCCCGTGTCAGTGTTTGTGGCGGGGTCTTTTTCCAAAAACTACAGAAAGTTGTCAGATTTAGCTATGTCTCGAATTGTATCCAAAATAATCGCATAAACGGAGTTTTTTTAGTTTCTAATAATTTCATTTTGAATTGTGGGGCTTAAATAATGATAGGTATATCTCACTTTTCGGCTTTAAAATAAGTTCTTTTAAAATAGTAACAAAATAAGTTCTTTTAAAATAGTTAAACGAAAGACAAAAATAGATATACATACATCTAATTTATAGATAAAGAATAGAATATTCTCGAAAATTCCAATACCCAAACAATTAATAGGTACACACTCTTTCAAACATTCAAAAGTACAGCGATTACAAAAATTGCAATTTGGCATTATACAGTGGCCTCTAAGGCTAACACTCCACTTGCGATTTGTAGTCGCGGCGACAAAAAAATCACTGTCGCAGAAAATTTAGAGTCTAGAAAATTAGTCGCTGTTTTTAGAATCGTGAATTGAATGCTACAAGGGTGTGACATCAGCTTTTAGATGTTTTTTTTTACTCTAGATAAAGAAGAAGTCAATACGTCAATTAATACTTTATGCTATGCGAGAAACATAAAAACGATGTTGATGAAACCAAAGAGAACTTGCATAATGAAATTACCCATTTTGTAACGTTATGCCAAAATTTGAATAAACATACAATTTATGAAAAATTTGATGTCATCCAGGATGTAAAGGCAACTTTTCCCACTATGGGGCTGCAACTTTACTGCAAATTTATTTTCGGTCTTTTTCGGTTTTAAAAAGAATAAAAACATATTTAAGGTCAAATTTGGGTCAAAAAAACCTAGACGCATCACTATTGTATATAGAGAATGAAGAACTGGAGAAACTGAATTGTGATAATTATTATATGGCAGTTTGCGAATGCCAAGTCAAAAAAAGTGATGTAATTTTTGCCTTTATGTATTTTTTAGAATGTTTTTTTGTTTGTCATGTGTTGTTTTGTGGAACTTTCTGTTTTTTATATATGTTTTTAAAAGTATTTTTTGGATTATTTTTTACGTTTGCTATTCTTCTTGCTTGTTAAAAAAATATTTTATGGATTTTACAATAAACTTTTATAAGTTAATACATGTGTTTTCTTGTTAAAAAACTGACAAAGAATAGCAATGAGGGGGCCCCTAAACCTCTAGCGCCCAGGGTCCGAAGTTAGTTTAAACCGGCACTGGCCAGACGTATAATAATTATGTATAAAAAATGACAATGAGATAGAACAAGTCAGATAATATATCTACCTAGGCCAAATTCGGATACTTGACAGAGAGAACCAAAGAACCAAATGAAGAGCAAGACTGGTATGGAGAGGATTTGAAAAACTCAGTTGGATACTTAAGAACCGCAAAACTACTTGATCAATCAAAACTTGAGGACCAAATTGCATCCTTCCTGTCATGATTATATGGATGTCAAACCTAGAGCCCAACCAAGACAAATATGAATAAACTAGCCACAACAGAAAGGCAAGGAAAGGGGCAATGTTAGGTATCTGTCAGATGGTTCCGCAGGAATGTGTCAGGAATGAATTAGGAATCTGTCAAATTCAAATGGTTTCGCAGGATACACTGTTGGATAAAAAGACCAACGTTGGAACGCCACAATACAACATTGGACAAAATATCTCAGTATATTTTGGTTGATAGTTGTGCTGAGTCTAGTTTTTATGTTAAGTTCGGCTAATATTGAATTATTTGTGCGATGTGCGGTCCATGGTATGCGCAACATTCTCCGGTAGACCCACATTTCAAATGCCATTATACGTTTTGCATCTGCTTTTTTGATGGTCCAAGTCTCTGAGGAGTAGGTGGCGATAGGAAATATTAACGCTCGAACAAGGCGTAATTTTGTGTTTTTTGTAATGTCAGTATTCTTCCATATTTTTGTGAGTTTGGCTGTTGCCGATCTGGCCATTATGATGCGCCTACGGATCTCGTCTTCGCATCCTCCACTGTTAGTAATAACGGAGCCTAAGAAATTAAATTGTTTGACCACTTCGTAACCTGCCAAGTCTCTTATCTCCGGTTGGTTGTTTCGGATCGGTCTTCGGTTGGCGGAAGACGCCAATATAACAGTGTCATCAGCATAACGCAGGTTTTTTATTTTTCTTCCTCCTATCGTTGCTCCACCTTGCCATTCCTCAAAAACTTGACGCATAATGTGTTCACTATATATATATATATATATATATATATATATATATATATATATATATATATATATATATATATATATATATATATATATATATATATATATATATATATATATATATATATATATATATATTATATATATATATATATATATATATATATATATATATATTACTAGCCTTACCACCAGACAAGACTCAGGCCACCTTGTCCATCTTTAATGGGTTTGATCCTCATTTGCAGTTCACATGTGAACTCGAGGACCCCAACAACCATAGTATCCCCTTCTTGGACATGCGTGTCACTAGAAGTGGAGATAACACACTTTGTACAAGTTGGTATAGGAAACCAATGGCCTCCAATAGGTTTCTCAACTACCATTCTTGTCATCCTTTTAAATATAAAATAAATCTTATTAAAGCTTTAAGCTGTAGGCTACATAGGTTGACACATCCGGTTAATCGAAGGGAATCCCTTCTGCTACTCAGAAGTATATTGGTAGATAATTCCTACCCTTCCTCCCTGATCAATAAATTTCTTTTTTCCCAAAGCTACGGTTCTTCTCTGAACGACATACCCAATGGTGACCAACTTAGATCAATATCGAATAATACTGTTAACATCACAATTCTGCCTACTACTAATCTTGGGACTCCTGTTTCCCAGTTTTCTTCACTTCCTTATTTTCCTCAGGTTACTGATAAACTTATTAAACTATATAAAAATAATAATATTCCTGTTAAGATTGCAATTAAGAACGCAAGAACAGTCAGAAATTTGTTCTCTAAGACTAAAACACCCTTGTCCCCTTTGGAACAAGTGAATGTGGTCTACCACATACCTTGTGCTGAATGTGACGCATGTTATGTAGGGCAGACAAAGCGAGCTTTAAAATCACGTTTAATTTCACACCGTAGTGATATCAATTTGAAAAAACCAACTTGTGCCTTAGCCCAACATGCAATAGATACAAAACATAAGGTGGACTTTGATGAAGCCAAGATCCTTTGCAATGAACGCAACCTGTCGAAAAGACAGTTCTTAGAGATGTGTTTCATATTAAAAACCTCTAATGTACTTAACAAGAGAACTGACATCAGTAACTTGAGTCAAATATACCATGCATTGATTTTGCAGAATTAGTTGGTATTATTACACTCAAATTATTATATTGTAAAAAAGTTTTGTGGTTTTCAGGCTTTTCCCACTTCTTTAATTTTGATCTTGCGGAATCAGTCGACGTTATTACTCTTAAATTATTTTATTGTAAAAAAAGTTTTTGGTGGTTTTTTCAAGCTTTTCCCACTTTTTTTGATAATAACAGTTTACTTAATAGATTAAACAATTTAAAATTTTCCATATGATAAAATTTTGCATTATTGATATTAATTTTAAATTACATTTTGCTAAACTGATTTATAAATTTTCTTAAATTATTGCATATTTTTTCTTGCTTTTTGAGCTGCGATATATGGGAGTTATACTGTTGTACTATCTAATATATTAGTTAGTTAACTGGATTACCAGTACTAACGTAGGCACTTTTCCATATAATTGTGTGAAGTGCCCTCACTTGTTTAAATTAAACTGTGATTCTTGTCTACGAGGTATAAGGTACATCCCTTGATTACTTCTTGATATTACTTTCACTTTTTAAACACTTATATAACTGTTTTAATTACATCAATTTAAATTTTACCGCGCTGCACTGCAGCTGTCAGTCACTCTTTGTTATAAATCTTTTAAAGGTTGCCTGCCTCTTGGCGAGATGTCAGTTTACACCTGATAATTCAAACTCCATTTTCTTTTGTGTGTCAGTTGGGCTCGGATGACCTGCTGGTAACTATTTAACTTTAAATTTTCAAAGTTGCATATTAGCATTCTACTTATTTAATGATGTTACCTAAAGTTAAAATGAAGTATGTTTAAATACTACTAAGTTTTTGGAAGTGTGAATCTGGTTTTTTCTTGGTTCATTCTTGACTTTAAAAAAGCAAGCCGGCTTTTTTACACTTGTTTTTTATATGTGACTGTTACCACATGGTCTTGTCTTTGGCTGTACTAAAGTTTTTTAAATATTAACTATACACTTAAATGTTATATACTTTTACATTACGTTGGTTCATGGATAAGGTTTTTTTACTATGTACATCTTATCTGTTGCTACATGTCTTTTTAAGGTAACGCTAGTGCTTTTTTACCTCTCTTTTGGATGTTGTTTCTTATACCACTCTTTTTGTAGATGAACTGATGATGTCTACTGAGCAGTAGACGAAACGTCTTCAATAAATAGATGAAGTAGCTGAATTCTTTGTCTCTTCTTTCACCCACTTGACCGATAAAACCCTACACTTACGAGTGCTCCTTTGTTATATATATATATATATATATATATATATATATATATATATATATATATATATATATATATATATATTGAATAGAATGGGGGATATAATGGGGGAAGTTCTTTGCTCGCGTGAGATATCAACGCTACTGTACGGTAATTACTGCAATCTGTCAGAGAACCTTTTTTGTATATGGGGATAAACGTGAGTTTACCCCAGTCATTTGGCCACTTTCCGGTATTCCAGATCTCATTGCAAATTCTAAGCATTACTTCCGTCCCTAATTCTCCCATGTCTTTGAGTATTTCAGCTGTTATTCCATCCTCTCCTTGTGCTTTTCTACATTTTAGCTTTTTTATTGCCGACTCAATTTCAGATTTCAATATTTGAGGTTCTTTTTCATAACTTCTTTTCTCATTATTATGTTCTGGGTCGTTGTTAGAGAATAGTATTTCACAATATTGTTTCCAAACCTCTGCGATACCGTCTGGGTTTGTTATCGTATTTCCACTATTATCTTTGATGATCTGTGTCTGTGGTTTGAATTCTCTCGCTAGATATTTGACTTTGGAGAAAAGATAAGATGAGATACTTAGACGATATTAAAAAAAAAGCCGGAACAAATTGAAAGGTTAATAAAAATATGTGCCAAAATAAAAGCGTAGCATTTATACAACAAAATAACTTGTAAGAAGGACCAACAAAGAAAATATTTTAATTACTTACCCTTTCGTTTACGAATTAAAGTTCTTTAAGCTAAAAATTTGAAATTTGTAACATTTTTTTGGTTTCGACTTTTTTTGGAAATTTTTCGTTTTTGACTTACATTTTCAAAATGCACCGTTTGGTCACTACAAGATGTTATTTGAGGACATCATGAGCAAATGGAGTAAAAATAAGATATATATTTTTTTAAATATCTTTAAATCTTTTTAAATTCTACTACATATTTATCAACACCATAAGACACATTCAATACTAATTGTTCACATTTATAACGCAAGTGACTAGAATGAATCGACGCTGTATAGGTGTATAGAAACTTATATTTCAACTAATTAAATATTTTGTTCAAAGGCTGTTAGATGGCAGCACAAGTACTCATTGGACGGAATAGGATGTCCATAACCGGGGACAATGTGTTCCAAGGGTAAAAACACATGGAGCTACATACAAAAAATTATAAAATAGATTGTCCTCAAGTGAGGACACGGTGAACGAAAGGATTAAAATGTTTATGTCAAATTATATGTTTACACTTACTTTGATTTAACAGTATCGCATTCGTAGGGTTCAGTACCACGGGCAACATTACCACAGGCTGCGTCTAAGCTGTTGACTGTTGTGCAAATTTTATCTGAAAATAAAAAAAAGCTTAATTGTTTACCCAAAATTTTCAAATAACTGTCTAAACTTTCCTATTTTGAAGTATTAAATCTCAAAAACCTTTTTTATTGCATGTGCTCAAATGTTGGACGTCCATTTGGTACCATTTTCCAGTTCTTAGCGGTATTATTGCCACGTCCATTCTTCGCATATGTCCATACCAGAATAGATTTCTTCTTTTATTTCATGATTTAGTGTCGCTTTCAGATTCATTAGTTCCCTAATTCGTTCATTTCTCACTTTATCCATTACTTTTAATTGCAGCTTCTTCTCCGAAACAACATTTCCATTGCATTTATTCTGTTTTTCATTCTATTATTTGTCACTCACGTCTCTGGGCCATTCACTGAACAGCTTTCCACTATTGTCTTAAAGATTTGTTCTTTAGTTTTGCGTGTAATATTTTTATTTTGTTTATTATACCCGTTTCATTTGATCCTCTGTTTGCTAAAATTACCCCACGTATTTTTATTCATTTGTTTGTTCTCTTGAGTTGTTATTTATCTCCAAGTCTACTACGGTGTTTCCAATGACTATGTATTGCGTATTGCGTTTTATCATAAATTAGTTTCAACCTCCAGCTCCCTTCTAGATTTTTGATCATTTAGACCAGCGTTTTCAATCTGTGGTACATGTAGTACCACTGGTGGTACATATCATTGTTTGCGGTGGTACACAAAAACAGCCAAAATCAGCACCACTATTATAGTTAATTAGATTACCTAGGATAGGTATTTCAGTTAAATGGTACCAAAAATAATAAAAAGTATTTTGTGGTAAATGACTCAAAAAGATTGAGAACCACTGATTTAGACGATAGCGCCTTTGTCTTCTGCTAACATTGATTATGGGCAAACAAAAAGCTGTAGATAAATTTTTTAATAGAGTATTAGTCCAAGAAATGAAGCCTAAAATAGGACAAAACCTCGCCTTTACTACAATATTTTTTAAGGATGAAAACTACCCCTTATTGCCAAAATACACTGCGCGTCATAGAAAACGGGCACCCTAAAAAATGGGTCATTTTTGATGTCGCGTATCTCCTTAACCTGTTGTCCGATTTAAGTGATTTTTTTAATATGTTATAGCCTTATTCTTTGTCAATATCCCTGTAATATAATTTTTGCTAAACAGGTAAATTTTCATTGTATACCGGGTGTACGAATCAACCTGTGTTTTTTTCTCAAAGTTCGCAAAACCCTGTAGAATATTCTATCCTTTATAAAATAATGAAATTAAATCCCGACTATAGCCTCAGGTTTTCTGAACATTCTGTGTTTTTATTCATTCTCTTATGTTGGATAATACAAAAGTTTTGTACTTTAACAACAAACTAGTCATGTTCTTCATCAGTATAGGTCGTTTGTAAATAAGTGCGACAAACTTGGCAATTCTGCATGAAAAAATATGACCGTTTGCTTTATAAACTTATGTCCGCAAATACTTCGTTTACGAGATACGGGATGTTGATTTTTTTTTACAAACTGACGATTTATTTTATTGCTCTAAAACCGGTTGAGATATGCAAATGAAATTTAATATGTTCTAAGAGATAGTTATTGCGAATTTTTTGACTTGCAATCAAGAATTTTATATTCACTATTGGCGTGCATACGGGTAATATGATCGACCATATTACCCGTATGCACGCCAATGGTGAATATAAAATTCTCAATTGTATGTCAAAAAATGTGCAATAACTACATCTTAAAACCCACCAAATTTCATTTGCATATCTCAGCCAGTTTTAAAGCAATAAATAAATCGTTAGTTTGTAAGAAAAATTTAACATCCCGTATCTCGCAAACGAAGCATTTGCGGACATACGATTATAAAGCAAACTGTCTTATTTTTTAATGCAGAATTACCCCATAAAGTTTGTCGCACTTGTTTAGAAACACCCTGTACTGAAAAAGAACATGGCTAATTGTTAAAGTACCTAACTTTTGTATTATCCAACATAAGCGAATGAATCAAAAAACAAAATGTTGATAAAACCTGAAGCTATAGTTGGATTTTAATATCAGTATTTTATAAATGCTAGAATATTCCACAGGGTGTTGCGAACTTTGAGGAAAAAACACAGTTTGATTCGTACACCCGGTATACAATGAAAATTTACCTGTTTAGCAAAAATATTATTACAGGGATATTGACAAAGAATAAGGCTATAAGATATTCAAAAAATCACTTAAATCGAACAACAGGTTTAGGAGATACGCAACTTCAAAAATTACCCATTTTTTAGGGTGCCCGTTTTCTATGACGCGCAGTTTATATAAAAAAAGCATAAAAAGAGTGTTTGTTCAGATAAATAAAACGATGATTGTTTATTTTTTAACAACTCTACAAAAAAGTTTATAAACAATGAAATTTGTTTAAGATGAATTGAATAGGTAATGATTTTTTGGTGCTCTAAGTATAATTTTTAAATATTTCAACCCTTTAAAAATTCATTTTTAAGGGTTAAAAATTGTAAAATTGCCAAAATGTATAAAAAAATCTTAAGATAACAAGATTTGGTGTGAGTTACGTAATGATAATCGAAACATAAAATTAATACAACGCTCTATATTTACAATTCTAATAATACAATTTCACATACAAATATTTGTAAATCGTCGCCACCTTGTATTATTGGAGTTCTATTACTGCAATTATTATCAGAACAACCAGAGCAAGTTGGGTTACAAAATAACAAATAATAACCCCAGCTTTCAGCAGCTATTGCAGAATCTTTTGAAAACCACCCCGTCAGTTGGCTGAATATTGTAGTTTCCAAGCCTTTGCTGGACCTGAAGGTAAGTCCTTTTTGAGTGCACATCTAAAGCACCAATGCACATCTACGTATTCGTAGGGCGCCGTCCGATTTCTCGCTGAAAAAATAGGGACTGACTTTCTTTTCGTCATAAGTCACTCAATTTTTTAACAAGAGACTTTTTTTATTTTTTAAGATATACATATGTTTTTAAATACTTTAAATCAGTTTATATAAGTTATCCTCGAAAAATTCATAGTTTTCCCGTCTTTTGACTTAGTCTTACCGAAAATTAAATATGTAAATCATTGTGTTTATTTTTCCAAAAGGTAAATTTTTGTTAATTAGAGTTATTTTGATAAAACGAATAATTTTTCAGATATTAGCAGAAAACTAATTAAAAAAAATTGATTTTTTCTATATAAAACTAACACTTTCGATAGCGAATAAATCGGAAACTACTACAGTCCCTGGCCATATTATTATGTCACCTATTCCACGAAGTACATTTTATTTAAAAATTATTTTTAAATTTAATTTTGTTATGTAATGTTAATGTTATACATCATCTAAATATATTTAATAATAAACAACAATAAAATATTTGAAAATAGTACATATTTATATATTTTTTAATATTTTATTAAATTTCTGACCTTAATCCCATAGAAAATATTTTGAAGCTTTTAAAACGAGAAATTTCCAGTGAAAAGGTCACTAACAAACTTGTTTTGATTAAAGAACTAATAATCATTGGAACCACACTGACAAATAGGGCTTTTCATCGACTGCCATTTGTTTCGAGCTTCTGTCAGATATCGTATAATCCGTGTATAATATTAATATACACGGATTATACGACATCTGACAGAAGCTCGAAACAAATGACTGTGAGTAAAAAGCCCTATTGAAACAAACTGAATTTAACTGCCTCCCAAAGTATACCAAGACGGGTACTAGCGGTAATCAAAATTAAAGAGGGCTCAACAAAATATTAAAAAACTATAAATATGTGATAATTTCAAATGTTTTATTGCTGTTTATTATTAAATATATTATATTTATATAGCTATAAAACATTAAAAAACATTCCATATTTATATATTTTTTAATATTTTGTTGAGCCCCCTTTAACTTTGATTACTGCTAGTACTCGTCTTGGCGTACTTCGAATGCAGTGATTCAGATCCAGAAATTCAACAAAATATTAAAAAATATATAAATATGTAATATTTTCAAATATTTTATTGCCGTTTATTATTAAATATATTATAGTATGTATAACATTAACATTACATAACATTACATAACAAAATTAAATTTACAAATAATTTTTAAACAAAATGTACTTAGTGGAATAGTTGATTTTTACAAAAATTCATAGGTGGTCATAAAAATATGGCCAGGGACTGTACATATTTTTTATTTTTATTTAATATGCTCTACAGGGCTTTACAACTAACAATTACAATTTTACATAATTCAAATGACAATATAATATACTAATGTCTTATATATATTATATAATTTGATTTAATGTCTATGTAAAACTTGCTGCACTATTTTTCTCCACTGTATCCTATTTTTTGCTTTCTCTTTCCAGTCTGTAATTTCCATCGATCCTATAATATTCTTGAAACTTTTCGTGCCATCTTTTTCTTGGGCTACCTCGTCTCCTTGCCCCAACTGGTCTTCTTAACAGTACCTTCTTTGGCATTCTTGACCTATCCATCCTCTCGACGTGACCTGCCTACCTGATTCTTTGTGCCTTTGTGTATCTTGTTATACTTGGTTCCTTGTAAAGCATCCTTAAGTATTGATTAGTTCTTCTTTGCCAACCGTCTGCCGTATTTTCCCCCAAAAATAGTCCTCAGTACCTTGCGTTCCCACCTCTCTATCATTTCTTCTTCTGTTTTGTTTAGTACCCATGTCTCACATCCGTAGGTGACTGTTGCTGTTATTACAGTTTGGTATATTCTGATTTTCGCCTTTCTTGATACATAATTTGATTTTAATATTTTTTTAAACTGCCGTCCTTTCGGTTACCTTTAGCTATCCTGTGCTTTAGTTCATTTTGCTCGTGTCCTTTTTCATCTATTATGGCACCTAGATATGTAAAGTGCTTTACTCGTTTAAACTTATATTCTTTTCCATTGAACGCTGTTAACTTTAGAATATCTTCAGGTTCTCTTTCTGTGTTGCCTAGCACCGTATACTTCGTCTTTTCTTCATTTATTTCTAGGCCGAATTTTTTTGCCTCTCTGACTAATCTCAGGATTTTCTTTAATACGGTATTAGTTTTTGCTAGCAGTGTAAGGTCGTCGGCGTAGGCCATGCATTGATGCTCGTTACGGTAGATCGTTTCTTGTGTTTCTATTCTGCTGTTCCTTACAATTGTTTCCAAAACTAGATTAAATAACACACTTGATAGAGGGTGACCTTGTCTGAGTCCTTTTTTGACTACAAACTCTTCCGATTTGTGACTGTTCCACACTATTTCGTTAGATGTCATATTTAAGGTAATTCTTATTAGCTTGATTAGTTTTTCTGGTATTTTCATTTGCCGTAGGGCTTCATACATTTTTTCTGTTAATTTTGTCATAGGCCTGTTTAAAATCTATGAAGAGTGCATATAAAACCATTTTATGTTCGTAGCAGGTTGTTTGGATTTCTTTTATGTTAAATATGTGCTCTGTCGTCGATCTATTGTTTCTAAAGCCTGCTTGATATTCTCCTATTAGTTTGTCTGCGTATACCTCTAATCTTTCTCTCACAATCCTAGCAAATATCTTATAACACACGTCCAGCAGAGCAGTACCCCTGTAATTTTGCACCATCGTTACATCCCCTTTTTTATGTACATAATGGGATTATGCAGGCTCTGGCTGTATATATCGACTTTATCAAATCAAATGTATAGAACATTTTTTGCTTAGAATTAATTTTTTTAGCAATTTTTGTGGTTAAAATATACGAAAAAATTTCCACCTCCGAGATGGGGTGGCAACTATCCCCATGGTAAAAGCGCCTTTCAGCATCATATAGATTTTGATCCTTGGACTATCCACTACTTATTGTGAAAACGTTCGAATCCTGGACTATATTATAAATATCGCTGACAAAAAATATAAATATTTCAAAGTAATCGAATAGGTATTTGAAATCTCACGGAAGTTTTTATTGCGACATAAAGCAAAAGAGAACAAACCGCTGCCTTATCAGAAGTTATTGTCATACGAGTACGAGTTGAGTCACCTATTACGAAAAAGTATAATTAAAGAACACCATTACCTCTACCGATTGGATAATTAACTTGAATAATACTCCCATGTTAGTAAAAAGCCTACTTAGAATCATTTTCTAGAGATTAGCTCAATATAATGAATTTTGCAAGATATTAGGAATAGTCGAGAATTTTGAATAATTTCGTGATGTGTTTCGTAAGAAGTTATTTTTATTTTATAGTTAAATGTAATTATTTCTTCAAAAATTTATGTATATTGGGACGACCATTAGGAAAAACAGATGGTGTATAAAAATGGCCTCACGCAATGAATTCATTTTCTCAAGGACAGATAAAAAATATGTAATGGCGCGAGAGATCCAATGCCAAGTCGCGAATTTGAATATGTACTGATAAAAAATATTTACTTTAATAGATAAGCCCAGGTATAACGTTAGTTTTTTTTAATCTAATCGATTTTTTAGTGAACGAGCTTATCAATAAAGTGTTTATGTTATAGTCAAAGCCCGAATTTCAGGCACTCCTAGGTTTGACTAGGCAATCCTCAGGTCTGACTGACGGTCTTAGGGTAAGAACAGAACAAGTGGGTCGAGGTGGAGGTGTAGGTCGCGGTGGATGCCACTAGTTAAGTCGCGGTCGATGTCGACAGCACATAGCAAGGAGGTCACCTGCGCTGTAAGTCGAGCTAGAACCACTATCTTTAATGAAATTTTAATGACAAAAAGACTGTGCTTTTGCGATGTTGTGTCAGTCAAGTGATGATAGTTACGGAATGTCAGCTGTAAATAATCAGATTCTCCTTCATATTTAAAAAATTTACTGAATTTAATTACTTTAGAAATTCAAAAATAAACTGAATACAAAAAAGGGATTATATAAAAAGTATCAAGTCAGATAGCGCAGGTAATGACAACTTGGCTTCGAACGGACCAATCACAGGGAAGCATCCTTGTAGGCAGCGCAGTAGACATTCATGTAAAACAAACTCATTTTATTTTCAAAAGCATAGATGTAAATCTCCTGGATGGCATCGCGCTAAACCTCCACCGCGACTTACCTGCTCTGTTGGCTTCCATTCACTACAATATGTGTTTGTTTTACATGGATATCGACTATCGACATCGACCGCGACCCCTTGTTCTGTTCTTACCCTTAGTCAAAGCCCGAAATAAATTACAGTTTCGGCCTTTGACTAGTCAAACCTAGGAGAAACTAGGTTGGTCAGGCAAAGTTCGAAATTTAATTTTATGAAATCGGAGTTTGACTAGTCAAACCCCGATCAGCTATTAAAATGTCGTAATTTGTTAGATTAGGTTTAATAAAACGTAAGTTTTTAATTTTGATGTTTATTTGTACAGTCGGAAAAATGAAAGAATACCCATGAACGATCACATCAATCACATATTGTTCAGATTATTAATAATCTGTCTCTCTCGTTTGTTATTTATGGAAAAAACAGCAAATACAAAATATGTGATTGATGTGATCGTTCCTGGGTATTCCTTCATTTTTCCGACTGTATATTGTCGTAATTAAAATAAAAAAAAATAGTGTTTATTCTCACATGTTGAGGCAGTAAGTATGGCATTTAGAGTTGCACAATACGTTAGCGTTAGACCTTTTACACTTACATAATTTTGAAGAGCAGTTTTCTTATTGCAGTAGCATTTTATAAAGCCTTGTCTTCCAAGTTTAGAATCTTTTGTTCTAATTTCTCTTAGAGACAAGACAGCTTAACGTCTGGAACATCTTCGAAATTAAGAAAATTCTCCTTGCATTCTCGTATTTGATTTCTTGAAAAAAGTGTGTTTATTGTTCCGTATTTTATACCAACTCTATATAAACCGTCAATTGTTTTATCTTGTGTGATACCGCTCTTTGGCTCTATCAAAGCTGGGGATAGGTATTGTTACAGTTTTTCCGATCGAAATTGGAGGAAATTTTTTTTCACTATATTGTTTCATAGCATTAGCCTGCACATGAAGACCTTTAATCGCCTTTCCTTTATTTATTTTAATCTTTTCTGTCTGTGCACAACGCATGCATGTAACTTTTCTTTCAAAACCTTCATAGTATGCACCAAGTGTGCAAGCGCACACAACATGTACCACCTGATTACAAATTATGCACGTACATGCGTCAGAGCTCTCTTTTTGGCTAATACAACAAACCACATCTGAAGAAATTACCAAATTACGTGTAAATAAGAATCAAAACTCCGTTCGCTCAACTCATGCACCACAAGCGCACACAACATGTACCACCTGATTACAAATTATGCACGTACATGCGTCAGAGCTCTCTTTTTGGCTAATACAACAAACCACATCTGAAGAAATTACCAAATTACGTGTAAATAAGAATCAAAACTCCGTTCGCTCAACTCAGACGGATTTTGATAGATTCAGAGTGGGAAACGTACAACACAAAATTTCCTGCCTCACAATATTACAAGCTCAAATAACGTTTCATTAAAAAAAAGAAGAATTATTGGAAATATTGGGAGTGTATACTAAACTCATACAATTCTGTGGAAACTATTTCCTTAAAATATTTTTATTCTGTGTAAAAATTTTAATAATATTTTTAAATATTTTGGTGTAATTTCCTCCAATTTAGATCGAAAAAATTGTAACAATACCTATCCCCAGCTTGGATAAAGCCAAAGGAGATGCTCGAAATATTTTGGGTATCATACAAGATAAAACAATTGCCGGTTTATATAGAGTTGGTACGAAATACGGAACAATAAACACACTTTTTTCAAGAAATCAAGTAAGAGAATGCAAAGAGCATTTTTTTAATTTCGAAGATATTCCAGACGTTAAGCTGTATCTAAGAGAAATTAGTACAAAATATTCTAAATTTGGAGGACAAGACTTTTAAAAATGCTACTGCAATAAGAAATGCTCTTCAAAATTATGTAAGTGTAAAAGGTATTGTGCAACACTAAATGCCATACTGCCTCAACATGTGAGAATAAACACTAATTTTTTATTAAAATAAAAAAATGACGTTTTAATAAACCTAATCTAACAAATTACGACATTTTAATAGATAATCGGGGTTTGACTAGTCAAACCCCGATTTCATCAAATTAAATTTCGACCTTTGCCTGACCAACGTAGTCTCTCCTAGGTTTGACTGGTCAAAGGCCGAAACTGTAATTTATTTCGGGCTTTGACTAAGACCGTCAGTCAGACCTGAGGATTGCTTAGTCAAACCTAGGAGTGACTGAAATTCGGGCTTTGACTATAACATTTATACAGGGTTTCTTGAAACTCAGTTTCTCCGAAATCATGCTCCGAAATGGTAGTTCTCGTCATTGAATTCTTCCGTTGATTGAAATATTAATATTATTAATATATACATATTATACCTATACCCTCAATATATCATAATGTTGTTCTGAAGCTATTTCCTTGTGGCATTTTCACGATTAACTATTTAGATGGGAAATTAGCCACAATTAAATTAAAAAAATAATTTTATTAACGTTTCGACGCCCAAATCGGGTGTCGTTGTCAAAATACAAAATACTACTAAAATAAACAAAAATGTTGTTGCTAAGTAAAAATTTTTTTTTTAATAATTTATTTAATCTGACTCATTTATATTGGCAATTCAGACGTATATTATACGAAACGTTAATAAAATTATTTCTTCAATTTAATTGTGGCTTATTTCCCATCTAAATAGTTAATCTCAATATATCAATCAACGATTCTACTTATCATCGCTAAAGCCTTGGTTGCATGTAGCTAGTTTAGCTAGTATTATATACCTACTTCCAAATCCAGTACTGTGGTCAGAGCCACTAAGTTATGCTAAGCCTTATCTTATAGTGGTCATGAAATTATGAGAATTAAAAAGAAAAGCATTGGACAGAAATCAATGGAAGGAAGAAATGTACGGAAAAACTATAAGAAATATAAAATGTATTTTATATAAGTATATAAATGTCAATAGAAATAAATTGTAATGGAAAATTAAACTTTTCAGTCCTAGGCCTTCAAGGTCTGTTGAGCTTTAAAAATATATAAATATAAGATAACCGATAAGGACATATAAATGTTTCTTAGAATCATTAAACTGCATCCCAGACAGTTGGGAGTACTGCGTTGCTATGTTGAAAAATCAAATAAAAATTCCAAACATTAAAAATAATACTATTAACTATATAGTCCTGTCGCCAGGGGGGGTACAACGGCCTCCTGTATTCAGATGGACTTACTTAAGTTTTTTTTATGTATTTTGACCTGTAGAATACGAATTTTTAGGGTAACAGTTGATCCGCATGTCGATAAGATTGTTATAAACCAAGAAGTTGAGGAATCACATAACAGCGATTTCTCGCAAAACAAAACATTTTTTTGTATTTTTTGGGCCATTCTAACCAAAAAATGTTCCTACAAATTTTTTCGTAGGATGCATAGTTTTCGAGATAAACGCGGTTGAACTTTCAAAAAATCGAAAAATTGCAATTTTTGAACCCGAATAACTTTTGATTAAAAAATAAAATAGCAATTCTGCTTACCGCATTTGAAAGTTCAAGTCAAATTATATCGGTTTTAATTATTTATATTGCTAAAAATTGATTATTTTATTGTTAAAAAAACTATAAACACCTAGTGCTTGAGTGATGTTTTCAATGATTTCTCCTTTAAAATCGAATGAGTAGGTAGAAGAGGTAAAAGTGCAAGCGGGGCTATTTCTACGTAGCATGCATTAAAACGCATGTATTAGGCACGGGAAACACTATGTGTTTAAAGCTTTTTTTAACAATCAAAAAATAAATTTTTAGCAATGCAAATATTTAAAACAGATATAATTTGACTCAAACTTTTAAAGGCGGTAAGCAGAATTGCTATTTTATTTTTTATTCAAACGTTATTCGGGTTCAAAAATTGCAATTTTTCGATTTTTTGAAAGTTCAACCGCGTTTATCTCGAAAACTATGCATCCTACGAAAAAACTTGTATTAACATTTTCTGGTTAGAATGACCCAAAAAATACAAAAAAATGTTTTGTTTTGCGAGAAATCGCTGTTATGTAATTCCTCAACTCCTTTGTTTATAACAATCTTATCGACATCCGTATCAACTGTTACCCAAAAAATTCGTGTTCTACGGGCCAAAATACATAAAAAAACTTGGGTAAGTCCATCTGAATTAAGAAGGCCGTTGTAACCCCCCTGGCGACAGGACTAATAACAATGTAACGTTATAACTACTTTATACCATTTAAATTTAAAGGATTTTCATCCAGATATTTTTAGTGACCCAACCATGTATACCTCCAAACCTCATAAGCAGTACTGATGATCGAATTGTCATTCCGAAAACGTGTTGTGATGTAGCCCGAAAGGGTTTTAATTTTTAATATATAATTATTACTTTTATAAAGCCCTTTATTGGGGCTTTTAAAATAAAGTTTTTAATAAATAGGGTTTTGAGCCCTTTATGGGGGTTTTTAAAATAAATATACCTTTTACACAGAAGATTTCTCTTCAATTTTTTGTAATTAATGGTATACAGCCAGCTCCAGGAAATTTTTCCTTGTGGATTTTTATAAAGGATTTTTAATAAATTTTTCTTAAACGAATAGGGCAGTCAATGAGAGTATTTGGCTCCGAATTCCATCCTACTACATCGATTTACTTGATATTTTCACAGTAAGTAGGGGATAGCTGAAGAAACAAGGTCTACCCTATGCCGATGTGCGCTTTTATCTTGGGGGTGGTTCCCACCCCTTCTCGGGGGTGAAAAATGTTTTGGTTAAAATAGCTACGGAAAAGGCTAGAGAACCTAAATTTAAGCAAAAACTGTTCTGATTATTTTTTGAAAACTCAATACTTTTTGAGTTATTCGTGGTTGAAAATTGGCCATTTTCATTGAAAAATGACACCTTTTCGGACGGATTTTTGCGAATACCTAACTAAAAAACTATGCATCTAACAAAAAAACTATATAAAATATTTCTGTAGGTTATAAAAAAACAAACGAGATTCGTTCCTTCATAAATCTTCTAGTTAAAATACAAAGAGGGATGTGGTAGGTAAGAAGAGTGTTTTTTTGCTACATGCTCAAATCGGCGTATTCAACTTGAAATAACAGAGAAACTATCGATTTTAGGTGTATAATAATACTAATAACTTTTGTAGTGCTTGAAAAGACCTTTAAAATGAGCAATACTAATTGTCGATTACATGCAAACTAAGCGAGATATTCTGCAAAAAAGTTAATGATTAATGTATTTTAAGAAGAAATGAGAAGTATATTTAACCCCTCATCCATCAGAATCTAAAAACATCGTTTTACTTCTACAATACTTTTTATTATAGTGATATTTCTATGTTCAAAAAGTTAGACTGGATTAAAATGAATGGTTTTCGAAAAAAAATATCATTAAATTATAGAGCGCATTTTTAAATTTTCTTAAAAATCTTCCTTTTCCTCCTCCATGTAACTCGAAAAAGATAAGAGATACGAAAAAAGATACCATACAAAAATGTAGAACTTTTTCAGATAATTTTTTTTTTTATTTTTCATTACTGTATCTCTTATCATTTTCAATTTACATGGAGAAAAAGAAAGATTTTTAAGAAAATTTTAAAATGCGCTCTATAATTTTGATCTTATTTTTCAAAAACCATTCATTTTAAACCCTTCCAACTTTTTGAACATAGAAATAACACTATAATAAAAGTTAATGTAGAAAGAAAACCATGCACTTACATTTTGGTGGATGGGGGTTAAAATTACTTCTCATTTTTTCTTAAAACACATTAGTTATCAATTTTGTTTGCAGCATATCTCGCTTAGTTTTAATGTAATGGACCTTTAATATAGCTCATTTTAAAGGTCTTTTCAATCATTACAAAAGGTATTAGTAGCATTATACACCTAAAATCGATCGTTTCTCTGTTATTTCAAGTTAAATATACTAATTTGAGAATGTACCAAAAAACAAACTATTTTCACCTACCATATCTCTTTTTGTATTATAACTAGAAGATTTTTGAAGGCAAGTGTCTCTTTGTTTTTTATAACCTACAAAAATGTTTAATATAGTTTTTTTAGTTAGATGCATAGTTTTTAAGGTATTCGCAAAAAACCGTTCAAAAAGGTATTATTATGTTTCAATGAAAATGGCCAATTTTCAACCACAAATATCTCAAAAAGTTTGAGATTTCAAAAAAAATTATAGGACAGTTTTTGCTTAGAATTAGGTTCTCTTGCGAATTCCGTGGTAATTTAAAAAAAAAATTTCCACCCCCGAGAAGGGGTGGGAACCACCCCCAAGATAAAAGCACACATCGGCATAGGGTAGAATTTGAACAAGGAGATAAGTAGAGGCTAGGCCCAAAATTTCATTAAAATCCATGCAGTAGGATAGAATTCGGGGGTAATATCCGATTCTTGCTCCCATTGACTGGCGTATAATGTTTGTGTTAGGCCTGGATCCAGCGTACAAAATAGTTATTTATCTACTCTATGTCATATTGTGTATAAGTTTTTAGTTTGTGAAAACTGTCATTATAGATATCAGTGCGTGAAGTGTAAGTGTGCGTGAAGTAACAATGTATTTTAAATGGGACTTACTTTTTCGCACTGTTTTTGACAGACTTTCATAATATAATCAAATATCCTTAATTTCGCGTTGTCATGGTGATGACATAATGAGCAATAAAATACGAGAAAAGTTTTGACAGTTTTGTGGCTTGAAAGAAGTTAGAATTTTTAATGTCAAAGTTCTAAAAATTGTAGAATAGAAATGAATTCCAGTGACGAAGATTTACAGTTTTTTATTTGTTTATGGTAGAGTAGATAAAATATTGTATGAAACTGTGCGTGAAGTACTATAATAGTTATTTATGAAACAGTTCGTGAAGTATGCTTTTGCGAACGCACGCGATTTTTAGAGCACGAGCGACAACGGAGCGAGTGCTATACATCGCGTAAGTTCCCAAAAAGTACTTCACGCACAGTTTCATACAATATTTTATCTACGATAAACAAATAAAAAAACTGTAACTTTTCGTCACTGGAATTCATTTCTATTCTACAATTTTTAGAACTTTGACATTTAAAAATCCTAACTACTTTCAAACCACAACACTGTCAAAAATTTTGTTGTAAGTCATTGCTCATATTGTCATCACCATGACAACGTGAAAGTTAAGAATATTTGATTATATGAAAGTGTGCCAAAAAACTCATTGAAAGTGTGCGAAAAAGTAAATCCCATTTAAAATACATTGTTATTTCACGCACACTTTAAACCCTTCACGCACTGCTATCTATAATGACAGTTTTCACAAACTAAAAAACTTTTCATAATATGACATAGAGTAGATAAAAAAGTTTATTAATAGCCTGCTGAAAATTTGTTAATAGCTTAACAGTGTCTAGTCGGATAAACTTTGATGTACGGGAACACTAGAACAGGAGAAGTTTTAATTGTGGAACAGGTTACAGGTTTCGAACGTCAGACTACGAAAACGTCTCATGTATTTTGTCGGACAGAACTTCCAATTGATTTTTTACCCTTTCATTAAGCTCTCATGCAAATATCAGACTGCTATTTACCACCAATATAATTCCTGTCATTTGACATGTTCTACGTGTCGGACTTATTAAAATGCCCAACATATTAATTTGTCATATATTTTTTCATATATTATATTAAATTTGCTATTGAATAAACTTAAAAACATGCTAGTTTTCACAAATAAAGTCACGTTCCACAATTAAAACTTCCCCTGTTTCAGTGTTCCCATACATCAAAGTTTGTTCGACTAGACCCCAATAAGCTATTAACAAATTTTCAGCTTGCTATTAATCAACTTTTTGTTGGTACACGGTACGCGGAATCCAGGCCTATGTGGTTCAGTTTCCGTAATTAACTTATTCACCAAACTTCATTTAAACCAAATGTTGGCTTATATTATATACACTTTTATCGTATATGGAAGATGGTGAATAAACGTTTACAGTATTATTCCTGTATGGTAAATTACACCTCGTTACGCAACGAATTAAATCATATCGAGATATTTCTGTGTATTTGTGGTTCATGATAACATGGACTCACGCGGTAATAAGGTTGAAGTGCGCTAGTGAAGCGTTTAGAACTTGACCCAAATAATTATGCGGTTAACCTGCTAGAATGTAGATAACAGCAAGGAAGTGAGAAAATATTTCATCTTTGGTCAGATTTTGTCAGATTTCACTACATGTTTATAAATTTATTATGTAGCTGTTGAAAACCCTGCAACGAAATAATTTATCGAACTTGATTACCTACTCCTACTGCAATAAAGGGACAATGATTCTTTTGTGGTGTGAAATTAGTCACTTGCAGAAAACGAGAAAGAAGAAATATGTCTCTGAAGAAATAGGAAAATCGAAGCCATTTACTACCAGTTCCATTCCTACATAAATGTGTGTGTGATTCATTGTCTATTAATAGACAGAGCCGCTATAGGTGAAATTTGCTAATCCTTTTAGGCACTATAAGAGTCTATAACTTAAATAGTAGAACCTAAAAGAAAACGTATGAACACTATGCCGTTACTTTTCAGTGGCACATGCGTCGACAGTGTGAAACAGGCTAGAAGAATCACAATCTAAATATCGCAAAAGTCCGTCTCTGTCGTTATAGATAGAAGTAAGACGAAATGTACTTCCCAACGCGTTTCTCTTAGGCCACCCACAAGAAAGCGGAAGGATTAATATTTTAAGAAATTCTAGACGCCTAAGCTGATAATTTAGCTATTGCAGGCAGTAAAATCACAAAGACACTTTAGAGCTCGGAGACAGCTTTCCTAAAAGTATTTACTTTGCACAGGATATGCCTCATAAAAAGAAGAATAGGAAAGATTGCTAAATGTTTGAGTGATAGAAATCTAAGAATTCCACAAAAGTACAACGCAGTAACTTTCGTGGGAATCCTTAAACGGTTACAAAAAAGGACGCTCGTGGTGATTGGCCGAAAAAGAAACGTATGATCATAATAAGGCTGGTCTAAACATTATTTTCCAGCTATGTGATTGGTACGAAAATTTCGGAATGATGATTATTGGTAAAATTAGGTGATAGCTGTGAAAAAGGGAGGTGAATATAGAGAGCAGAGAGGAATCTTGTCCGAGATTAGGACAAGAAGAAATCAATTAAGTTCTAGCGGTCATGCAGTGAAGACCTGCATTTTTTCTTGTCTGTGCCTAAATAGGCAAAATGGAATCTTAAAGATTCTGTCGTGAAAATCGCAAGTGCGATATGTTGTCTTAAATACCATACCGGTATATTCTCTGTGTTGTGTCCGGTACGATAAAATAATAGTTTTCTTAGTACGGCGTGTAATATGTTTCGTTCAAACAGAACTTAGTTCAACATTTGCGGAAAAGACTTCCGTTTAATATGTCTCATATAAACCGCACTTAATTCAATCTTCGTGGAACGCAGTTCCATTTTTTTTAAAAGACAATGGTCTAAATAAAATATGTTTAATTATCAAGTCAGTGAGAAGTATCACTAATAATCATGAATGCAGTTATTTTCTTTTCATAAAACAAAAAGAACTATGGAATTTTTATTTTTCGTATAATATAATAACAACTATGTAACAGTACTTTAACTCTAAAAATGAAAGTGAAAAGTGAAAGTGATTTCGTCGTACCCACAACTCTGGCGAGCTAACCCGATTCCAGCAATTCAACAACAATGGATCATCACCAGGTATTTTGCAATAAACTGTTTCGTTCCTTTTTCTTTTTTTTGAACTTTTAAGATGAAACGCGAAAGACTTATTTTTTTATTTTTCTAATCAACTCAGTTTAATGACAATTTTCTATCTAAATAAATGGTAACTATGTTAAAACTTATTTCGTCTTTTTCTGTTCGCACAATCCATCTATGTATCCTTATTGTATTAGGAAACGCAGCCTACCACAGACAACAAGGGTAAGTACCATTAGTTGTCAAAGGGATACCATTTTTTTCGTAACATTTTTGTAATTTTTATATAGATAAATAGCAATAGATTCTGATCTATTAATGGCGCCCAAAAAATTAATAATTTCTTTTCTTTAGCTTAAATATTGTATGAACTCACACCCTAAAATCTCTTGATGATTAGAGCCGCCGGTGCGATTTTAAATTATGTAGCACGAATTTTTTTCAAGTTTATGTACATCACATGTTTATCTAATTTGTCGTGCATCAAGTGGCGCATCAAACTTTCCACTTATGGACGGGATAAATAAATCAAAAGGTAAGTACCCTCCCTCATTCCCAGGATTCAATTTTTTCTTTTTTTTTAAGTTCTATGTGATTAAAAAAAAACACTCAAATGTAATTTTAACCCATTACCCTCGTCCCCCTTCCCCCACAATAAAAAATCCGAAAAACTGTTTTTAGGGGTTTTCCCTATTTTACATACTTCAAAATAGATCAAATCAATGTTTTTATAGGTTATTTATATAAATTGAAGTAACTGAGTCCTTTAGAACATTTAAAAATGGGAGAACACGTTCAAACCCCCCAAAACCCTACAAAAAAACAGTTTTTTTGGATTTTTGAAGATGGTGAAACTTACGGAAAAGTCTGAAAAAAAATAGGAATATAGTGTTTGATAAAATACACAAGATTAAAAAAAATTGAGGTTATGTACACTCAACCTACTGGTCTATAAAAAATGGACATGTTTTGTAAAAGCCTCAACTATACGTGTGAATTTTTTGAAATTTTAAAATTTATTGCGTCCTACGTAAAAAAAAATAAAAAAACGAAAAATTAAGTTCTTTGATCGTGGGGGAAAGCAGAAGTGGGTGGTGGGTTAAAATTACGCTAAGTCATAAGTAAAAAAATGAAAAAATTGAATTCTGGGAGTGAGGGAGGGTACCTTTTAATTTATTTATCCCGTCCATAAGTGAAAAGTTTTATGCGCCACTGTCGACGCATGTGCCACTAAAAAGTGATGGCACAGTGTTCATCCGTTTTCTTTTAGGTTCTACTATTTAAGTTATAGGCTATTAAAGTGCCTAAAATTATTAGCAAATTTTACGTATACCTACGGTGACCATATCTTTTTAAAGAAAAAAAAAAGTACAAAAAACAAAAATGTATTAAAAACGCAAAATGTATCTTTTTTTTTTTTTTTATTGAAAATTTACCGCATCCACCAAGAGGTGATTAGCGGGAATACAGTGTAGGAGTACAGTTCTAATAACTTACAATCTATAATATAATTCTATGAGTTTTAAATAATTATCGATATTATTATCTATAATTACAGTATGTATCTTAAATTAAGAATACAGTGTAGGTATAACTTCCAGTAATTTAGATTCTATAATATAGCCCTATACATTTTAAATAGTTTGCGATATTGTCATAGTAACCATCTGTGCCTAAAAGTTTGTTGATGTTGTTAGGAATATTGAATCTAATTCGTTCATTTGCAAAAAGTGGACAGTCAATTAAAAAATGTTTTACATTATTTATTTCGTCACAAATTTCACATTTAGGGGGATCGTCTCTTGTAAACAGGTGAGAGTGCGTGTATCTTGTGTGACCTATACGCAGACGTGTGATAACAGTTTGAAGTTTTCGGGCTCGTATTCTCGATAGCCGCGGGTAAACATTATCCTTGATTGTTCTTAAAGATGTCTGTGAATATTTCCATTCTTGGTTCCATTTACACGTGATTAGATTTCTAAAGTACGATTTTATGTCACTCGCGAGATTTCGACACTCCGTTACCTCTGTTTCGACACTTTCCGACACTTTACGGGCGCACTGATCTGCTGCTTCGTTTCCATCGATACCAATATGAGATGGGATCCATATGAAGGTAATGCGTCTGGAATTTTCTTGAGCCTCTTCTAGTTCAGATTTTACCATTTTCTCTAGGGGGTTTTTAGGATACACATGATTTAAAGTTTGTAAAGCACCGAGTGAATCACTTAGGATCAAGCATTTTGGTATTTTGTTTTTGTTGACATGTTCAAGGGCTTTGAGTATTGCATAAAGTTCAGCAGAAAAAATACTGAAATATTTGGGAATTCTAAAATGATATTGGTTGTTAGGGGTTACATATGCAGCACCTACTCCTGTATTACATTTTGATGCATCTGTGTATATCTTGTAGCAATTATCTCCATGTTTGGCTATGATTGAATTAAGGTTATTTTTAAAAACAGCTGGATTTGTTGAGTGCTTACTAAATGCAGTAAGATTATAATTTATTTGGGGGGTATCAGTTTTCCAAGGAGGGGGATGGTCCAAATTTATTAGGAATATATCTGGAAAGTTTACTTCTAAATATCTTAGATAAAATCGAATTCTCTCATAGAAAGGTTTGTGTGAAATATGTCTATTTTGAGACGTATATTTATTATTGAATGTATTATCAAAAAGAGGTCTGTTTGGATTTGAAGCTATAGAAGTTGCATGAGTTAATGTTAAATAAATGCGACGGTGGAATAAAGAAGGTTCTCCGGTTTCACTATATAAACTCTCTACCGGCGTCGATCTAAATGCTCCCGAGGAAAGTCTTAATGCTGCATTGTGTATACTATCTAAGGGTTTTAGTGTTGTTTCGGACGCAGATATGTACGCAATGGAGCCATAGTCTATTTTAGATCTAATTAAGGCTTTATATAGGCTAATTAGGGTATCATAATCAGAGCCCCAGTCCCTGTTGGATAATGTTCTTAATAAATTTAATCTTTTATTGCAAGATGCGACTAGTTGATTTATATGTTTTTTCCAAGTCAGTTTTTGATCCAACCACATTCCCATAAATTTTACGTCTGTTTTAAACATGATAGTTGAGTTATAAAATTTCAGTATTGGTGTGCTGAAAGCGTGTTTATTGGTGAATACCATGCCCACTGTTTTGGAAACCGAAAATTTAAATCCCGTGCCATGGGACCATTCTTCTAGTTGGTGTAGAAAATTTTGTAATGATTTCGACATTAGAGAGGGGTTTTTGCCTTTGATGTAAACTACTAAATCATCTGCATAAATGCGAGCTTTCAGAGGTTTTTGCAAATTTTTAATTATATCATTTATAGCGATTAAGAATAGTGTTGGGCTAATTATTGATCCTTGAGGAGTCCCATTTTCTTCAATATATTCCTCTGAATATGAATTTTGAACCCTTACTCGAAATGTTCTGTACCGTAAAAAGTTTTTAATAAATTCTAGACAATTACCTCGGATATTCCATGAGTGCAGTCTTTTCAAAATATTATACCTCCAGCACGTGTTGAATGCTTTCTTTAAATCAAAAAATATTGCTATACAATGTTGTCGAATTGCTAGAGTTTCCTGAATATCGCTTTCTAAGTCTAGAATATTATCTATGCCGGATCGGTTTTGTCTAAAACCATTTTGTTCAGGTATCAGTAGATTTGACTTTTCAAGTGTCCATGTGAGCCGTGCATTGACAATTTTTTCTAGTAATTTTCCCATAGAGCATGTCAAGCTTATAGGCCTGTAGGACTCGGGAGCTAGACGGGGACTTTGAGGTTTAAGAAATGGAAGCACAATAGCCTTAGTCCAAAGTGTGGGGTACTGGTGTTGCTGCCATATGATGTTGAATATCTGTAGCATTACGATTATGGCTGAATTTGGAAGCTGTTTCAGAAAAATAGATGGTATATCATCTGGGCCAGGACTAGAATCCTTCAAATTTATAAGTGAGTCATTTAGTTCATGAAATGTTAGCGGGAGATTTAGAGGATTGTGGCTAATTTCGTATGGAAATGTATTATAATTTTCGAGTTGTATTTTGTTTTCAAGGAAAGTGGGGTCGAAGATTTCATTGGAAGATATTTTTTTATAATTCAGTGCCAATATATTGGAAATTTCTGTTGGTGATGTAATGATTTGGTTATTTACTTTCAGACTGGATATTGAGGGTGATTGGTGGAAACCGGAAATTTTGCGTATTTTTTTCCAAACTTCACTTATTGGCGTAGAACTGTTTATATTGGAAACATATTTCATCCAACTGGCTTTTTTGGCCTGTTTAATTAATAGTTGAGTTTTGGACTTAAGTCTTTTGTACTCTATTTTGTTCTCTATATTTTTATGTTTTTTGTACCTGTTGAAAGCTTTTTTACTTGCCCGGATTGCTTCGCTACAGTCACGATTCCACCATGGTACGGGTAAATGCTTTTTTGGCGCTTTAGTTTTACCTATAAACTGTTCTGCACTTTGTATAATGATATTATTGAAGTCATCTAGAGTACTATTGACGTTACTTTTTACAATAAAGTTCTGCATAGCTTTATCGATGTAGTTTTTAAATTCTGTCCAGTTTGCCGACTCTGTTTTCCATTTGGGTAGAAACTCATAAGGCGATTGTTGCCTAGAGAGATTTCTTATAAGAATGGGATGATGGTCGCTACTATATGTGTGTGATAAGACTTCCCATAAGAGCTGAGGTGACAACGCTGGGTCACAAAGACTTAGGTCAATTGCGGATGAATCTCCAGTCTGAATATTAAAACGTGTAGGAGTCCCATTATTGAGTAAGTTAAGCTGTAAGTCAGACATTAACTTTTCCAGTAATTTACCTCTGGTATCAGTACGTACAGACCCCCAAATGCTATTGTGAGCATTGAAGTCACCAAGTATGATACGAGGAGTTGGAATTTGTTCGATAAGGTTATTTATATCGTCAAAAGTTAATATTGTACTTGATGGTAGGTAAATGTTACAAATGTAGAGTGTAGAGGGTGCTGAAAGTTTTATTACTACTGCTTCGAGGTTGGTTTTTACAGGAAATAGGCTTGCTACGTATGATTTTTTTACCAAAGTGGCAACCCCACCAGAAGAATAATTACTATTACTTTTTCTGTCATTTCTAAAACAATTGAACTGCTTAGAATTGTAACTTGTGTTTGGACTAAGGTTAGTTTCTTGTAGGCAAATTATTTCTGGACAGTATTCTGATTGGATGATTTGAAGCATGGGTAAACGATGGAACAGTCCATCAATATTCCACTGTAATATAGAGTTGAAAATTAGGCATCGGAGGAAGATAATTCACTGTCAGTGATATCTTTACCTAGATAGTGATTCAATTTATTTTTAAGTCGGGTGAAGCGATGTTTCGTAGATTTGTCTGATAGGTATGGGTAAGATATGGTTAATAGGTTTATTAAACCGGGGAGATCGGTTGTGTATTCCTGGATAATTTCTATAGGTGAATTGTTACCTTGGGTATTTTCAATTAGCATTATTAGCTGATCATAGTTTAATGGGAGTGTTGTGGAATTTTTATTCATGAAAAATTTAAGTGCGTCAGGAGTAGGTGCTGTGCGTTTAGGTTTTTTGGGCTTTTGGATGTTGGTTTGACGTGGTGTTTGAGGGAGAGCAAACGTTGGATTATTAGTATTCAGATTTTCGATGGGAGGGGATAACGTTTCGTCAATACTTCTTTTCACAGATGTACTGGATGATTCTCCTATGATTCCGAGTGAAGCTTGTTGATCCATTACTTCAGAGGTTTTTTCACATGGATTTTTAGTGGGAATGTTCTCTTCGGTGGGAATTATTTTGCTCGCTTCAGAAGTTGGCAGTAGGGTTTGAGGAGTAGAAGAAATTGAAGAAGGTTTTTGAATATTTATGTTGTTTGGATCACCGTCTTCAGCTTGATGTGATTCAGTATGGGAGAAAAGTTGTGTGTTCTGTTGCTGTGGCGTAGATTCGGTGGTGGTGGTTAGGTCATAAGAGATAGTAGAGTTTTGAGATAACACATTGTCTGTCACAAGTTGTGAATGCTGTTGCTGTGGCGTTGGTTCGGTAGTGGGAGTTGGGTCATGAGAAAGAGTAGAATTTTGTGATAACACATTGTCAGATGAAGTATTGGGGCAATTTGACGCAACGTGTCCAGCCTGTTTGCATACGTAACATTCCATCTTGTCCGTTGAAAGAAAAATTCTATTATCATTGCCTTCAAATGAAATTAATAAGGAGGTGTGAAGCTCGAAATTATCAGAGGGTGAAAAGACATACACTTGGCGGCGGAAACTGAGGATGTGGGAATATTCATCACCTGGAATTCCTGCTCTAAGGAAAGACACTGGGGAGGCTATTTGAAGACCAAGACTCTTGATTGCATTTTCTGCAAGTTGGTGGGGAATATAAGGAGAGATATTCGAGATTAATATTCTTTTTGTCGGGGAGACAAGTTTCCTAATACTTAAAATTAGGGATCCGATTTGGATAGTTGGGTGGGACTTCAGAAGTTGATCAACGAGATTTGGGTTGGCTAGATATATGCAGATTCTATTATTGGAGATTCTGGAAGCAAAGGAAATATTTTTTGGTCCGATGACATCACCAATAGCTTTAACGTAATCTAGAAGTTTAAGGTTTTCTTCTGCGTGAAGGACTATGGCTTGCTCTTTTTTGGGTAGGGATGGTGGTTTCGGCGAAGATTTTGCAGCGTTTACGTACGAAATTGATGTAGTAGCTTGAGTATTTGTAGCACTTTGAAGGGCCATGGTTGAGGTAGAAACTGTAGGATTACTGTGTATGTTTGTACTTGTCATGCAGATACAGACAATAGCTTCGTATTATATTTTTTCTTTAAATGGTTCTGGTATCAGAAGTGCATTCAAAGCCATTATGCTGGATGGTCAGCAAGAACCAGCAAACTGGTGAAACCAGCCGCTGGTATGCACTTTTTATAAATTAAATACAATTTATAATGGTTTAATAATATAAAGAAAGCAATACGTACAAATTTTGTCCAGAAATCACTTTTTAAAATACACTATTAAATCGAAATCAAATACACTAATTACTACTGATAAGGTAAACTAGATTTTAATTATACTTGGCACAGGTCTTACTCGTATGAATGCTAGAACAAGACTCCGCAAAATGTATCTTGTTATTGGACAAATATAACTTTTTGGCATTAAAAATAAATAAACTATGTAGCTAAACATAAAAAATTATATCAATTAAACTAAACATAACACATTGCATTAACTTTGAAAAAGTTCCAAGCCTGTAATTAAGAGTTTTTAGATAACGGAACTGGAATAGCCTCATCTTCTTCCGGTTTTTTGCATCATTCATATTTTTCTGAACTTAAAATTAATTTAAGTAGGTCCGGCTTCGACTGAAGTAAATGAAACATTTCATACAAGTCTCACCAAAATTTGCGTACACCAGCATCGCTGCCTTGATATGGACATTTGTGACTTTTCCGACGTCCAATAATAATTATTTATTACAGAAAAAAAAAACGCTCGAAAGCCGCACTAGTACTCGGAAGACAAAAAATAAATTCGCATAATATTTGTAAGTTTTTCAGTTTGAATTGATCTGCACACTTAAAAACTTTAAGCCTTCAATCCTGAGTATTTTTTTTCTTCTCTGTTCCACTCAGCAATTTTTTCACTTGTAGCCACGTCTTTCAAAATTCCCAGTTCGTCAAAGAGTTGATCTTCGTTTAACATGGTTGCCTTGATATACAATTTAAAAGCTTCGAGAGAATAACAAACATCGTTCCATGTTATTTCACTTCTTATGGGAGCTCCACACTCTCGCCGAAGTCGATTGAGGTTCAACAAGTACGAGAGTGTAGACGGCCACCTTGTGTAACTTTGCCTCACTTCGTTCTACTTCCATTCTCTGTCGGTCTGGTCAAAGGGATCTTTGTCGGTATCGCACCGCTCTTTGTCCGCTTTGTCGGTATCGCACTTCCTCGCGAAGTAGAACGAGTGTGTAGAGAGGGTACTTCGGACTTCGGTCAACTTTGGCGAAGTAACTTCGCCGAGCGTGTGGAGCCCGCTTTAGATCTATGCTTTTGAATAGTTTAAATTCATGAAAATTTGTACTCCAGTTTTCTAGGTAGGTTACACATTTTGTGTAAAAATGTTTCACTTGTGCAGTGAAGTTTTGTGTACGACCACCGCACCATAAGCCTGATGTCTCACACACTTAAAATGTTTTTAAAGATCATTGGTAAACGCATTTCACTTCGGATTCACTTCACTTTGGATTTACACTACTAATCCAGAGATGCTTGGATGTGAACCAGGATATGTACGTCTGTTTCATAGATTACAACAAGGCTTTCGATAAAGTCCGCCACAAAGAGCTAATGGACATCCTCAAAGCAAAACAATTACAATACAATGACCTTTGAATTATAACAAATCTATATTATAAACAGCAGGCACACATACGCATTAACGAACACACATCAGAAGAGTTCGAAATTGAAAGAGGAGGGCGACAGGGGTGTGTATTGTCACTACTACTATTAAATGCATACTCTGAAGAAATTATGAAAAAAGTTCTTGAGGGAGAAACAGCAGGAATAAAGGTACCTAAATGGAACGCCAATTAATAACATTAACATAATACAATAATTAATAACATTAAAAGCTAATGAACAAGATAGTTGAGTATGGAGAACAATATGGATTATCAGTATACATCAAGAAAACTAAATTTATGAGGATATCAAAAACCCAAAATAATGATAAAAGCCTGACAATTAAAAATAAAACTTTAGAACAAGTTGAAAACTACAACTATCTTGGCACAATAATTAATCACACAAACTATTACTCCAAAGAAATCAAAGTTCGAATAGAGAAGGCAAGAACCAACTTCAATAAAATGAGAAAGGTAGTTTGTGCAAGAGAACTGAAATAATTAAGACTTGAGAGTAAGACGACTTTACACTACATGATTTATCATATGATTTTTCCTATGACGAGCCGCATGACATGCTTATGATAAAACACAATGTTTATGGCACAATCATATGACAAATCACACAGTGTAAACATGTAAATTTCACTCCATGACCAAATCATATGACAAATCACATGATAAATCATGTAATGTAAAGTCGACTTTGGCTGCAAGGTGTTACATTTTCTCGACTCTGCTTTACGGGATAGAAGCATGGTCAATTAATGTGTCGACTAGGTACTAAAAAGTTGGAAGCATTTGAACTGTGGGTGAAGGTACCTGAATATAGCATGGACCGAGTCTGTAACAAACAACGAAGTCATGAGAAGAGTCAACAAAAGAATGGAAATATTGGAAACCATCAAGACACAAAAGCTGCAATACCTGGAACAGTATACAAAGTAGTAAAAGTAGTAAAAGATAAAAATATTCATTTTTTAGAAAAAATAAGTACATTCGCGTGTCCTTAGAAAGGTTTTAAAGTACATTAGGACAATATTTAAAAATAAGTACTGTCCTACTTAAATAAGTACATATGGTCACCGTACCTATACCGGCTCTTAGTCAATAATGAGACAAAACTCAAGTCAGTTTTGAAAAAAACAAAAAGTGTAAATATGTAGTTAAAGTAGAGGTCGCACAATATAAACCTAGACCACACCCTAAAACTAAAGATCTTCCTGAGGGTTTTAAGTTTGAAAATCAAGTCATTATAATATAAAATGTGTGAAAAGAAAAACATGTTTCTGTAGAGACGGTGTTAAAAAAATTAAAATATAGAAATACATTCGTACAAGTTTCCAGGGTAATTCTCTAGAGAGTTTTTAAACTGATTGAGTCTGGATTCAAAATGAAGCCAATAGAAAAGTCTTGTGTCGTTTACAAAATAATCGAGTTTTTAAGAAACTATACTAATAGTTTAAAATAAAAAATATGATTCATATGTTAATTTAGACGAAATGTGGATTGTTGCTAACGATGGAATAAAACCGATTTGGCAGGACGAGAGTATAAAGTCCATAAAACACACCAATAATGAGAGAAAGAGACATACCATATTGAATGCGGGTAGAAAACATGGTTTTATTGATGGAGCGGATCTTGTGTTTTAACAAAATCAAAATCGGTTATATATCACGATAACATGAATACAGAGATGTTTGTGAAATGGTTGAATGAAAAACTGCTGCCAAATTTACATGAACCATCTTTTACAGTTTTGTATAATGCTCCATTTCACTCATATACCTTTTAGAACCTTCAAATATATGTTTTTTCCGTGAAAGATTTCCTTCAAAGAGTTTTCCGTGAAATCAATGATTTTTAACGCATATAAACTGGTTTATTACTCACGTAATTTTATAATAAGTAGTTACTACCGATATTTATTGAAATTTAAAAAATCTTCCTTTGTGTTCGGTAAAATTTTCAAATATTTTGTCACCAATCTTGAAATTGGGTGAAATATGGGTAAAAATAAGGTATTTGTTAATTTAATATAATAGCCAATTATTGTGAAGGTAAAATCTGCGAATTTCGTTGTAATTTGTTTGTCAACATCACCCACATAATTATACTGCTGTATTTCCTTGAGATATCAATAAAACAACCTGATAAACCAAAATGTATGGAGGCGGAAAAAGGTCAAAATATTTTTTGATAAAGTATAAAAATATTTACAAAATGGGACATATAGGTCAGTAAATGAATGTGATACTGTGTCACCACTGATTTGCATGAAAATTTAGATGGTTCCTCTTACCCTCTACTTCATTTTTGGACTTTAGCCCAGGGTTGCTTTAACTTGGGGGGTGAAAGTCACCCCTTCTCGATGGTGAAAAAACATACGCTCAAAATAAAACTAGATAAACCGGTTAATTCTAAGCAACTTTTGTTCTATACAGTTTTTTTACTACGTTAATACTTTTTGAGTTATTTGCGTATGAAAACATTCATTTTTTTACAACCACTATTTAAAGTATTACACTTTTCTGCACAGTTTTATGTTAACAAAGTTGATATTTTCTGTTCAGCAGAAAAGTGACGTTTCTGTGCCGGAAAGTGATATTTCTGTGCCGGAATAGTTATTTATGAAACAGTTCGTGAAGTATGCTTTTTGCGAACGCACATGATGTTTAGAGCACGAGCGACAGCGGAGCGAGTGCTCTAAACATCGCGTAAGTTCGCAAAAAGTACTTCACGCACAGTTTCATACAATATTTTATCTACGATAAACAAATAAAAAAACTGAAGCTCTTCGTCACTGGAATTCATTTCTATTCTACAATTTTTAGAACTTTGACATTTAAAAATTCTAACTTCTTTCAAACCACAAAACTGTCAAAACTTTTGTTGTAATTTATTGCTCACATGTCAACACGATGACAACGCGAAAGTTAAGGATATTTGATTATATGAAAGTATGCCAAAAAACAGTGCGAAAAAGTAAATCCCATTTAAAATAAATTGTTACTTCACGCACACTTTAAATCCTTCACGTACTGCTATCTATAATGACAGTTTTCACAAACTAAAAACTTATACATAATGTGAGATAGAGTAGATAAAAAATATTTGATCTAGGTACTCTTGAGATAGAGTAGATAAAAAATATTTTTTCTACGGCCGTGCTAAAAGAGCCACTTTGACGCACGCATTTCGTTTCCGAAAGTTGCACTTTCCCGCACGGCGTGCGTGAAAGTAAATTTTCCCGCACGGCGTGCGAGAAAGTAAAATGTCTTGTAATATGGCATTATAATATATTATAATACATGCAATAAACTAATATTTAGATATTATTTACTAATTTATTTCAAATTTATCTTAGTGTGTTCAAGTTTTAATGAAATTAGCGCGGTAATTCGATGAAATAAAATTCTTTTGACATAATATTTAAGTCAGATCAGTAGACAATTACAATGGTTTTGAATCGCCGTCATGGAAACCAATATCATCGTCGTCGTGGTAACCCATTATATTGAAAGTTTGGTTTTGACAACCTTGTCAAAGAATTAATTTGTGTATTTTCACTTCTAAATAAAAATTGATATAACTCTATTTTTTGTGGCTTTTTTTCCAAACGTATGGCCCTAGAAAAAATATTGTTCCTAACTCATGCGGAAAGTGTCTTCCCCACACTTGACTGCTTGCCCGAACTC
The DNA here is from genome assembly GCF_917563875.1 of Diabrotica virgifera virgifera. NCBI lineage: Eukaryota > Metazoa > Arthropoda > Insecta > Coleoptera > Chrysomelidae > Diabrotica > Diabrotica virgifera. The sequence goes on along the minus strand of NC_065446.1, from coordinate 236,952,414 downwards.
CGCTATCGCGTCCGCTATCCGAAAATAACTATTATCTACTTTATGTCATAGTATGTTATAAGTTTTTAGTTTGTGAAAACTGTCATTATAGATAGCAGTGCGTGAAGAGTTTAAAGTTTTAAAGCGTGCGTGAAGTAACAATGTATTTTAAATGGGACTTACTTTTTCGCACTGTTTTTGACACACTTTCATATAATCAAATATCCTTAACTTTCGCGTTGTCATGGTGATGACATAATGAGCAATAAATTACAACAAAAATTTTGACAGTTTTGTGGTTTGAAAGAAATTAGAATTTTTAAATGTCAAAGTTCTAAAAATTGTAGAATAGAAATGAATTCCAGTGACGAAGAGTTACAGTTTTTTATTTGTTTATCGTAGATAAAATACTGTATGAAACTGTGCGTGACAGTGCCGTTTTATCCATTGGGCGCTTGGGGCGGGGGCCCGTAGGGACCCTTCCTTTTATTAATAACAAATTAAAGTCCGCTAAATAATCGAGGACCATATTTTTTTAAATAGAGAAAAAGACTACGAAATACCTGCGATTTCGATATGGTCTGATTTTAAGAATGATAAATAAGAACTGTGACAATTTTTAAACCAAAGAGCGATTCCTTAGAAAATTGTAAAAAAATGTATGAAGCTGGAGACAAATTACAAAGCTTATTATAGAAGATTAAATGAAAGCAACTCTTATAGAGTAAAACCCAATGGAGGCAAGAAGTGTTAAAGCTGTTTATCGTTACCTGTGCAAATTATTTTCAATTAAAAAAAGTAGTTTAACTGATTTTGGATATATTTTACCCACTGGAAATATTTGAATAGTTTACTCAAATCTCACGAAGAAAGTAAATTTCATCTGAACTCTATGGTTACATTAATAACAAGATCATCAGTTGGAGTTAGATGGATCATCAGTTAAATTGGAGTTATAGACGCTGGCTTGAAAGAACAAGTAGAACGCGAAGCTGACTATTAAGTAAAGGTCCTAAGAAGAGTTGTTGTCACCATTAAATTACTTGCTTCTCAAGGACTAGCTTTTCGTTGATCCCATGAGAAATTAACGAGTCGTTAGGGAAATTACTTAAGTTGTCTTGTATACTTTGCTTTTGACAACTTCTTAGCTCCGTATTTACAGTGGGATGCGAATAAAGAAAAAGGTTCAGGTAGCTATCTATAATAGAGACAAAAAATCAGCAATTAGAAGTGAAACCAAGGCACTGCATAATAAAATAGATACCTTTGAGACAGGTTAACTTGGATACTCTATTGACACTGATTTGGGCAAGAATTTTAAAACGAGTGAATGCAACAAGCAAAATGTTAGAAACTGTGGACTTGAACGTGTCAATTGAAGTAGAATTAATGACATTTGAGCTTTGTTGGAGACGTAAGAAATAAATTAAGCGAAATTGAACTAGAAGCCAAAAATATTTCTTAATAATCTCAAACATATTCTATAGAATTGGCCTTCAAAAAAACAAAGAAAAAACATTTTTCGATGAAGCAGTTGAAAGTGAAACAATTTTAAAGGGGCAAGAGATATTCAGAATTAAAGTAGGTACCTATATAATGTTATATGCCTCAATATTTTTCAAGATCTTTTAAAGAGCATATAATGCAACAAAGATGTTACATCAGCTGTTAGATATTTTTTTACGCTAAATAAAGAAGAAGTCAATTAGTGAATTCATATTTTATGCAAGGAATATAAAAAAGATGTTGATGAAACCAAAGAGAACTTGCTTAGTGAAATTATTCATTTTATAACGTTATGCCAAAATTTTAATAAACATTTGAAAATTTGATGTCATCCAGGATGTAAAGGCAACTTTTGCCAATTTTTAACTTTACTGCAAGTTTATTTGACGATACCAATTTCTAATGCGTCAGGCGAGCGGCCTTTTTTGGCTTTAAAAAAATAAAGATACATTTATTGAAGGTCAAAGGGTCAAGAAAACCTAGACGCATTATCACTATCGTATTATAAAAGATGAAGAAGTGGAGCAACTGAATTTTGATAGTATTATATTAATATATCACAGTTTGCTAATGCCTAGTCAAGAAAAAAAGTGAGCTAATTTTTGTCTTATATATTTTTTAGGATATGCTTTTTTGTTTGTCCTGTGTTGTTCTGTAGAACTTTCTGTTTTTTTTTTATATTTTTATATGTATTTTTTGGAATATTTTTTACGTTTGCTATTTTTCTCGTTTCTTTTAAAAATCTTTTTTAAAAATTTTAAAAATTTATCGTTTTTACAATAAACGTATATAGTTAATGTATGTGTTTTTTGTTAAAAAAATTGACAACGAATAGCAATGAAGGGGGCCCCTAAATCTCTAGTGCCCAGGGTCCGAAGTTAGGTTAAACCGGCACTGGTGCGTGAAGTACTTTTTGCGAACTTAGGTACGCGATGTTATAGCGCTCTAAACATCGCATGCGTTCGCAAAAAGCATACTCCACGAACTCTTTCATAAATAACTATTCGGAGAAAAAAAGGTGCTTTTGAATTTATTTAAAAAAATTGTTTAAACATTTACTGTCCAAAAATTTCGCCAGACACCTTTTTGATTTGTTTAAAGAGAACATTTTTGAACAGGAATCCGCGAAGAAACCGAATCAGAATTTTTTTCACACGGAAGCGGCCTCACATTATGGACTAGGTCGGACGAGCAGTAGGCGCTACCAAACCAAATTATCTATTATTAATCGATTTTACAATAAAAAATTACAAAACAAGCTAAAACTTGTTTTGGCAATTATATATAATTTACTTATATTTCATATTTTTATTTTATATAGTTTTTTCAATAATTGTTAGAGACAAAAAGACTCTAAAAATATTCTCTAACACTCGAACATCTTTCCTACTATCGATATTATATTTCGATGCCTACAATCGGAGAACATAACCTAACCTAACAATATTAAAATTAAGTTAAAAATAACGTTAATTTATTTAGTGACACCTGTTGTAATTAACTAACAGCTTATGTTTTAATTCCTAACACAAACATCTGATAATGTAACGATTTGACAGTGATTCACGCGTTGGAATTTGATCAAAATAAGGTCGATACTATTTTGTTATCGTAACAAGTGTTTGCTTATAATTTGGAAAGATGGTTTCTTACCGAAAAGGTAAAGAAAATTTCCTAAGGTTAAAATAATTAAGAAAGATGGAATTGTACTTAAAACAAGTTTTTTAATGTAATATTTTAAATTTAATACCATGAAAATAGTTGTTAAGCTTACCTTGCAAACTAGCACCTATCATTAACATAAGAACAGGTAAAATTTTCATTTTATCAACGTTATCACAATTACTTTTCAAATTCGATTTTCCACCTGTTGTAACAACACCACGGCGCGAGACAAAAAATAAAAATAACTGACGCCTCTGGAATCCTAGAAGGTGGGGTGATGGCACGATCCCCACTCCAATTATCACGTGTGTTAGTAACAAACTTATAGTCCACGTTATGAGACCGCTCCCGTGTGAAAAATTTTCCGATTCGTTTTCTTTGCGGATTCCTGTTAAAAAATGCTCCAACCTTTACACGATCAATATTACTGAAGCAATATTATTAACCAATAAATGGTAAAAACCGGTCTGCTCACACGACTCAATAATATTGATCAATAAAGATAAAAACGGTAGACTCAAGGGGGTCCGGACAAATAATCCCGGACAAAAAAAAAGAATGTGTGTGTACTTTGTACGCACGTAAGAAGTTATACGTCTATTATATAATTTCAAAGAAATAAATATACTTAACAGGGTATTTGTATTTTATTTAAATATTAAACTAACTTTCTTAACACTTTTAAATTTTTTTTATTAAAACGATACCAAAAATAAAAAAAAAAGAATATGAATCATCCGGGATTTAAACCCGGGACCTCTCCATCTCCGGTCAAACGCTCGACCACTGAGCTATATTACCTTTGCTTTGACAGGTTACAAGATTTCTCATACATACTGACAAAATTAATAGACCAAGCGAGGTATACAAAAATACTTTAAATATATTTACTTACTCTAATTATAAAATATCTTATTCCCGAGGAAGACAAATCCAAAGACACAAAAATTATAATAAATCATACATTTACTAAAAACACTAATATGTATAAATATCCTTTCAATGACTTATTTGCGCTGACAGCGATGATACATACAGTCGGAAAAATGAAAGAATACCCATGAATGAACATATAAAATACGCTGTATTTTCCTGTCACCGTGTGACAAAGAAAATTGTCCAGTGCAAGTACATGTAACAATAATTATTACATGTACTTGCTCTGGCCAATTTTTTGTCTGACACGGTGACAGGAAAATACAGCGTGTTTTATATGTTCGTTCATGGGTATTCTTTCCTTTTTCCTACTGTACATATTTTGAAAGATTAGCAACCAACTACATACTGTCTGTGTGCGCATACGCCCGGCATTATAAAATTTTACTCTCGATCGTAAAGAAGTATAAATCAAAAATCCCCACAAATTATCCCTAGACAAAAAATCCTCGGACAGAAGATCCTCGGACAAATAATCCCCGGACAAATAATCCCCGGACAAAAAATCCCCACAAAAAATCCCGGACAAATAATCCCCACAAATTTTTTTTTGACAAAAAATCACCACAAAAAATGCCCGACAAAAAATCCCCAAAAAATATTTGCTGCCGAATAGTTCTCTGAAAGTTTTCCCGAAATTTTACCAAATTTCGAATTCCAATTCCATGCTGAAAACTTAAAATTTGCATGACAAAGAGTGTGAGTTTTTTCAAAAATCTTGGAAGATATGGGGAATGAGCTGAGGCCCCATTCTAATGACAGGCGCTTAACGCGCGTTTTGATAACGCGCGATTACAACTACATACATTTTACTAAAGACCGTTCACATGCTAACGCGCGTTTTAGGTCATTAAAACGCGAGTTTGCATGTGAATGGTCTCAATTAAAATGTATGTATGTAGTTGCAATCGCGCGTTATCAAAACGTGCGAGAAAAGCGACTGTCATGAGAACGGGGCCGGGGCCAGGAAAGAACAAAAATTAAATTTATATTACATAAACGTATTTTTGTCAAAAAATTATTGGATAATTTTGAGAGATAAATTGGAAACAACATATTTAATAATAAAAAAAGTTCACATATTGGGTAATTAATAGTTTAACAGAAAATCTGTGTGTGCGACGCGACAGTGGTCTATATGGAATGTGCATAATACACATTTCGCACAGTCACAGTATGCTACTAACGAAAACATTGAAAGAGATTAAAAACGTGGGAACATTATATATACTGTCATCGACACCCAAAATTACAAATTAAATGAATCATTTATAATACTGCAAAGAAAATCATATCAGCAAGAAATTCGATCTCTGACCGATAATCACTATGATCCATTTGTCATTTGTCTTTGAGAACTGGCACTATAAAGTGTAAAATCTGTGAAGTGATTATATTAAGTTTTGTGCACACCGAATAGAACCATCTTCATAAGCACCATTAGGTATTTAAGTAATTATATTTTATATTTTAAAATAAATTCATATTGAAAAATAATTTTTAAAATTTATTGAACATAGTTAGTCAAATTATTTTAGTTTGTAAAAGTATTATTTAGTAAGTAGATTATTTTTAAAGTGTACATTATGATGAACAGAACAATTTTATTTAAATGAAAAATAGGTGAGCTTGCATGATGAATGAGTGTTATATACAGTGTGTACCAAAAGTAGCAGAAAGGTCGAATAATTCGCGAAATGAACATCGGATCCAAAAACTGAAAAATATGTGTTTAATATTTCTCAAAAATCTATGCAATGACACTAAACAAGTCCCCTACTCCAAACCCTTGGGTGTGGAGCTAGGGGTAACTTTAAAATCTTAAATGGAACCCCTAATTTTTGTTGCAGATTTGGATTTTCCTTGTAAAAATCAGCAAATTTTATTCGAGCCATTTTGCGAATTTTGGATAGATAGCGCTATAATCGGAAAAAACGATATATCCTGATACCATAGCAAAATTATAGAAACGGTCTAATATCTCGAGAAATATACTTCCAAATGAAAAACTAAAAAACACGTGTTTAATATTTTTCAAAAATCTATAGAATGACACCAAACACGATTTTTCATTCCACACTCTGGAGATGGGGTGGGAGTTAACTTTAAAATCTTAAATAGGAACCCCCGTTTTTTATTGCAGATTGAGTTTACTCCTCAAAAAATAAGTAATATTTATTTTTAAACTTTTTTTAGAATTGTTGACGGATGGCGCTATAATCGGAAAATGCGATTTATTTGCGCCATCTATCAACGATTCTAAAAATGTTTGGAATATATGTGATTTATTTTTCATAAGGATTCTAAATCTGCAAAAATAAAGGGGTCTACTTTTTAAGATTTTAAAGTAAAACCTTGGTTCGACAAACACTCATGGTTAGTCTACTCGCCAAAGTTGAAAGCAGGGCTTTGCAAGCATTGTATTCTTTTCAAACCGGTTTTAAAGAGAGGCGCATTTGGTTCTTTTATAATAAAAGCTCATCAAGACTACAAACATTTTTACGAAGATGCCCGATCACATGAAAAGAGTAGTTGGCATCTAGAATCTACAAGCAAGGCCAACAGTTTTTGTGATTCGATCGAAATGAAAAAGAAAAACATTATTGAGCAAATGGATAGTGAGATTAAGAACTTGTTAATATCAATAGGAAAAAACTTAAATCGCGTCTTTAATTTTTTGTGGTACCCATGACATTTCCATTTAAAAACTTGGTCTAGTATTTAAATGTATGAATAATTTCTCACAATAGGGTTTAAACTAGGTTTTTTAGGTGGTTTAAACTACAGCAGACTCTCTCTATAACGAGAACTGAAATGGTGGACTAATTATCTCGTTATAAGCGGATCTCGTTATATCAACAATAATATTGAAATAATTTGTTACCTCTTACGTAGTTTATTAGGTGTCGATGGTCAACGCACGAACCAGAATTGGCAGCATCACGTCGGAGGAATTCCTCATTGACACCAGGCTTAGACAAGGAGATCCTCTCGCCCCCCCTGCTGTTTAACTTCGCACTGGAACATGCAGTAAGAAAAGCTCAGCCACAACTGACAAACGGATTTGCCGCCCAAGGATAAAAAATACTATTGGCCTTTGCGGATGACGTGGACACAATTACACAATCCACCAGAGATGCAAAAGAAGTTTTCACCGTATTCGAGAACGGAGCCAAGGAAGTTGGTCTTAAGGTCAACGAGGACAAGACCAAGTACATGGTGGTTACGAAGAACCCAAGACCAAGGGTTAGACAAAACGTAACAATTAATGAATACAACTTTGAAGTCGTCAAAGAATTTAAGTACCTGGGAGCGATCATAACATCTGAAAATAAATATGAAAAGGACGTGGCCGCCAGGATCATTGCAGGAAACAGGGCATATTACTCATTAATGACCCTTCTTAAATTAAAAATACCCTCAATACCAATACCAGCAAAAATAAGAGTATATCAGATAATAATTCGTCCCACAATAACACATGGAAGCCAAACATGGACTCTGCCCAGCGGGAAACGAAAAAATTACTGGTACTACAAAGAAAGATACTGCGGACTATCTATGGTCCTTGCAGAGAAGAGACTACAGGGAATGGAGAAGAAAACACAATGATGAACTCCAGACAATATATGGAAATGAAAACATAGTACGCTACATTAAAGCAAACCGAATACGATGGGCGGGTCACGTGCTAAGATCGAGTGACGAAAGACTTCTGAACGCCACATTCTGGGAAAGGCACGATGGCAAAAGGTCAGTTGGTCGACCAAGAAAGAGATCGAAAGACGCAGTAGCCAGTGACCTACGCAAAATGGGAGTACAGCAATGGGAAATAGTTGGTCAGGACCGACAACAATGGAGGGAAATAGTACCTAAACGCGGCCAAGACTCACAGAGTTGTAGATCCAAATGATGATGATGATGATGGTCAACCTGAACAGTGAACAATGAGACTTCGCCGTTATAAATTGTAAATTTCCTATAATATTCAATATCGGTCGATAAATAGTCAGAAGTTTATTACAGGCGGCCGAGTTTATTACAGCACTAGCCTCGATAATAAGACAGATGTTGGGCATTTCTATGTACAGGCAGTTGGGGTATTTATTTATTTACGACCATTACAACGCTAAAAACAGGTAAAGACACGTATTTTTCGATTTCAATTTTCCTCGTTATAACCAAATATGCCTCGTTATAGAGCGTTATAGTTCAATAGGAATTTCATGGGACACCTAATGTACCTCGTTATAAGCGAAACCTCGTTATATCCGTGTTCGTTATAGAGAGAGTCTACTGTATATATTATCATCCAAAATATACAAAATGTAATGTGCAACATCTTCACGTTTGGCCCCCCCTAAAAATTTTTATATGGGCGCCCTTGCTCATTCCCCATATTATTATTTTCCATGATGTTTGAAAAAAATCACACTCTTCTGTCATGTAAAATTTGAAGTTCAGCACGGAATTGTAATTCGAAATTTGGTAAAATTTCGGGAAAACTTTTAGCGAACTATTCGGCAGCAAAGATTTCTTGGGGATTTTTTGTCCGGGATATTTTGTGAGGATATTTTGTCCAAAAAAATTTGTGGGGATTATTTGTCCGGGATTTTTTGTGAGGATTTTTTAACCGGGGATTATTTGTCCGCGGATTTTTTGTCCTGGAATTTTTTGTCCAGGGATAATTTGTGGGGTTGTTTGTCCGGGATTATTTGTCCGGGGATTATTTGTCCTAGCTTCGCCTCAAGTCCTCACACGACTTAACACATTTGACCGACGACACATATTGATCAATAAAGTGTCAGCTTCAATTGTGCAGTCAAGAAGAATAGATCTAGAGTTTCTAATCGCATCTACTTTGGTTCTCAAAAAAGGAAAAAATGAGGCAAAGAAGTGTGGATAAAAAACTGGTTAAATATACGTTCGAGCTATGGATATGGGGAATTGCTCCGAGAACTTCACAGTGAGCCACAGGTATACAAAAATTCACACAATATTCAACGGCATTTCATTATTTTGCGCAATATAGGGCTATAAGCACAGGTAGACCGCATACTGTAGTAGCACCCGTTATTCTTATTATATAACTAAGTATTACCATTTTAGACCAAGTAAATAAATTTAAAATTAGAACAACTGACGTTTTATTGCTCAATGTGGTGGATACCCCTCACACGGTGTCAATAATATTGACGGAGCCTCAATATATTGATGGGACTTAATGGGACAATAAAAAGCAAATCAATTTGACTTTCTTGAATATTATTGCCATGAATATTATTGTTTCAATGTACCTACTCCTTACACCTACACGTAAAATTTTTGGGCAGAGATTGTTATATATTTTGTAAACAAATTCCAAAGATCACCCTTTTGCCCCGGAAAATATTTTTTTTTTAATTTATTGCTTCATTTTAAACAAAAACAAGTTTGTAAACACGTAAGAAGTTATTTCTATTATTACGATTTCAACGAAATAAATATATTTTAAACAGTTTAATTGTATTTTTATTTAAATTTTAAACTAATTTTAATACTTAAAATAATACCAAAAATTAAAAATAACGTTAATACGTCATTTTTTATGAATTGTAGTCTCCCCGCAATTACTTCTCTCTTGATGATTCGTAGAAAATCTAAATACGTCAGATTTTCCACACAACTTTTTAATTTTCTTTTCATCATATTTTAATACTAATTATCCTATTCCCTATTCCCAACGAAGACAAATTTAAAGACACAAAAATTATAATAAATATAATTACTAAAAACAGCAATATATTTTATTCACACTTTATTTGCAATGATTCATAATATGTAACTAACTTCATACTGTCGGTATGGGCGTACTACTACGGAAGTACTACTGCACTACGGAAGTACTACTTCATACTGTTGCTTTTATAAAAATTCACTCAACAATTTTTAGAATCACGCCTAAAGAAGTATACCTGATTTCAAAAAGGTCTCTTGTCATTTTTCTCAAACGTTGATAGTAGTTATCGAGTTATAAGCGATTTGAAATTTGAAAAATGCGAAGATACGCATTTTCCAGGTTTTAAAACTCATGTAAATTATTATTCTTGAAGTTTCCAAGTGCCCAAATTGAAGTTTAAACATTCAACTTCCAAGACTCTGATAAGTAATCGGGGCTTACTTCAATTTAGACCGGTGTTTTGTAATTGTTAATTATCCGCTTGTCGCACTATATGGTGCGTCTGTGTCGCACTATATGATTGGCGTATTTAATTAGCACATTGGCAATAATTAATTGAATAAATAAAGAAGTAATTGGATTTCGTAAGTCCTAGGTTTTCACCCAAAGTTACCGAAACTAGAATTACAAGTCGATATTATTTGAACTCTTCGTGTAACTTTGCGTCGATTGATATACGATTTCACTAATTTTGAGTAATTTTTACTAAACTTTCGATCATAACTGTTTAAACGGAAACTACCTCAATACCGGAACTAAAGATTTAATCTTGACTTTTCAATGCGCTTCGATTGATATGTCACATGTAGGTACTATTTCTGCGACTATAATACGGGAATTCCTGCTAGAAATTTTTAACCGGAAATTATATAAAAGCCAAAAGTATATAAATAGTGACTTTAAAATGGTATTTCCGGTTGTAACTCTAAAACCGGAAGTCCGAGGTCAAATTTCTCATATTTAATACTAAGCTTCAAGGGTTATAAGCTTTCATTCGACACCTCTTTTGTCATTCTATCTGTATTAATAACGGTGGAGGTATATTCGCGGACATACGGACAGACAGTCATGAAACCGGAAGTATAAATTTGTTCTCGTTTTGCTAAGGCGCGTCGAATAATATATCGCTTGTTCTATTCCGGCGACTTTAAAACAATACTTCCGGTTGCATTTCTAAAACCGGAAGTCCTAGGTCAAAATTTTCACCTTTAGTACCATCAGTGCCCCCGTAACCGGGCATGCAACGCGTGCGGCGCACGCGGGCGTAACCCCAAAGAGGCGCCAAACCGAACGTTTGGTAAATAAGAAATATTTATTTTAAATGTGATATTCATTTTTTATATACAATTTTAATTATTTCATGAACAACTAGAGAAATCTCAAAATCAAATATTGTGTTATTACTAAAAAATAATTATTCTCGTCCTGAAATGTTGAACTTACTCCGTGAAAAATATATAACATTTTGTTGTTCCTTCCTAATTTTTTTCTTTGAAGTAGATTGAAGTACGTTTGGCATACCATCCAATCGATTGTATGTTGTAAACTAAAGCGACACTCAAAATAGTCAAATAAACATCGAATCACACTCCTTGACGAGTAGAAACATAAATTAACACCCATAAAACTCAACTTAGCAGGTTTACTCCAACAAAATCACAACTTGCTGGATCAAGCAGTTTTTACTCCAATAAAGTGAATCTTTTACTCGAATTTATGATAATTACCCTTAAGTAAACAAATACCAAATACGCTATGAATTATGATTATGTATTCGACTTGAGTATCTTTTCCCTTCTCGTCTATGCGTTCATTAGGCGAAAACATTATTTTTACTGTTACTGGTGAACCGGTGAAAGGTTTAAAATTTTAGTTTATATTGGTGTTAATAATTACCTACGACTATTATTGCAATATATGAAATATCTGGGTTTGTTCTGCCCTGATTTTAAACTTTTGTTTTTGTATAAAAAATATTTGGACAATCTTTTTTATTTGTTGTTATTTTAAGTGGTGTGGAAATTAAATTAATTGTGAAAATGGTAAATATCATAATCATTGCATAGAATAATAATAATTTATTTTAAATAGTTATAATCGGGTTTCCTCTAATAAAATCTACAATTTATTAAAAAAAAAGAGAAAATAATTAAGAGTTTGTGTCTGCGTAACTTGGAACCATATGGTAAACTTTTTTATTATTAATTTTACGGAAAAAATTTATTCTTCATAAAATGCTTTGCATAGTCCGAAAACTAAAATGCAACCAAATATAAAATTGTGTCAATCTTATGAGTATCAAAATAAATATGAATTTCGATCAAGAGTACCTTATATTTCACAATATCAAAAATTATTATTATGAAAAGTTGTTTGGAATGAATTAAAAACTATCTTTTAATATGCAATTATGTACATCCTTTTTTGAATTTTTTTTTCTCAAATTACAGATACCCAACGCCCTTTTCGTTTATTGTTATTATTATTGTTTAATTAATTAATAATAATAAAAGAGTTATCACATTTGTTGTAATAACTGAAAAAGGCTAATTATTAATAATAAAAGGCTTATCACATTATTTCTAATAAACGAAAAGGGCGTTGTTGAAAAGTACAATTAATGTACGATAAAAAGTTCTTTCTAAAAAGCTTTGCATGGTCTAAAATCTAAGATGCAACCATCAAATCCTATCAAATTTTTTCAATTTTATATGAGATATATGTAAAAAATATGAGTTTCGATCAAAAGTAAAGTGTCTTTCTAGATCACAATATATTTCAATTAGAAGGATGTAATTGCATATATTATAAACATAGTTTTTAATGCTGAACAACTTTTCATAATAACTTTTCAATATTGTGAAAACTAGTCGTACTTTGCTTTTGACCCAAAATCATATTTTTTGACATACCTCGTATAAATTTTGATATTTGATGGTTGAATTCTGAATTCTAGACAATGCAGAACTATTTATGAAGAATAACTTTTTCTCGTAAAATTAATAAAAAACAGTTTCCCATATGGTTCCTAGTTATGTAGACACCCTGTATAAAATTACTTTGAAAACTTTGAAATGACAAAATATTGTTTATTTACTTAAATGTGTATTTTTAATTTAATATCATTAATGTTGCAAAACATTTAAGGGGAAAGGCGTAAAATGTCGCCTCTCAAAATTTTCAATGTGTTTTAAATGTATTCATTTTTTTCGAATCCTGAGAAAACTAATAAGTATTTTTTTTTAAATTTAAACGCAGGATGAAAGATAACGTTATTGCCGAGGACCGACAGTCCCTTAAAATAAATAAAACGTTTCTTTTGAATTAAATATTTGCAATTATTAAAAATCACACTAAATTTTCTCTTTTATTTTCACCCCTGTAACTTATTAAAATAAACATTATAGAAGTTTTCAGGGACTTTCAGCCTCAGTAATAATGTACTCTTTCATTCTGGGTTTAAATTTTTCAAAAATATTAATTAGTTTTATATGTATAGTAGATTTAAAGGGCGCTAAAATATATTCCGCACGCGGGCGCCAATCAGGCTTGCGGGGGCCCTGAGTACCATCCTTGGATTATAAGCTTTCATTCGACACTTCACTACCTCGTATAATGACGGAGTTGTGTTTACGGACGGACGGACAGGCGGACATGGATAATTCAACGTTTTGACATTTTTTTAAAATTGGGTGAAAACAATAAAGGAATAAAAGAAAACTATGTTAGTAATAAATTGTAAAATTTTAATAAATGTTAAGTATTTGTTGGAAATTTTTTGCACATGTACGTATAATATGTAGATATAAGTGAGACAGATACGCACCATATAGTGCGACGCGCCGTGTGGATGCGCATAATTAGGTGAATTAAATGAATTACATGAATTAAAAAATGCCGGTCTAAATTGAAGCAAGAGTTCCGATTACTCATAATCTTGAAGTTGAATGTTTAAACTTCATTTTAGGCACTTGGAAACTTCAAAAATAATAATTTACATATGAGTTTTCAAGCCTCAAATATGCGTATTTTCGAATTTTTCAGATTTTAAATCTCTTATAACTCGAAAATCATTAACTTTTGAGAAAAATTACAACAAACATTTTTGTTTAAAATGTCCCAAAAAACCTAAAAAATTTCCGGAACAAAAAATATTCTTTTTTAAATTTGTTTAAGAAAATTGAACATTTTCTGCCCAAAAATTTGGCCCAGCGCCCTTCAGATTTATATAAAGGGAACATTTTTGAACAGGAATCTGCAAAGAAACCGAATCATAAATTATTTCATACAGGAGCTGCCTCACAACATAGACTATTTGAATGTCTAATGATCGATGGATGAGGATATTTTGTATTTTATTATTATTTGCAAACAAAATAATATTTTATTTATAATGCTGATTTGTTTTATTTTAAATTTGTTATTTTATACAGTATAGTGCAAATTTTTGGAATAAATTCGGTATTTCGTAAACAGGCGACGTTAAGGAAAAATCCCGAAACAGGTCGATTGTTATTTCTAATAATTATTATGAGTTGTTGGAATATATATAAGAGTGACGTCATCCATCTGGGTGTAATAACATAACCAATGATTTTTTAAATCCGAATAGGGGTCGTGTGCTAGATCATTTGAAAGGCTATTCAATTCTCTATACTCTACAGTGGCGTAACAAACTCCGTCGGGGCCCCCCCGCAGAATTTGAAATGGGGCCCTTTTTAACCCGGGAGCAGTCGCGCCGTTAGAAAAAATCCAACTTTTTATCATTTTCAGTGATACCTTAATGAAACATTTTGCAACATAACTTTCCACTTGTAAGTGCATCGAAGAAGATTGTAGTGATGCGTAGGATTTTTTAAAATTTTTTAATTTCATTTTTATTTTTTTATGTGGAATTTATGGCTTTGGTGGGAACCAATTAGTTTTAAAATTGTTAGAAATAAATATTTTTAACATAACAAGCAAACAAAATATTATAAAATTGAATTGTTAGATTTTGTTCTACACGCGACTGCTTACGTGACAGAAGTGAGCGCGACTGATGCTCCCGCGTTAAACAATTACTAAATACTACTTATTTAACAAAAACTTTTTTGTGTTAGCGTTATCATTCACTGATCATAACAATTTACATTTCTCATCTTTATTGGTATACAGACCCATTCCAAATAAACAACTTCTTTTGTTGTTTTCTGTACAACTTACCTAAAATACATTTAATAACCAGCTTTAAAAATAGTAAATGTTAAAACAATTCTTTCTTGATTTCTTATACAGTGTGTTTGCGTAGCTTGGAACCTATGGGAAACATTTTTATTACATATCTATATTAGGAAAAAAAGTTATTCTTCATAAAATGCTCTGCATGGTATAAAACTTAAGTTGCAATAATCAGATATTAAATTTTATTGACTTTATATGAAGTATATCAAAAAATATTAATTTTGCTCAATAGTACCTATACCTACCACCTTTATTTTACAATATTGAAAAATTTTATTATAAAAAGTTGTTCGCAATTAAAAACTAGGTTTAAATATGCAATTATATCATTCCAGTTGAAATATTGTGAACTATAAAGGTATTTACTTAACTCTTAGAGAGAAATTCATATTTTTCGACAAACCTAGTTGGTAAAATGTGATATATTACGATTGAATCTTCGTTTTGAATAAAGAATTTTTTCGTAAAATTAAAAAATTAATAATAAAATAGTTATTATAATAATTGTAATAAAATGATGTTGGTTATCGGTAATTTGAGAAATATTTGGAAACATTAATTTTTTATTTACAAGGATGTAGTTACATATTAAAATTAAAATCGTATATTGTTAAATATAAAAGTACTTTATCCTTGAGTTGAATTCCTATTTTTTGACTTACCTTGTATAAAATTGATAAGCTTTGATATGTGATGGTTTATCTGGCTTGTTGTGTATCTCAGATTTAAGACCATTCAGAGCATTTCACGAAGAATAACTTTTTTCGTAAAATTGATAATAAAAATGTTTCCCATATGGTTCGAAGCCACGCAGACACACTGTATAAGTGCTCAAAAAAATTTATTTTGAATTTTCAAATTGTAATGTCTGACAGGGCCGTAACTACCATTGGGGCAACGGGGCCCCCGGCTAAGGCAATATAACGCGATTAAAAACTTACATTATAGCCGAAGAATGTAAGTAACATTAATATGTAGTATATTTTTTATGAAAACAAAAAAGATGTTATATTGATTGTGTTGAAATTACAACATACTTTTGTTTCCCCTGTATACTTAAATTCTACCAAATGAATAAAATCTCGGTTACACACAACCAACGGGAACTATTGTAATAAAACATAATTAGTTAAAGCCCCTTATTGATTCATAAAAATATAAAATCCATTTTAGTACCATATTCGTCAAAACCATGAACAATCATTTCCTTTTCTTTGGTAGTAAAAAATGAGTTAATATCTACACATGTCCCATTCAGTAAATTAAAATTAGGTCTCGTTCGCTTTTTCCGTAAATCGACATAAAATAAGGGGAATTTAAAAACACTCTCATCTCAATCGCCAAACAGAACACACACACATTCTTTCACTTTCACGCATTTTTAAATCATAAAGACGGTCTCTATTTTCTAGTGCGATTTAATTAAGTTAAATAAGTTGTACGGTAAATTAGTGTAATATTAAACATTCTCGCTTTATAAATAAAATTTAGTTTGCATCTGGTGCTTTAATTTGGGTATTGGTGACAGTTTACCAGTAGCAGAAATCGACTCATTCTTATGTGTGGAAATTAATTACAAGATTCGCACATAATTTGGTACCCCTGGTGGGACACACACAGACACAGGAGAGCTGAATCCCGAGTCTTCTCTCAAGAATTCATGGTACCCCTGGCATAGGCAGTCAGAAGCTGTTATCACCTACAACCACTGTATAGCTGCTACCACCCCCAGGAGGCAGACAACCAGAGGCATCTTTCTTCTCATCGGAAGTGCTCATATTCAAAAGTTTTACTCAAGGTAACTTTCGAACTATTATTATTAACAGTTCTGCATACGCTCGAATTTTTATTCGCTCAATTATTATTAATATTGTATCGTTTTATTGTTTGCATTATACTCGCATTTTATTCGCTACTTTTTATTAATATTTTTTCTCTTTTACACTCATAATTATTTTTTTACACTTTCTTCATTTATCTTTATTTACTGTTATTTCACTTACATATCATATTTTCGCATATATCGCACTGATAAATCTCTCTTTAGTTACCTATTACACAACAATTTTTGTATAATTTCATATTAGTGCAGTGCAATAAACCTTTTGAGTGAACTTTTCCCCTCATTATCGTTATATTTTTTCTAAATTAAAATGGATCAATTAAAGAGAGAAAAATCAACAACCAAATCAGCCATAACTCGCGTATTAACTTGGATCACTAAGTATCTTGATGCTCAAACAAACTCCTTTGAAATAGACGTCAGAAAATCAATGCTAATTAGCTCTTTTAATAATTATAATCAAATTTGCGATAATATTGAATCATTAGAAGGTGGCGATTTGGTTGCTGAAAACAGAGACGAAGTCGAAACTAATTATTGTTCTGCCATGGCAAGATTAGAAAACAAATTACACAGTCTTGCTCAGTCTCAATTCAACTTATCTCTGGCTTCTGAACGTAACCCTTTTATTCCCTCAAACGTAAAGTTGCCCCCCATATCAGTCCCCACTTTCCACGGGGAGTACTCCAAATGGGTTTCCTTTTACCAATTATTTACCTCTCTCATCACGGATAATCAGTCCATCTCAAATGCTCAAAAACTAATCTACTTAAAATCTGCTCTTCTTGGTGAACCCCTGACTCTTATCGAATCTCTCGAAATCACAAACGATAATTTTGACTTAGCACTAGACATTTTAAAGAAAAAATATAGTAACGATTTGGCAATTATCAACTCTCACATTAACTCTATCATTGACTACCCTTCTTTCTCTAAAAGTAACCGTCAAACACTAAGTGAGTTCATAAATGAGTCTAAAAAGCATGTTGACTCACTGAAGTTATTAAATGTGCCTGTAAAAACTTGGGATTTAATTTTAATTAATATTTTATCTCGCAAATTAGACTTTGCTTCAAAACGCTATTACGGAGAAAGAAGAAATCGCAGCTCTCAGCCAACATTAACCGAATTTTTCGATATTCTTAACGAACGCTGCAATATTTTATCTGATTTAACTCATCTCCCTGAATCTAAAAGGGATTCACACTCACAAAAATCCCACTTAGCCTTTCTCCCTGAACCTAACAGGGAACCACATTCGCAAAAAGCTCACACTAAAACACACTTTACTTCTCTACATTCAAATACCTCACAATCTACGCAGCAAACTTATACTCACCCCAAGTGTTCATATTGTAATGCCTTCTCACACAGAATATATTCTTGTCGGCAATTTTTAGCTCTATCTCATGATGAGAAACATAATTTTATTCGCTCAACAAAAATGTGCTCTAATTGTTTGGGCACTAAACACTCTCACAATGACTGTATTTCTAGAGGTTGTTCAATTTGCAACCGAAGGCATCATAGTCTCCTTCACCAAGATTCTTCTGAGCAAAATCGCAACCCTTCTGCCCCACGCTTTCAAACTCAATACAATACACGTTCTAATGTGAATTATCCCAAACATTCCACTCAGAAAGACATCGCTAACAACAATGTCAGAAACGAAGATATTAATGAATCTCGTAACGTGCAACGTACCTCACTAAATTCTCTACCATCCAATAGTTCAGAAGGCACTCAAATTAACTCTCATAGGCCTTCACATCATGCCCCAATCAATGACAACACCCATAGCTCATCATTAAGTGCTATGAGCGACACTTTAACTAATTCGTATGTCCTTCTCGCCACTGTAAAATTCACTCTGTTCACGAAATCAGGTAAAACTATTCAAGTTAAAGGTTTATTGGATAGCGGAAGCCAGAACTCTTTCATCACTAAAGGTCTGGTAAACAAACTTAATTGCGAAACATACGCAAGGACTTTGCAAATTTCTGGAATATCTCAAAGCCCGATCACTTCAAATCTCACTGCCAAAATTACTCTCTTTTCTGATCAGTCAGACAACCAACTTACTTTGAACTGTGCGATCATTCCGATAATAACTTGTAAATTACCTCAAACGAATATTTCTCTAAGTAGCATACATATTCCCGAACACCTCAATTTGGCAGATGATAAGTTCTTTGAATCTTCCGATATTGACATTTTAATTGGCGCGGACAAATATTATGAAATTCTTCAACCTGGTCACTTTAAATTAGGAACAAATCTACCAGTTCTCTTTAATACCATCTTTGGATGGGTGATCGCAGGAAATTTTCCCATTAATTCTCGCTCCCAAGAAAATTTAACTCTTTCGGTACAAACAACCGAAATTCTTCCCAATGATAATGATTCTCGTCTTGATGTAGTCCTTGCTAAGTTTTGGGAAACTGAAGAATGCCCCACCACTAAAAAACTGTCCGAAGAAGACGAACTGGCTGAACTCAACTTCACAACTTGTCATAAAATTCTGAAAAATGGTCGCTTTCAGGTTGATTTACCGTTGAAGTCCCCTTCCGAGCATCTTAAACTCGGCAATTCATTTTATGTAGCAAAGAAACGATTTGAGTTACTTGAAAGAAGATTCAAAAGCAACCCTACGCTCTTTAATGAATACAAAAAATTCATCGACGAATATATAAACTTAAATCATGCTAAATACGTACCTTTGTCTCTTCACAGTACTTACTCTCTAAACAAATACTTTTTGCCCCATCACTGCGTTCTAAAAGATTCTCTGACTACCAAACTTCGCGTAGTTTTTGATGGTAGCTCTAAATCCACTTCTGGGCAGTCTCTTAATGATATTTTACTAACTGGATATCAAGTACAACCTGATTTGTTCGATATCATTTGTCGTTTTCGGCAATTTAAATTAGTTTTTATCGCAGACATCGAAAAAATGTATAGACAAATTAATGTCAATCCCGAACAAACTTTTCTCCAAAATATACTTTGGAGAGACAGCCCAAATGAACCCCTAAAATGCATCGAACTCGCTTCCGTTACTTATGGAGTTACGTGTTCCAGTTTCTTAGCCACTCGTTGTTTAAACGAAATTGCAAATTTACATAAAGGAAAATACCCACTCGGTGCTGACGCTCTCTTGAATCAAACCTATGTCGATGATGTTCTCTATGGAGCCAACGAATTTTCTACTCTTGAAAACGCACACCATGAACTTAATGAAATGTTAAATTTTCATGGAATTCGTCTTCATAAATGGGTCTCCAACTCTCCACAATTTTCAGCAAAATATATAAGTAACCCTCCGTTAAATTGTGAACTCGATGTTGAAAATACAAGTAGTAAGGTACTAGGCCTCTCCTGGCAGCCTAATGAAGACAACTTTATCATTTCTGTACCTATTTCTCCAGAACGCACTTCCCTATATACTAAAAGAACGGCTTTATCATTTCTGTCAAAAATCTTTGACCCCATTGGTCTTTTTGGTGCATTTACAATCACTGGAAAATGTTTTATACAAAAATTATGGCTCCAGAAACTTAATTGGGATGATTCTTTACCCCTAAACCTCCACAACGAATGGAAAAATTTCGTCTCCGATATTAATTCACTAAACTCTTATAAAATACCCCGTTACTTATTTCAAAACAAAAAAATCGCAACAATAGAAATTCACGGTTTTGCTGATGCTTCAATTAGGGTCCAAGCCGCCGTATTATACTTTCGTACTGTATACGAAGATAACACTGTACGTTGTACATTAATTACCTCAAAATCTAGACTCGCTCCTTTAAAAACTATATCAATTCCTAAGTTGGAATTATCTGCAATGTTATTATTGTCTAGATTGACTCAGAAAATAGTTTCTGTATATGAAAATCGCATCTCATCTTCTTCTATAAATTTGTGGACTGATTCTCAAATCGCCCTATGCTGGATTAACTCTTCTCCTTCTCGTTGGAATACTTTTGTGGCAAATCGTGTATCCCAAATACAAGATTTAACCCACAACTTCACTTGGAGACATGTCAGTTCACAAGACAATGCCGCTGACAGTCTGTCTCGTGGTCTTACTGCAAAAGAATTTTTAAATTCGTCTACTTGGTGGAATGGCCCAGATTTTTTATTAAAACCTCACTTACTCTTGTCAAGTCACGAATCTCACACTCAAAAGGGTATATTACCCGAAGAAAGGAAGGTAACATTAATAACTTACCCCACAATTGTTAGTTCAGAAAACGATTTCTGCAACAACTTATTTTCTAGATTCTCGAATTACACTAAACTATTACGCACAGTTGCATATATTAAAAGATTTATTTGGAATTCAAGAAATCCCTCTCTAAAATTCTCTAATGATCTCACGGTAGATGAATTGCGCTCATCTTCTCTTTCAATTCTTAGAGTCATGCAAAATCTGCATTTTGCTAAAGAAATTCTAGAACTTAAACGCTCTGCATCAATATCTAATAAACATTTGCAATCTCTGAACCCATTTTTAAATTCTGAAAACCTCCTTTGTGTGGGTGGTCGATTAAGTAACGCTAATATAGCTGATCAACAAAAGTATCCCATACTACTACCCGCTAATTCTCTTGTCACTACTCTATTACTCTCCCATGAACACAATCGTTTGGGACACGCTGGACCTCAGACTACTCTATCAAATGTTAGGCTAAAATATTGGCCTTTAAATGGTTTACGAACTATCAAAAAAATCGTAAATAATTGCCACATATGCTTTAGGTTTCGTGCCAAACCTTTGCAACAAATTATGGGTGCTTTGCCCAGACTAAGAGTCACCCCTTCTCGTCCATTTCAGAATGTTGGATGCGACTTTGGTGGACCTCTCTTTATAAAATCCTCCAATTTACGCAAGGCAAAGTTGCTAAAGTCTTATATATGTGTATTTGTTTGCTTAGCTACAAAAGCCGTGCATATAGAATTAGTATCTTCCCTTTCCAGTGAACACTTTCTACTTTCCCTAAAGAGATTTATATCACGCCGAGGACTTCCTTCATTGATATACAGCGATAATGCTACAAATTTCACTGGATCCAAAAATCAACTCCGAGATTTGTATAACCTTTTCAAAACCCCTTCTTTTACAAAAGATTTACAGAATTTCACCAAGGAACATTTCATAGAATGGAAATTTATTCCTCCCCATAGTCCCCATTGGGGAGGTATTTGGGAGGCTGCCATTAAGAGTGCCAAATACCATCTCCGCCGCATTGTCGGTAATGCCCACTTCACGTTCGAAGAACTCAGCACCATCCTCTCACAAATTGAAGCAATTCTTAATTCGCGACCGCTATGTCCCTTATCAAATGATCCCTCAGACTCACAATGTCTTACTCCTGGACATTTTCTTATAGGGGAGAATCTTACTTCTTATCCTGAAAAGACATTGATTGATCTATGCGTTAATAAATTAAATTTTTTCCAACGATGCACTAAGATCCAGCAATCCTTTTGGAAGCGCTGGTCCGTTGAATACCTAAGTAGGTTACATAGTAGACCCAAATGGTCCCAAGTACGATCTGATGTCAAGGAGAATGATCTTGTTTTATTAAGAACCGATAATTCTCCTCCTCTGAATTGGCCCACTGCCAGGGTAATTAAATTAATGCCTGGCTCTGACGGTAGAGTAAGGGTCGTAAAATTAAAAACATCAACTGGCGAATTAATTCGTCCTATCACTAAATTATATGTACTACCACAATAGTTTTTCAATTTCCTTAATCATATCTCCCCTTGTTTTATAATTCTCTATCTTTAGCTCTTTATCGTTTCACAACCACATAATTTCCCATTTCCCGTGGGGGCCCAGTTATGTTGAAATTACAACATACTTTTGTTTCCCCTGTATACTTAAATTCTACCAAATGAATAAAATCTCGGTTACACACAACCAACGGGAACTATTGTAATAAAACATAATTAGTTAAAGCCCCTTATTGATTCATAAAAATATAAAATCCATTTTAGTACCATATTCGTCAAAACCATGAACAATCATTTCCTTTTCTTTGGTAGTAAAAAATGAGTTAATATCTACACATGTCCCATTCAGTAAATTAAAATTAGGTCTCGTTCGCTTTTTCCGTAAATCGACATAAAATAAGGGGAATTTAAAAACACTCTCATCTCAATCGCCAAACAGAACACACACACATTCTTTCACTTTCACGCATTTTTAAATCATAAAGACGGTCTCTATTTTCTAGTGCGATTTAATTAAGTTAAATAAGTTGTACGGTAAATTAGTGTAATATTAAACATTCTCGCTTTATAAATAAAATTTAGTTTGCATCTGGTGCTTTAATTTGGGTATTGGTGACAGTTTACCAGTAGCAGAAATCGACTCATTCTTATGTGTGGAAATTAATTACAAGATTCGCACAGATTGTAAATATTTAGCTTAAAATAATGTGATTTCAATTTTTTTTTGTGTTGGTCAACTAAAATAGCAATATGTAGGTAGGTACAGGAAACTTCAGTCATGGAGTACATTAAAATGCGTTTTCAAGTGGTTAAATATCAATTTTCCCGACTCCTTCTGCTGGGTGATTAACCCCAGATCCCCCGGTAGGGGGCCCCCAGATCACGTTTGCCCCGGGGCTCCCAACATCGTACTTATGGCCCTGATTTAATAACATATTCGAATTCAGCATAATCAAAAAGCAAATAAAAACATTTTTGAACAAAGTAAAATGATGAATTCACCGATATCTTTTAAAATTATTTAATATAAAACAGTTTTATTTTTTAAAGAATTAATAAACAACAAGAGGCATCTGTGAGTAGAACTTTTCACTTTAAGATAAGATATATAAACTAACAAAAAATGTTTTAGAAAAATATAAGCTTGTTTGATTTTTTCCGAAACCGAAACAATGCAAGTTTTTCTACATTGACTTCGTAAGTGTTATAATTTCCTTATCTTACTGTTTATCTGTTGAGAGATTGTCCAATGATTATGATTACACAAGAAAAGTCGTCAATAATTGTTAAATAAATGCGTACCAAACTGATGCAACTATAACCGTAAAACAACACAAACATAAATAGCATTCAATGCAAACAACCAATATGAAATTACTGGCGATAATATTGTATCGAAATACTAAAAGTAGGCAAAGAACAGAGAAAGAAAACCTATTTTTAGATTTAAAAATATTGTTCTTAAATTCGGCAAATTGCAATTCTAATATCTTTCAATAGTCACGTACAAAGCATTATATAGTTTATTCTCGCTGCCATAAAATTTCGGTAGGCCGGAAGGGATTAAGTTTCTAGATATTATGAGATGATTCACTTGGCAAATACGTCTATACGTTTATAGTTAGAAATTTTTACGTTTTTAAATTTAAACAGACAACGTAAAAATAATATAACAATAACAGATTTTTACATAATATCAGATGACAAGATGGGGCCCTTAAGCGATTGGGGCTCCCCCGCAAGCTTCATGCTGCGGGGCCCTCTGTTACGCCCCTGATACTCTATACAGTACCTAATATAAATATTAGCATAATTATTTATACAGGGTGTTCAAAAAAAATCTTTAATTAAATTAATTGACACAAAAAGAAGAATTTATGTAATATATTTAAGTAATTCAAAATACATTTTACTGCTGTCAGAAAACAAAAATAAATGTTTATTTTACAAATAAACATTGTTCTTCGTTTAAATTCAATGTTCAAGCTTCCACCCACCTGCCTCTTGGCAGTTTGAATATTTAATCCAGAACAGTACTAACAGTTTAGTTAGTCTAGATACTAGATACAGTAAAGACAAGATAAGTTTCGTTTTGGGAAAAAGTTGTAATCATTTTTTTTATAATTTTTCTCGATATTAATATTAATAACCTTTTAATATTCACACAGACAATTGACATAAATAATAGACTAAAGTTTATCAGCACTGACGCGTAATTTTGTAAAAAGAAAATATTGATAACTTTATTAGGAATGTACATATTTGTTCATTCTCTATCCAAGTTCGTATTTAGATAAGTCATATCTAAAATTTACTTATAAAGGTTTAATAATAAAGCATCCGTTTTTAGTTCTTACGACATGATTTACTCTTAAAATATCATGATTCATATAATGTAATTATTGAAACAGACCGAATCAAACAAACTACTGGTTATGGAAAAAGGTCAATACTGACAATCTAATGTTTATTAAAATCAATGGAAAAATTCCAATAGTTGGCTGTATACCATAGTTTAAAAAAACTTATACAGAAGTAAAAACTTCAAGTTGTATACTGGTATAAAATGGTTTATTAAAAAACTTCATAAAAAGTCGTGCAAAACGTTTTCGTTCTAATTCAGAACATCTTCAGTGCATTTCGCTGAGTAGTTGAAACTAGCACACCAATTAGAGTGGTAACATTATAATATATGGTTTACATATTTTATTTAAATATATCATGTAAACCATATATTATAATGTTACCACTCTAATTGGTGTGCTAGTTTCAACTACTCAGCGGAATGCACTGAAGATGTTCTGAATTAGAACGGAAACGTTTTGCACGACTTTTTATGAAGTTTTTTAATAAACCATTTTATACCAGTATACAACTTGAAGTTTTTCTGTATAAGTTTTTCTAATGTTTATTGTTGGTAATAGGTTGAACTACCGGTTTGGAGGCTTACAATATTTGTTCATCATCAGGCTGTACTTAAATACAAAAGTATTTACGAGCTAATAAAACGACATGAAACAAATATTTTACTTCAAGCAGCAGCGAGAAGCAGAACTAACTGACTTGACAATGGCAAGTATGATCTTGCCGAAACGTCCTCAAAATATTGGTTTTCATAAAAACCAAAATTATTCAACGCGAAGGCAAACCCGGAAAACCACAAAAAGCACATATAGCTCCCGCGGAAACTTCAAGTCTAACCTATACCTATATGCTTGTTTTTGATTTAATTATCAAGAAAAGTTCAATATTCGGCGACTATCACAGTTCTAATTAAGAAACGCGATAATTGCCCGATATTAATTCAAAACTTGTTTACATATGCATGACACTTGTTTCTAGTATGAATATGAATACAAATATAATAAATATGATAAGTTATACATTATACAGACACAATCTATTTTTATTTCGGATTTGCTTTTTATGGACTTTATTATTTATTTCGCGTTACAAATTAATACTTAGTCCAGAGAAATAAGATTTTTCTCGTGACACATCCCCTCCAGGCCGAAACCAATTTTTTTGAGTAGTATGGACATCTATATTAATAACCTATATGTTTCCTGCAGTCGATTTTGATGATATATACATAGTTATAAACAAATGAAGATCAAAAAACGGTAAATTTTCGCTTTTCTCGTCTATTACTAAAAAGTAAAGCATTCTAAACAAATTTGAGAATAAGAAACTCATAAATCGTATAAAAAGCTTCAATATGGCGTTCGCCGAATATGTCTATCCTTATTTGTTGCTTAGAAAATTGCAAAAAAAGTAATAAATTTTGAGATTTTATAAATGTTCATAATTTATGTAAAAATTAAATTAGAACCTTCTTATTACACGTAATGCTGAAACTTGTGGTGCTTAAATTATATTTTAAATGTCAAAGCAATTGGTCACATAGTTTAAAAGTTATTTAATTTGTTTATCCCAAATTCATTTTTTTGCAACACTGTAAGTCAGAAAATTATGAGGTTACAGTAACACTTCGGACAGTTATGAAAGAAGATCAATTATACTATTAACTTAATTAAATAAAAATGACAAAAAGTAATTTTAAACCGTGTAAAATTATTTTGCAAAAACATGTCGATTTTTTGCTTACTTATAAACAATTATAATAACTTTTTAACCGTTACCCGTAGAAAAACTATTTTTTCGTATTTAGAAAGACTGAATTTTTATACACATTTAGAAAGAAAAAGAATTGTCCTAGGGCAATTAGGGACGAAGTTAGCCCCCCCTTTTCAATTCACATGTTTTTGCAAAATAATTTTGCAATATTTAGAATTATTTTTTGTCATTTTTTTAAAATTAAATTAATAGAGTAAATCTTCTTCTTTCATAAACTATCTAAAGTATTACTGTAACTTCATTTTTTCTGTGTTGCAAAAAAAAATTAATTTGGGATAAACAAATGAAATAACTTTTAAACTATTTGACCAATTGCTTTAAAATTTAGGGTATGATTTAAACACCAGAAGTCTCAGCATTCCGTCTAATAAAAAGGTTCTAAGTTAATTTTTACATGTTATGAATATTTTTAAAAACTCAAAATTTATGATTTATTTTGCAATTTTCTAAGCAACCAATAAGGATATGAATTTCTTCCTCTCCAATTTGTTTAAAATGCTTAACTTACTAAAATTTACCGTTTTTTGATCTTCATTTGTTTATAACTATGTATATCATCAAAATCGGCTGCAGGAAACATATAGGTTATTAATATAGATGTCCATACTACTCAAAAAATTTGGTTTCGGCCTGGAGGAGGTTGTGTCGCCAACAGGATACTTTCTTTCCTTATTTCTCTGAACTAACTGTGTTTACTTCATACTTTTGATGATTAACAAATATTAATTATTATTATTATTAATAATAAGAGTTTTCATTTGCAATTTCATTATATTGACATTAATTTGAACAGTGTATTGTTTTCCTGTTTATTGAGTACATCCTGTGTATTGAGTAAGTAGGTACTCAATAAACTATATCAGTAAGAAGCAATCACACACCAGTAAGTTCCAGAGTCATGATAGACCCATAAAAAAAGAACAAATATGATAGAAAGTTGCAAACGCATAGTTTGGAATCCACCAAAGCAGCCAGAATCATAATAATTCCAAACCTTTATGTATCCACGGTTACAATAAATTAAGAACAGACTCGATTAAAAATGCACAACTCAAATTTTACAGGAAAATTTACTACAAAAACGAAAAAATTAACAAAGATACAAAACTTTAATGGAAATACCACGAAAGGGACGAATGCTAAGCGAGAAAGAAAAAGGAAACAAAGAAGAACAGAAAACTAAATAAAGGAGTTTCAGCGGAAATTAGAAAAGATCTAAGAAGATTTAGGTAATACTAATGTAATTATGCAAACAGTAGAAGAGAACACAGATTTACCTAAAGATAGGTAATGAAAAGAGAAACACAAAGTAAAAAAGAAATATACAAGCTAAGAGACAAAACGGAACGGAACAATAGATAAATAGAACATTATGCAAATAACCAGAGAGTTTTATAAAGAACTCCAGTTTCAGTTTTACAAAGAACTTCAGAACTTAAAGCTAATGATCACAAGATAATTTTCTACATGAATAAGTACCTACTCTCATAAATCAAGGAGCTGAAGTACTTCCACCCATACTAAAGCAAAGCCGGATAGATTACAGGTATATTTATTCACTAATCAAAAACATCTATGAGACCATCAAGTATACGGATACACGAAAATACAGAAAAATTTAGCTTAGGTCGAGGAGTAAGACAAGCAGACAATATTTCACCAAAATTGTTCATGTTCAGTCAAGTCAATAAGAACACTCAACGGCAAGATATAACCATCAATTTAGATGGAGAAAGATTAAGTCAACTGAGGTTTGCAGATGACATTGTATTAATCACAGACAACTTACAATACAAGATTACTTACAAGATACAGGTTTCCATGATACATTCGCTTAAGGGGGGGGGGGGGGGGGGGTAATTAATTTCAAATAAAAGTGCAAAAATAATCTGAGTAAAATTACCAGAGATACAGCATGTTGAATATCTCTACCTTCGACTCGCTTTGCCGCGACTTCGCGCCAGCACGCTTGAGCGTAGTGAGAAACGTTAAACAAAAAATTTCATTTTTTGATTTCTGAGTGATACCAAAAATTCAAAAATCATTAAAAATAAAAAAACTCGAAGTTGTGACCTCGTGAAACTCATAAGCTAATTAAATCTTTTTGAATTTTTTGTTTTGTATGATCTAGTGACGAATTCTGATGTCCACCGCAAAATCCATTTTTTTGTGAGCTGCCTGTCAAAATTTGTCACCAATAGCTTACTTTTCAATATTTTGGATTGGATTTTTTTCTAAATATCCTTTGAATTGTACTTAATATGTTTATTTAATTTAAAAATAAAATAATTGTACCATATCTTCGCATAATTCACAAAAATGTGCTTGATATGTTGATTTCAAACCATACCCCCCCTTAAAAGTCTGATAGAGCAGAATTAAAAATAAATTGATAGAAATAAACTTATGACAAATCTTGTAATTGGCGGAAATATATCTATTGAAAATAATACCATACAATAAACAGACACTTACAACTATCTGGGACAAGAGACCGAAATAAGCAAAGACAATCAAACACATGAAATACAGAGAGGCGAATAGTCCTGACATGAACAGCATTCGGTAAACTAAGTTATATTCTAAAAAGTGCAATTCCCATGTGCCTCTAACGAAAGGTTTATAACCAATGTGTTTTGCCCGTACAAACTTATGGAGCAGAGACTTTAACAATAACGCAAAAAATCCGTAAATAAACTCGTAATTACACAACGAGCCCTGGAACTTGCATTATTGCTGGACGTGAGCCTTCAATACCTACCTCACAACAAGCCAACAAATCAGGTTAAGATCAGGAGTTCAAGACATCATCGAAAGAATCACGACGCTTAAGTAGAACTGGGCAGGGCACTTAGGTAGAACACAAAATAGGCGGTGGACAAGGTGAATCATGGAATGGAGGCCCAGAAACTACATAATATGTAAGAAAAGCCGAGGACGACCACCGACTAGATGGCCTACGACGTAAAAAAGGGAGGCGATGTCCAGAAGTGGACGCGATTGGCTGATCGATGATGATAGTTTGCCATATTATTTCATTAGAAATTATGTTTCTTGTAATATTTACAAAAATAAAAACGTAGCGATTTCAACAGGAGAATGATTCAGCTGTAAGTATATCAAAACTGATAACGAAAGGAAAAAGATATGACAATCGCTATCGAAGATTTGTCATCTACCATCTTATATATTTATACAGGGTGTCCAGATATTCTACCGACAAATGAAGACAGAAGATTTCTAAGACAATTTTAAGACAATTTAACTAAATTCACCTAGTCCGAAAATGCTTCCTAAGGGAGCTAGAGCTCTTTGAAGATGGCGTCTTGTAATTAGATTTTCGTAAATACCTCCAGAACGATTCTAGTTAGAAAAACGAAAATTGGCACGCATATTTATCTTCTAGAGATAAATCGATTCCATCCATTGCGAATTTCTAGTATCGGTCATAGGCGTCCGTTTTGGGTAGGGCAACAATTATTTTATCGCATAAATTTTTTTGTCTTTAAATCCTAAGCATTTTTGAATCTGGATTATTAAATTGTGAGGTATTCTAGTACTAAAAGGTATTCTTGCTATAAGTCGGTAGGACACATCGTTTTCTAGAAAAATCGATTTGAAAATCTTTCGTTCCTTGAATTTGAAAAAAAAAAAACGGTGTATTTTACCAATTTAAAGCAAGAGTTACTTTTAGTACTAGAATACCTCAAAAGTTATGCGATAAAATAACCGTTGACCTACCCAAAACGGACGCATATGACCGGTACTAGAAATTCGCAAGTAATAAAACCGATTCATTTCTGGAATAGAATTAAACGTACCAGTTTTCGTTTTTCTAAATAGTTTTTTTAATTGTTTTTAGTAATTCAAAAAACGAAAAATTTTCAAATCGATTTTTCCAGAAAACGGGGTATCCTATCGACTTAAAGCAAGAGTACCTTTTAATACTAGAATACCTCACAATTTAATAATACAGACTCAAAAATGCTTACAAATTAAAGACAAAAAAGTTATGCGATAAAATATCCGTTGCCCTACCCAAAACGGACGTCTATGACCGGTACTAGAAATTCGCAATGGATGGAATCGATTTATCTCTGGAAAATAACTAAACATACCAATTTTTGTTTTTCTAAATAGAAGCGTTCTGGAGGTATTTGAGAAAAACTAATTACCAGACGCCATCTTCAAATAGGTCTAGCTCCCTTAGGAAGCATTTTTGGACTAGGTGAATTGGGTTAAATTGCCTTACAATTATCTGAGGAATCTCCTGTCTTCTCTCCTGTGAGGTTTGTCGGTAGAGTTTCTGGACACTCTGTATAGGTACATTAGAGATTAGATCTACTAATAATATTATTATTAATAAAACAATTGAAACAAGCAGTTTTTTCGGTTATTGCAATTCCATTGATGGGGAAGTACTAAAAATGTAATTTACTATTTTTATTGGCAATAAAGCCAAAATTTTACTTTAAAATAAGTTTATTTGATATTTCGACTTCCACTTCTAAGATCGTACTCAAAATACCATCTTATTTTAAACCTTACAAACTTATTTTAAAGTAAAATTGTGGCTTATTACCAACAAAAATAGTAAATTGCATTTTTAGTCCTTCCCCATCAATGGAAATGCAATAACTGGAATGAATGGTTTCAATTGTTTTCTTAGATAATAAAAAATAATGTGTGTGTACTTTGTACGCACGTAAGAAGTTATACTTCTATTATATGATTTGTTAAAAATAAATATACTTTAAACAGCTGGTTTTAATTTTTTTTTAAACACCAAACTAATTTTGTGCTTAGCGCTTTCAAAAAAATAAAAAAAGTATAGGATTGCACTGGATTCGAACTCACGACCTCTCGATCTCTGGCCGAATTAGTCGAGGCATTGAAGCACAAAAAAGGCCTTACTTTCGATTTTTGGCGCAGTAATACGGATTTTAATGCAGTTTGGTGCGTTGGATTCGTGAGAATGTCAGGAAATTTTGTGAACTATTGTAATGAATAAGAAATCTGAAATTGCATTTGTGCATCAGAAAAATTCAATTCAAAAGTGCATTTTGAAATAGGCAAATATTATAAATTTGCAACCCGGTAAATAGTTGGGCAACATCCCGATTAATTATTTTAATTATTTTTAATCATTTATAAGTCTATATAATAATAGTCTAAGATGTCAATAACCATTAATAATAAACAAAAAAATTTCCTTATGTGGGAATTGAACCAAGTACTAACGGGTCCGTAGCTAAATACACATACCGCTAATCTACGCAGACACTTGCTAGACAACGGCGGTATTAGGTATAAACAAAACAAATTGGTAAGTCAAAAATTGTAAAGAAAATTACTACATACTTAAATGTATTATAAAATTAATATATTCCTAAATTTTAGAAGAAACATTCGTAAATAGGTATTATTAATATCTATTAATGTTACTAAATGAAATACAAATATTTTGACGTTTCACAATTTGACAATTCACTTTTAACTGCAGTGCCTTAAATTTTTTAAAGCATCGGTGCTTTAAAGTAGCATTTTTAACGCTCCTATGGAGTGCTATAAATTGCATTTTTAACACGTTTGTAGAAAAATATATTTAAAAACACTAATATATTTTTTCCACACCTTTTCTGGACTGATAAATACATAAATTAAAGCATTTAGTAACGAACTCCATACTGCCTGTGTGCGCAGATTACTAAAATTTCACCCTCAATGAAATCGCGCCTAAAGAAGTATAACTTCAAAAAGGCAGTATAACTATTAACTAACCTTTGTTGTTTCTCTTCCCACAAATTTTAACACGCAACAACCATACATTACATAACCAAACCGTCAACCGTCCACACCACAGCTGTGCTACAGCTGCCATATTGGATAATTTTTGACATGTCATTTGAATATACAATCAGAACAAAGTTATAATGCGCATGCGCCCGGATCATAGGTTTTAACATATAAAAATTCCCCCTCATATCGCGCGTAAAGAAGTATAACTTCAATAAGTACCTATTCGTAGATCTAATCTCTAATGTTAGACGAAGCAACGAAGCACTAAAAAGCCCAAAACCTAGGAATTTTGTGCAGTAAGATGAATCGTCATGGAACTTTTTGCATTCGATTAGAGAGAGTGTCAGGCAACTTTGTGAACTAAATTCATCTAGGGCAAACATTTTTGTGCATACGAAAATGCATTTTAAAAGTGCATCTCGAAGAGGTGAAAATGAAAAATTTAGAACTTGGGAAATATTGACGGAAATAAGTTGAATTTTTATAATCAGGGGTTTTGGGGATCGCTGAGCACGAATTTCATATCGGCGATGGTCTCCAAGGTACCTGGTGCCCACGGTGGAACACGGTGGAACGGTCGAAAATTATTTTAAAATTTTTTCGCTTTTAAAGCAGTTGTCGTTAAATTTTGACACTAATGACTTCATGAAATTTGGACATAATTGGCATTTCAAGGGTAATTAAGTTATATCAGCGATTTTTTGTGTTTTCTGCGGTATTATTTTAATTTTTAGATTTCTAGTCTGCTTCTATATAAAAAGACAGTGGTTTTTAGAACTCTTTAGCGACGTATTAGTATAATATAATGTTGACGGATTACCGTCGAAGGCCGATATGATCAGCCAAAAAAGAAGATGTATATGGTGATTTTTATATTGACTTTCTTGGGTGTGAATCTGTCTTTTTATTTTACTGCTCCTGGTTTAAAAACAAAGCATAGTATATATGTAAATAGCTCCAAGCTACACTTTTATGTAGTTCTGTTCTTTTAAAAATTTTTAATTAATTATAAAAAAACATCTAAAAAGTGATACCGTATTTAAAGCAAAGTAAGTTTTTAATGTTGGTGTTTTGAAAAAGTCATATTATTTTATACTTATTAGTTTTGTTAATTACAGAATAAATAATAATATTATAATATCAAGCTGTTTAAGATTGGTATTAAAGGAATTTTCATTATCTACAGTCTATAGCTGCGCTGTTTTATAATTTTGGTTTTCGAAATGGCGGAAGAGAGAAATTTGTGTAACCTCAAGTAAGTAAATATATTTTTTTATTTTATTTTACTTTTTTATTATTTTTTTCATTATATTATACAAATAAATTGATTATGAATTCGTGCACTAACATTTAATTTAACACGTATTTTTTAGATTATTTTATACCTGCCTTGAAGACCATCGTCAACATGAAATTGATGCCCAACGACCCCTAAAACCTTCATAGTAATGGTTATTGACTGATTTTGTATGATTATACCATAAAACTCCAGGCGACGAGTTCCACCCTGGGCACCAGGTTCCTTGGAGACCATCACCGTCATGAAATTCATGTTCAGCGACCCCCAAAACTCCCTGAGTAATGGTTTTAAATGATTTGTAATAATTATAACATACAGCTATAGACGACGAGTTCCACTTTGGGCACCAGGTACCTTGGAGACCATCGAACACATGAAATTATTGTTCAGCGACCCCCAAAATCCTCAAAATAATGGTTATTGACTGATTTTGAATAATTATAACATAAAACTCCAGGCGATGAGTTCCACCCTGGGCACCAGGTACACAGGAGACCATCGCCGTCATGAAATTCGTGCTCAGCGACCCCCAAAACCCCCCGCGTAATGGTTTTAAATGATTTGGAATAATTATAACATAATACTCCAGACCACGAGTTCCACCCTGGGCACCAGGCACCAGATATCTTGGAGACCATCGACCACATGAAACTCTTGTTCAGCGACCCCCAAAACCCTCAGAGTAATGGTTATTGACTGATTTTGAATGATTATAACATAAAACTCCAGGCGACGAGTTCCACCCTGGGCACCAGGTATCTTGGAGACCATCGCCAACACTAAATTCGTGGCCGGCGACCCCAAAAACCCCCCGAGTAATGGATTTTGACTGATTTTTAATGATTATAACGTAAAACTCTAGGCGACGAGTTCCACCGTGGGCACCAGGTACCTTGGAGACCATCGTCGATATGAAATTCGTACTCAGCGATCCCCAAAACCCCTGATTATAAAAATTCAACTTATTTCCGTCAATATTGCCCGAGTTCTAAATTTTTCATTTTCACCTCTTCGAGATGCACTTTTAAAATTCATTTTCTTATGCACAAAAATTTTTGTCCTAGATGAATTTAGTTCACAAAGTTGCCTGACACTCTCTCTAATCGAATGCAAAAAGTTGCATGTCGATTCATCTTACTGCACAAAATTCCTAGGTTTAATGCTTCGTTGCTTCGTCTATGTATAAGGTGGTAGATGACAGATCACAGAAGTTTGATGGCGATTGTCATATTTTTTCCTTTAGTTTCAGTTATGATATAGTCTGAATAATTCTCCTCTTATTACCTACTCGTTAAATAGTCCAGGGCGCATCTGTTTTGAGATGGACGTTGAGAGGTGACTCAAATTTTTTTGCAGAAATTGCTTGAAAATAAATCAAATAATAATATTTGAGTTATCCTCCCTCTCAAAAAGGTCCGGAACATTGTTTAAATAATCAAAATGTCAAAAATTTAAGGAAAAATTCGATTTTTTTCTTCTTTTTTTGATTATAACTTTAAAAGTATTCATTTCCGAGAAAAGTTGTACTGACTTAAAAGTTGCGTAATTAAATTTCCTACAATACAGAATTAGTTAAAAATTTAAAAAATAGTCACCCTAGTTGCAAAATAGCAATAATTGCGAAAAAAACCATACAAAAACAAGTATTCGAATTTTACGTTTTTCAACCATGTATGCTACACTTAGGACCTTCATATTTCATTCAGAAAAACTTTATGATACAGTAAAACAATACTGTAAATTTCATTAAGATCGGTTTAATAGATTTTGCAAAATAAATTTTGCAATCCAGCTTTCGCAAAAAAAATTAATTTTTTCAAAATGTTACAGGACTGAAAATAAAGCAGATAGCAAGTTGAAATTTTTTTTGCTTATAGAAGTGTACTGTACCTTTCATTTGCAATTTTCAAAATTAAAATCGATTGATTACCACGGCGTCAGAAAATTTTTGAAATAAACAATAATTTTTGGTGCTACGCGGAGGACAGCGGTGTTCAATTCACACAAGTTGATTTCCACCAAAATTTCTTATAATCTTTAACTAATATATTATTATCTTACTCTATATTTTGTTGTATTTTAATTCCACAAAAATTAAACTAATTTTATTATTGTTTGTGAAATATTGTTTAAACAATTGCATATGTTTAAAAATAATAAACTTTTATTATTTAAGTTAAAATATATGAACAAAGAAAGTTTTTGTTAATAAAAGTGTTATTTCAAAGGATAGAGTATGTGTTTTTATTTTGCAATCAACAAATTTATTTATTTATATCGAAGTGTAATAAAAATTAAAATGTATCAATCATTATCAAAGGTCATTGGAATGCCCAATCAGAGCAAACTATCCGCTGTCCTGCGCGTAGCACCAATAATTAATGTTTATTTAAAAAAATTCCTGACGCCGTGGTGTTAATTGATTTTAATTTTGCAAAATTGCAAATGAAAGGTACAGTACCCTTATATAAGTAAAAAAATGTTCAACTTGCTATCTGCTTTATTTTCAGGGCCGGTTGTTCGAAAGCTAATCAACAATGATCATTATCAAATATTTAATTACTGTCACCAACTGTCAATGTCAACTTTGTTTGGGTTGCTGAAAACATAATATGAAATTACTTAATCAATTATGTTAATAATTGTTAGGTTAATTGATTAACTAATCTCATAATTTTAATCAATTATGTTTTCAGCAACCCAATAAAAGTTGACATTGACAGTTTTGGTGACAGTAATTAAATATTTGATAGTGATCATTGTTGATTAGCGTTCGAACAACCGGCCCTCAGTCCTGTAACATTTTGAAAAAGTGAATTTTTTTTACGAAAGCTGGATTGCAAAATTTGTTTTGCAAAATCTATTGAACCGATCTTAATGAAATTTACAGTATTGTGTTATTGTATCATAAAGTTTTTCAGGGTGAAATATGAAGGTCCTAAGTGAAGCATACATGGTTGAAAAACGTAAAATGCGAATACTTGTTTTTGTATGTTTTTTTCACAATTATTGCTATTTTGCAACAAGGGTGACTATTTTTTAAATTTTTAACCAATTCTATATTGTAGGAAATTTAATTACGCAACTTTTATGTCAGTACAACTTTTCTCGGAAATGAATGCTTTTAAAGTTATAATCAAAAAACCAAGAAAAAAATCAAATTTTTCCTTAATTTTTTGACATTTTGATTATTTAAACAATGTTCCGGACCTTTTTGAGAGGGAGAATAACTCAAATATTATTATTTGATTTATTTTCAAGCAATTTCTGCAAAAAAATTTGAGTCACCTCTCAACGTCCAAATGTACTAATATTTTTACAGATGCGCCCTGGTCTAAAAGGGGCCTATAAAGTATCAAAGACGACAAACTCCACCATTTTCTCTTTTGATAAAACAGTAAGCGAATTCTACGGTTTTATTGTGGCAAATATTAGAAGAAACATAATAATTTCTAAAGAACGAATATGGCGAACTATCATTATAAATCAGTCACTTAAATCCAGTGCTGGACATAGGCCTCCCTGAGTACTTTCTAGTGTGCTCTAAACTGGCCCACTTTATATTAAGCCAATTTACCGACTCTCTGTAGACTGTAAATCCATCTTATCGGTGGTCCTTCCATGATTCGTCTTTTTCACCGTCAATATTTTCTTCTAGCTAAGTGTCCTATCCATTTCCACTTAAGAGTCGTGATTCTTTCCATGACGTCTTGAATATTCCTGATATTTACTTGATTTTGTTGGTTTGTTATGTGGTCTCGAAGGCTCACGTCCAGCATTGGACGTTCGGATCGTTGTGTAATTCTGAGTTTATTTGCGGATTTTTGATTTAATTCCACAAGAAAATAGGTTCGGACCAATACCATTATTTATCATAGTTTTTACCGGTGTGCTTTATAATTTGTGGCTCCAATATTGTTGCTGAAAATCTAATAGTGTTCAAGTATAATATTAGTATGGTATAACTAGATCCAAACCCAGACATCCAAAGTGAAAGTTATCCTTCAACACCAAATTGTTCTATATGATCCACATAATATTCAGAAAAAAGTCACACCATTTTGAGCGTCGGGTTTGGTGGTGGGGGGGGGGGGGGGGGGGGGGGGAGGGGGAAAAATCGGTAAATTCGTAGTTTTTTAAGTTTTTCGTAAATATTTCTAAAACTATGCGGTTTAGCATGAACAACCTTCTATACAAAAATGTTCTACATTAAATTTGAAACAAAAAAGGCTCTATGCATAATCCTTCTAAAATGAACGGTTCCAAAGTTATGGAGGTAGTATAGTATAATTGGTCCAAAAAAGGCCTAACCCAGACATTAAAAGTAAAAGTTTTCCTTCAACACCAAATTGTTCTATATGATCCAGATATTGTTCAGTAAAAAGTTACACCATTTTGAGCGTCCGGTTTGGGGGGCAGATGGGGGAGAAATCGGTAAATTAGTAGTTTTTTTATGTTTTTCGTCAATATTTCTAAAAATATGCTTTAGCGTAAACAATGTTCTATGCAAAAATGTTCTATCTACATCAAATTTAAAACACAAAAGGTCCTATACATAATTGTTATAAAATCAACGGTTCCAGAGTTACGGACGGTGAAAAGTGGAGGTTTTCGATACTTTTTATATTTTTTGGGCAATTTATAATATTTTTACTGATTGAAAGAAATTTTCTTTAACAGGATTTGCTACTTCAGGGGCCGATGGTATGTTAGTGATAAGCCCTTGAAGAAACGTCAACCTCACCACTCAAAATCATCATCAATTGCCCAAAAAATATAAAAAGTATCGAAATCCTCCACATTTCACCCTCCGTAACTCTGGAACCGTTAATTTTATAACAATTATGGATAGGACCATTTTTGTTTTAAATTTTATGTACAACGTTTTTGTATAGAACATTGTTTACGCTTAAACATAGTTTTAGAAATATTGACGAAAAACGTAAAGAAACTACTAATTTACCGACTTCTCCCCCATCTCCCCCCCAAACCGTACGCTCAAAATGGTGTAACTTTTTACTGAACAATATGTGGACGATATAGAACAATATGGTATTGGAGGAAAACTTTTACTTTGGATGTCTGGGTTAGGCATTTTTTGGACCAATTATAATATACTACCTCCGTAACTTTGGAACCGTTCATTTTTGAAGGATTATGTATAGGGCCTTTTTTATTTCAAATTTAATGTAGAACATTTTTGTATAGAGGGTTGTTCATGCTAAACCTGATAGTTTTAGAAATATTGACGAAAAACCTAAACAACTACGAATTTACCGACTTCTCCCCCCTCTCCTCCCCAAACTCGACGCTCAAAAAGGTGTGACTTTTTTCTGAACATCATATGGACCATATAGAACAATTTGGTGTTGGAGGATAACTTTCACTTTGGATGACTGGGTTATGTCATTTTTTGAATCAATTCTATCATACTCATACTATATGTAATATAAATAAAAGCTATATTTTTATCAAAATACAATACCCTCAGGACTAGGTTACAACTAAACCAGATAATTCCAGTTTACGTAGGGTTAAGTTATCGATGCAATTAGTTAAAAGGTGACACACCCAAAAACAAAAATAAAGCTTACTTACTTCCCTGCTGTTGTGGAAAAACATATCCAGTTAGGCACGCAACCAGAATAAGAAATACACTTTTGTACTGGTTTGGCATAATGGCACACTAATTTAAGAAATGATTTAGATGCGTTTACTGCTAAAAACATCTACAAAACTAACTTAAAAATGTTTCATGTCGCGAATGCCAAGGCGAATACCTATAATCTAATCTAATCTCATACTGTAGATAATTGGTTTCTAATGAAATCAACAATAATTAAATTGGTGTTAATTTTAAACAGAATGTACACTTCTATACCAATAAAATATTTAATTTTCTTTATTAATTTTATACGTTGAGTAAAATAGGGGCGCAATAGGGGGTGTACCTAATGCAGTGGCGC
Source organism: Diabrotica virgifera virgifera (assembly GCF_917563875.1). NCBI lineage: Eukaryota > Metazoa > Arthropoda > Insecta > Coleoptera > Chrysomelidae > Diabrotica > Diabrotica virgifera. The sequence continues at coordinate 236,912,596 of NC_065446.1, read as the reverse complement.
ACCCAGAATTCTCCTCCGGGTGGGGGGGGGGGCTGAGGTTGACTTGGGCACCGAATTTTTTTATTGTTTGTGAAAGACAAGTTACATATTCCTACTATTTTTTATATATCTTTTATATGCCCTGGGGGTTAACATCTCCTGGGTGCGCCACTGACCTAATGGGGATATAAAAAATAAAAAGATATTCATTATTACTTATTTTAAGTTAGAAAGGAAAGGAAAGGAAAGAAAAGACAATAAACAAGCGATTGGACTTCATTTCGTAAGTCCTAGGTTTTCACCCAACATGACCGGAAGTATCTGGAAGTCGATATTTGACCACTCGGGTGACTGTGCGTCGATTGATATGAGATTTCACTAATTTTGAGTCTGTTTGTCAAACTTCCGGTCATAACTTTTTAACTAGAAATGACATCAGCATTGGAATTAAATATTTTACTCGAGCTAGACTTTTCAATGCGCGATGATTGTATATATCACATGCATTACATTTGCGACTATAATGTAGCACTTCCTATTACACCTTTTTAACCGGAAGTGATATAAAAACCGGAAGTATATACACACACCGGCAAAATTAGCCGAACACGTTAAAAATGGGACATGTTTGATGTCTCGTATTTCATAAACCAGTGGTCCGATTTGAGTGATTCTTTTAGTATGTTATAGCCTTATTATTTAAGAATATCGTTGTAATAATATTGTTGCTAGACAGGTAAATACCATTTTATACCGGGTGTATCAATCATACTGTATTTTTTTCTTAAAGTTTGGAACATCCTGTGGAATATTCTAGCATATGTAAAATATTAGAATTAATACTCGATTGTAGACTTAGGCTTGTTTAACATTTTCCTTTTCGATTCATTTACTTATGTAAGATAATAAAAAAGTTATGTGCGTTAACAACTATCCATGTTTTTCATCAATAAATCCTCATAGTAGGGGAGGAAAGTATACTAAATTTGCAGTTACTCGAGCGTTATGGGAACCTATTGGATTGTGAAGAGTATGTGCTAAAATCAGAAAAAGGTTCTTCCATAAAGTGGGGAACTTTTCATTTTTTAATTTAATTTTCCATTTGAAACAATCATTTTTCTCCGATTATAGCGCTATCTATCCATAATTCGAAAAAATATGTCGAATAAAAGTTGCTTATTTTTACGTAAAGAATCCAAATCTACAATAAAAATTGGGGGCTCCTATTTAAGATTTTAAATTAAATCCCCACCCCACCTCCGTGGGGGCTCGTGACACCCCACGGAGAGGGGTGTGGGGTTCATGTAAAATATTTCATAAAAAATTAAAAAGAAAGCTACCCTAAACACCTTAATAGACAAAAAAAGACATCTTTAAGACGTCGTAAAAATATCTTTCCGGAAATATAAACCGGGAGATATTAACAGAACTTCAACCACGATTTTCTAAGTCCTGCCCTTTGCAATACTGGAAGGTTAGAAAAGGTACTTACAATTTATCGAAAAATCCACGGGTTTTCTGTGACATTTTCCTGGGAAAATTAGATTTTCCACGAGGAAAAAAAAGGTGAAGTTGCGATGACTTTTTGAGTCCTGCCATATCCATAGAATGACAGGATATTATCAATTTTATGAAGAAAATTTTTTGGGCAGTAGGGTTGCAAGAGGACTAAGAGTGTATATAGATATACAAACATGTAATGAGCATAATGAAATTTTCATAATTTTCTGAGTCCTGCCAACTTAATAAATTAAACATAATTATTTGAATATGATCGAAAAAATGTTGGCATGACGTCTTCTAATGTTTAACTGCACTTGTCCCTTTCTGTGGAAATTCTGTGGAAAATTTTCACCCTGGTTCCGTGGTTTTCTGAGTCATAAAATAAATTGTATTATAAAATAAATAATTTAAGTAGACATTATTCAAAATGGCAGGATGTTTAGTTACACCTTTTTTACTACACATAGTTAAAAATGTGTAAGAAAATTCGTGGAAAGTTACACGATTTTCTGAGTCATGCCATTTTGGACATATCTCAAGAATGTTAATATAAAGCTATTTACAAAGAGGCAGGATGGTTGTGTAGTTATTTCGTGTATAAAAATAAAATTTTAAGTCAGTAAAATTATTGCAGGTTGTTATACAAACATATTCATATCACCATAATTTTCTGAGTCATGCCATGTCGAGTATGCTTAAAAAACGCTAATCTAAAACCGTTTACAACGTGGCAGGATAACCGCAAAGATATTTAATACATAAAAATTAATTTTTACATCGTTAAAAGAATCGTACGGTATTAAATATTATTTTCCTGAGTAATGTCTCGGATTTTTATACACCTCGGATATGTATATGTCTCGGATACTTTCAAAACTAATACCAAAATGTAACCTATTTATTTTAAGCGATTAGATCATATTTGTATCTAAGTAAACGTAATAAAAGTAATAGGAAGAAAATCAATAATTTTACAATTAATTGGTTATAGTAGGGATTGTACCTATTATACAGAGTGTCCAGAAACTCTTCTAACAATCGAAGCCCGGAGATTCCACAGATAATTTTAAGAAAATTTAACTCAATTCACCTCGTCCGAAAATGCTTCCCAAGGAAGCTAGAGCTTTTTAAAGATGGCGTATTCTAATTAGTTTGTTTTAAATAGCTCCAGAACACTTCTATTTAGAAAAACGAAAACTAACACACCTATTTATCTTCCAGAGATAAATCGATTCCATCATTTGTCAATTTTTAGTACTGGTCATAGGCGTCCGTTTAGGGTAGGGAAACGGATATTTTATCGCATAACTTTTCTGCGTTTAGCTTTTAAGCATTTTTGACACTGGATTATTAAACTATGGGGTATTTTTGTATTAAAAGGTACTCTTCCTTTAAGTCGGTAGGATACGCGGTGCTCTAGAAAAATCGATTTGAAAAATTTTTCGGTTTTTGAATTTGAAAAAAATAAAAATAAAAAAAACTATTTAGAAAAACGAAAACTGGTACGTTTATTTCTCTTCCAAAGATGAATATTTTATCAATTGTCAATTTCTACTATCGGTCATAGGCGTCCGTCTTGGGTAGATCAACGAAATCTCATAACTTGCTTTAATTGTTAAGCATTTTTGACAGTAGAGTATTAAATTATGAGGTCTTCTAATACTAAAAGTAACTCTTGCTTTAAGTCGGTAAATACACCGTTTTTTTTTATTTTTTCAAATTTTTTTTAAATTCAAAATACGAAAAATATTGAAATTGATTTTTCTAGAAAACGGTGCACCCTACCGACTTAAATCAAGAGTACCCTTTTAGTACTAGGATACCTCACAATTTAATAATATAGTGTCAAAAATGCTTAAAAGTTAAAGACAAAAAAGTTATGCGATAAAATAACGGTTTCCCTACCCAAAACGGACTCCTATGACCGGTACTAGAGACTCGAAATTGATGGAATCGATTTATCTCTGGAAGATAAAAAGGCGGACCAGTTTTTGTCTATCGAAATGAAAGCGTTCTGGAGATAAAAAAATCTAATTACAAGGCGCCATCTTCAAAGAGCTCTAGCTCCCTTAGGAAACATTTTTGGATTATGTGATTTGTGTTAAATTGTCTTAAAATTATCTTAGGAATCTTAAAACTATATACAGGGTGTTCCATTAAAAAAAAACATAAGTTTGTGACACCCTGCCAATACGGGTAGCCCTGTGTATTAGAAAATATTTTTAAATTATGATCCTCTCTTTGCCCCATGTTTTACCTAAATAACTTTTTTTCGTATCTCTTACGACAAACGAGTAATTGGACTTTGTCACACTAATGCCCCATCCTGTATACGAAATAACTATAAAAACATCCTGCCTCTTTGTAAATAGACTATTAAGATTCTTAAAACATATGCAAAATGGCATGACTCAGAACGTCGTGGAATTTTTCACGAATTTTCTTACAAATCTAGGACTCCTGCCGTCTTACAAGAACCGGTTAACCTTCCTGCCGAGTACTGAAAAAGTATTGATTACATTTGAGTATTATAACTTTTTAAAGGCAGGACTCAGAAAATCACGGAATTAGGGTAAAAATCTTGCGCATAATTTTTCAAGGGAAAAGTATACTTAAACAGTAGGAGACGTCATGCCAACATTTTTTTTTGATAATTTTGAAATAAATATATTTAATTTATTTAGTTGGACCCAGAAAATCATGAAAATTTCATTATTTTCCTTACATGTTTGTATACATATATACTCCGTTAGCCCGTTTGCAACCCTCCTGCCCAAAAAATTTTCTTCATAAAATCCATAGTATCCTGTCATTCTACGGATATGGCAGGACTCAGAAATTCATCGCAAAACCCTATTTTTATTTTTTGGGAAAATCTAATTTTTACAGGAAAATGTCACAGGAAATTTGTGGATATTTCCACAAATTGTAAGTACCTCGTCTACCCTTCCACTATTGCAAAAGGCAGGACTTAGAAAATCGCGGCTGAACTTCTGTATAATATCTCCCGGTCTAATACCAGACATCTTTAAGACGTCTAAAACATCTTTAGTAAGTTATCTTTTAGATTTCTTTAAGATGTCTTTGTGTTATCTGGGAGTACACAATCAGGTTACTACGTACTACAGATGAAGCTTCAGCTAAGACAGCTTCGACAGAATTTACTCTTGCTATGCGAACGTTTGATTAAAAATCGTCTGCTCATATATTACATCATTATATCTCATATATTACATATTATATCGCTCACTATAGCTTTTTTTGGATTGAGATGGAAAGGTTCTAAACCGACTAGGGAAGGTGTCCCTAGTAGGTACTGTTGGATTCGATCCGGAAAGGAACACATGCTAGCACATAGCATCCAAAAAATATGGATTATATGCGCGGAATGCAGCCCTGACCGGTCGCCTACCAACTAAAGCCACCCCCTCTTCCGACAAGCCACCCCCGGACGAGTTCAATTGGTAAACGAAACATTGGGATGCCTTGCGCTGTCTGAAAAATTGGAGAGAAGAAACTGGAAAAAGGTTCTTACCTAGAAGCGATAAGAATAACCAGTCAAAATAACGCAAGGACAGTATCTATTGTAAGAAATAAAAACAGGGGTGATAAAAGTACAGTTGTATGTGACTTGACAAGGGGGAATATAAAATAAAAGAAAGGGTGCACGAGGTTGCAAACAAATATACACGCTCACGCTCACTATATGCATTATGGTTCCAATGAGTATGTACTATACAGGGTGTTTCATTAATAATTGTCCATATAGTAACTGGAGAAACCTTAGCACAAAACACGAAGATTTAACCTAAAACACTTAAATAAAATGTGGTTCCTTACTGAGTTACAGGGTGTTTTATCTAAAAATTTAAAAACTATTTTTGCTCAGCATTTTAAAACTATTCGACGTATCGTTTTCATACTTGGCAGGAAGTATAGATACTGTACAAGCTACTAAATTATGATAAACAAACGTTTCTAGCTACTATCAGAGGCGTACGACAGGGGATAGTTAATGCCTATTTTAGTGCCATTTTTAGATTCTCCAATACTTCCTACGCAAATAATATACTCTTCGTTGGTAACGATAAAGTTATTAGTTTTCGAGATATTTGAAGTTAAATATGAAACGGCACAGTTATTTTAATTAATTTATGATATGATTCATATGATTAAAATTTAAAAATTATTTGTACCCAGTACTTTAAAACTATTTGGCGTATCCTTATCATACTTGGCAGAAAGTGTAGGCACTGTACACCCTACTAAATTAAGATAAATAAACGTTTCTAGCTACTACCAGAGGCGTACCACAGGGGATAGTGGCTGGTTGACCCTTCCCAAATTCTACGCAACTGACGAAATTGCTATTTTAGTGTAATTTTTTGATTTTCCAATACTTTTTATGTAAATAATATATTCTTCATTCGTAACGATAAAATGATTAGTTTTCGAGATATTTGAAATTAAAAATGAAGCGACACAATACATTAATCAAAATAACCGTGTCGTTTCATTTTTAACTTCAAAGATCTCGAAAACTAATGACTTTATCGTTACGAATGAAGAGTATATTATTTTCATAGAAAGTATTGGAGAATCCAAAAATTGAACTAAAATAGCAATTCCGCCAGTGGCGTAGAATTTGGAAAGGTTCAACCATTCACTTTCCCCCGTCGTACGCCTCTGGTAATAGCCAGAAACGTTTGTTTAACGTAATTTAGTAGTTTGTATAGTACCTATACTTTCTGCCAAGTATGAAAAAGATACGTGGAATAGTTTTAAAATGCTGAGCAAAAATAGTTTTTAAATTTTTAGATAACTCAGTAAGGAACCACATTTTATTTAAGTGTTTTAGGTTAAATCTTCGTATTTTGTGCTAAGGTTTCTCCAGTTACTATATGGACAATTATTAATGAAACACTCTGTTTAGTATAGCTCCCAGTGCGTGACAAACTTTAGCCTTATAAGGGCCATGGGTGCACTAAATAAAAGGTCTATTAAGTACAAGAAACCCAAATTCCATTAAAATTAAATCCTCCTGACAAAAGAGGGGAACTAAGTAACAAGAAAAATAAAAAATCTCTGTGGCCAAGAGGCAACATCAGCGCGCGGAAAACGCGTTCCAAGATTGCAGCTTTAATTTTGAATATTTTGTTGATATATTTGGCACACATATTCGTAAAGAAAGGCGGTACAGAGCCCAATATAAGCAATATGTTATTATGTGGAAATTATTGTAAAATTAAAGAAAAATATTAAAAAAGAGTCTGTACCGCCATTAAGACGAACAAAAAATACACTTTCTTCAAATAAACTTTTTTATTCCACGCCTAGATTTTGTGTCACATTGAAATTACTAAAAATCAATTATCTATAACAAGAAATCAAATTTGACTGACTTAGCAACATTTACCGCGCCTATGAGTATAATAATTATTGTTATCACAATATTGTGCCCTCGTTTTTGATAGTATAGTGTCACTGTCGTACTGCCGACTGACTGTTGAAAGTTCGCAGAACTTTTGAAAAAAAAAATATTGATGACGCGCTCATATAGCCTCTTAATAGCTAGTAGGCCGAATTTTGAATTTGCATTTATTCTGAGCGTCATTCAAATGCAAATTCTACGGCTCCAATTACGTTTTTTTCGATATTTTATTTTAGGCACGAAGTACTTCTACTTATGTAACATCCAAACGTACGGTGTGTCGGAATCGGAATCACTTCCAACTAATTTCAGGTTGGTATTGCAATGTCAACTTTCTCTTCATGTTCTGGCTATTGGCATCACTGAAAGTCATTGTCAATTGTCAAGTACTGTCAAGTAATAGGTTGTAAGTTTTGTTTACTAATTTAAAAACATGCAAAATATTAGTATTTGTGCATTAATATAAAATAATAATAATTGTTTATAATCTATATAGCACAAAAGCCTAATCATGGCGGATGCTGCAGCAAGACAACTTCAATATGAGTACAAAGCTGTAAGTACAATTTTACTTTTTGAGGTTATGTCAGATTTACATAAATTGTACGTATTTATTTAAAAACGAAACTTAAACGTAAATGTATATCCTTTATATTAATATAAACATTTTTTTAGAACTCCAATCTTGTACTTCAAGCCGACGTACGACTAATAGAGCGTAGAAGCAGGGATGAGGCTACAGGCGAAGTCATGTCCCTTGTTGGGAAGCTCATAGGTACTAAAATGGGTGATAGAGCACAAAGAACTAAACCAGGGAAAGCTGAAGAACGTAAAGCCAAGTAAGTTTAAACCATATCTGATTTAATTTGTAACTTAAGGACAGTAAAGCCTTAAAGGGTACATTCGGACAACCTGCTGTGAGATTTACTACAGCGTCCTGTATTGCCTGTGGATACAGCCACTAAGCTGCTTTATGCTTCGTCAGCCGCTGAGGTCTTCCGAATGCACTCAAAGGTTCATGAATATATAGAAAATTTTTAATTTTCTCTGACAATGCTTCAATAAGGTCCATACCTAGTATTAATTTTTAAATCAGGTAGTACCTATTTCATATTCTGACAGGCATCTGATATTCTGTTGTGTTATTTATTATCAATGGATACATTACATCTGTGGTACTAGGGCAAAACCGATAAAATTATCGATTTTTCATTTTTAAAGCCAATATGTACATTGAGCGCTGAAGAATATGATGACAAAACCCTACATGGCTAAACACATCCATGTAACCAGTAGATGATAATTAAAATTAGTTTCCGATATGTCCACTATTACAACAACACTGCGAACTTTTAAACTCATCTGCTGCAAAATCACGTTTTTTGACATATCGGGTTTTGCCTTAGCACCACAGACATGTAATCTTATTTTGGTTTAATCAGTTTTTGTTTTCCTTTTCTAGACGCCAAAAAAGAGATGAAGCACAATACGATTTTGCAAGAATGAAAGGTGCAACCCTTCTGTCAGAAGGTGTTGATGAAATGGTAGGAATCATATACAGACCCAAAACGCAGGAAACAAGACAAACATATGAAGTTTTACTCAGTTTTTTACAAGAAGCACTGGGGGACCAACCTAGAGATATCTTGTGTGGGGCAGCAGATGAGGTATTACAAGTTCTGAAGAATGACAGACTTAAGGAACGAGAAAAGAAAAAGGAGACAGAAACGTTATTAGGTAATTATTTTAGTTTTAATTATTAATTAAAAATGGGAATAGCTTATTTAAAAAAAAATAAGTAATCATTCTGCTGGTCAGATGGCTTAGTGGGCTGAGGCGCTCGATCGGCAACTCTAGTGGATTTACAATCAAGGTTCAATTCCTGGCTCAGTCATTGAAAAATAAAAAGGCCAACATCATAGTATAAAATTCTATAGAATCTATGACTTGGTCTCGAATAAGCAAGGTGTCTGATCAGCCTATGGAGGAGCGGTACGGCAAGGGATAATGGCTTGTAACTTGGTGATACTCCTCCATAGATCCCTACCGGAAGGGCATTCATGCCTAAGAAAGGTGTAATATTAATCATTCTTCTTTGGTTTATCATTACAATTTTTATCACATATTTTTTCAATTGCCCCTTTTTTATGTATGAATTCTGGATTAAAACTTTTGAAAACAATTTTCTTCCCATATTTCCCAAAGGCACAAATATTTTAACAGTTCTTGTACATATAGTAAAATACATTCTTGCGAATTGGACAGATAAGTGCTGTATTCTGTTGCTCTGGCAGTTTTTCGTTTTCCCATATTTTGATAAGTCGAGCTGCTTTTAATATTTCTGCTGGCATTTCACTTTCTTGCACATTTTTATTATTTTTGAAGTTATACTTCTTTAGGCACGAGGGTGAATTTTTACATTCCCTGGCGCATGCGCACACTGGCAGTATGGTATTAGTCGCTACTTCTTTTAAGTTATATAGCGCAAATAAGGTGTGCGTGAAAAGAATATAATATTAGTGTTTTTAGTAAATATATTTATTATAATTTTTATGTCTGTGGATTTGTCTTCCTCCTAATAAGTACTATTGAAAATGTTTATTTTCAATTAATGTATCTGTCACCGTGATTGTAATTATGTCCGAGAAATGATCGACTGAATACAAAAGCGGTGCTAGCTGATCGGTAGAGCATTCGTCTAGGGATCGAGAGATCCCCTGTTCGAATCCTGACAAAGTCATATCCTTTTTTTTAATTTTTGGTATTCTTTTTGTGCTTTCTAAAATTAGTTTAATATTTAAATATAATACAAAAAAACTGTTTAAAGTAGATAGGTATATTGATTTCGTTGAAATCATAATATGAAGTTAGATTATATTATACTAGAAGTATAACTTCTTACGTGCATACAAAGTACACACACATTCTTTTTTTAGGTCACTTAATACCTCCATTATATCCTTCTCTGTCAGGTCTTTTGTTTGTTGTTGTTCTGTTTCTTGTGTTTTTTATTGTATTTTGTTTCTGTTTAGCCTTTATTGTTTAATAACATTGTCTAATAATAATAATAATTGTTGTCGAAATACTCTGCCCCATCTGATAAACATCCAATAAACATACAATCTTTATTTCTTCAAAACATTGTGCTTTTAGTTTGTGTTACTCATTCTTTTTTACTCCTTGATAAAAACTTCTTTTTAGACATATATTTACTTTTTTCTGTATTACCTGTAATATCTTACATTTTTGTGTTGTTCCTCTGCCTTAGGATTCTTATGCCGTCTTCTTTCTTTTTCTGCTTTCTCAGTGCTTAGATATACCACTGATATCATGGCAGTTTGTACTAGTTTCCTTTCCTCCTCTAAATTCCCTGTAGTCTCTTTTTATATTTTATATAAATTTTCATAGTGTCTACAAATGAATACATATTGTACTAAATTATTTATTTATAGAATAACTCTTTCTTATGGAAGAAATAAACATTTTAAATCTAATCAAAACATTTTTCAATTTTAGGAGGGATAGCAGATGAAAGGTTTGCTTTGTTAGTTAACTTAGGCAAGAAAATAACAGATTTTGGAAATGAGGAAAATAAGGGAACCGCAGGAGAGGAAAACATTGATGAAACATATGGTATTAATGTCCAATTTCAAGAAGAATCTGAAGAAGAAGATGGGGAAGATATGTATGGTGAAGTTAGAGAAGAAATGGATGAGGAAGAGGGAGAAGAAGCCAAAGAAGATGGTGCCATCCATGCAGAAAATGTAAGTAAACTCTTAACCTATTGTTATCTACATATTTTAAGTATTGTGACGGGTAGTTTTTTTCAGGACAACAGACTCAGTAAAACACAGGTTAAAATAAAATACAATCCGACAAACGATAGCTGGCGAGTGACCTTGAGCGAAAATACGCAACAAGAAATACCCGTGTTGAGCTGCCCCCCACTTGCAAAAATTAAAAAACAAATAGCCCTGATTTATGAGCTATTTATGAGCTCTCATATTCCGCAAATTAAAAATTTTGAGCTCGTTCCACTGAGCAGGAATTTAATATTTTAGTGGGGGGGGGGGCTGAGTCAGCCTCCCCCACTACTTAAAAATAGGAATATTGAATCGATTTTTGCGGCAGAATTACGAGCTATTTATGAGCTCTTGAAATGATATAGTTTCGATTTTTGAGCTCATCCCCTTCACCCCCAAACAACCCTTTTATAGTCGAAATACGCGTGATTTAAGAGTTTATTCTTAGAATATAAGCTATATGAATTAAACTACTATTAACTTTTTTGTAAAAACTTAGTTTTTCAGTGAATTACGAAAAACCGCTTCAAAACATGCATTTGTTTACACGAATAATTAAAATTTTTGATCTTTAATAACTTAAAAAGTATTGACTTATTTTAATAACTTTATATAACAAATTTTGCTTATAATTTGTCCTTTTATTGATTTGTGCAGTTATTTTTTATAAAATAATTTTCACCCCCGGGAAGGGGCGGTATCCACCCTCAGGGTAAAGGCGCAAGGTGGCACCATGTCACCTTTGTTTCTTGAGGTATCCTCTAACCACTGACCAATTTTCGTGAAAATCGATGAAGGTTCACCGAAATTGAAGGTAATCGTTGATTTTCACCTTCAGTGACTGCACTATACAAAATAAATTGCAATTTATTGATCTAAATGCGCGTAATTTGGGAGCTCATAAATTATTAAATGATATGTAGTCGCCAAATAATTAATTTAATGTATTTTAAGTACAACTCTCTCTTAAGCCGGGAAGATGGGGTAGTTTTCTTGCGAAGGGGTTGTAGCTCAATAATCGAAATGCACGTGATTTAATAGTTTATTCTTAGAATATATAAGCTATAGGAATTATATCCGCAATACGATATATTTTAAGTTTTCTCAGCATTTTTCTCTTAAGTTAAATCAATTAAAGGGTTAAATCAAAAATCGAAACTATATCATTTCAAGAGCTCATAAATATCTCGTAATTCTGCCGCAAAAATCGATTCAATATTACTATTTTTAAGTAGTGGGGGTGGGGGAGGCTGACTCAGCCCCCCACTAAAATATTAAATTCCTGCTCAGTGGCACGAGCTCAAAATTTTTAATTTGCGGAATATGAGAGCTCATAAATCAGGGCTATTTGTTTTTTAATTTTTGCAAGTGGGGGGGGGGGGAGGCAGCTCAACACGGGATATCTATATACAGTTTAAACTTAAAATAATAACATAAAATTACATTCTATCTTCGCCCCATTCCCTTGAAAAAGCTCCCTTGACGGACATCTGCAAAAGAAAAATAAAATTTTAATTAGGTATTACTATCAAAAGCTAATCCAATTTGTAAACGCCACATTGTTCATTTTTGAGAAGTCGAAGAAAAAGTTTTAAAATTGTGATAATGGTGAGTTTATACATTTTAAGTGTGAGTAATACAGTTTGTAATTGTTATTTACAAACTTTATTACTAACTCTTAAAATGTTTAAGTTTGCCATTGTTATAATTTTAAAACTTCTTTTTCGATTTCTTAAAAACGAGTGATGTGGCGCTTACAACGTTATTCGGCGTACCCATTCAATTAATGTAATACAATAAGCTATTACGCACATACTCTCATCTCCTTACACTTCACTGCAGTGTAACCCCAAATATTCCCACAATCAAATTATCAATAACTATACAGACACCCATACAACTCCGTATCATAGATGGCGGTAACCGTTCACTACATGGTTATATGGATCCTGTTCAATTACGAGCGGAGCATCTCTTCACTACAGAGTTACACCACCCAGATTGGCCTACCTGTTCACTACAATGGGCAGAGAGTCTAGAGTTTCATGGCAATAAGACTGATTGTTCTTCCTTGGTTCTGTTCTTAAAAAACAATACCGTTCGGAAGGATATCGTTACAGTGTTAGACCAAGTAATTTTGTACTTTTTTGTTGCAATTACCATTACACGAAAAAAAGATTGTAATTCCAGTATTAATAATTAATAATATGTATTAAAATATTTTTGTCTTATTTTTTAGTTGGGAGGAGTGGAAGAGTCAAAAAAAGAAAAAGCTCTTCATCCGTTAGATATTGACGCATACTGGCTACAACGAAAGCTGTCCAAAATATATGACGATGCCATGGTGTCGCAGGCTAAAGCAGGCGAAGTTCTCAATGTTCTTAGAGATGCCAGTGATGATAGAGAATGTGAAAATCAGTTAGTACTTTTGTTGGGATATGATTGCTTTGATTTTATCAAGCAACTAAAGAAACATCGACAAATGAGTAAGTCATCTTCATAAATGTCTATAAGTTTTTTATTTTGTTCAGTATTATCAGTTAATTTCAAATCTTCTGCTTTATATCTGATGTCTTTATTAATTTGTTGTAATATACTTGATTCAAATAATATAAGACGCAAATCGTCTTGAATATACGATATAATTCAATTTTGTGACTAAAACACCACTTTAAATAGATGAAATATATACATAACAACATGTTCCCGCTTCTGCATTGAAGTCAAAGTTGACACGACAGATCAGAGTTGCCAACTGACAAATATTTCTTATAGACATGGAGTAGTCATAGATATTTCATACGTCTAAGCAGTAGATAGGTGTCTGAATACGGGGAATATATGAAGAATACATTTAAATAGAAACGAAATAAATGAAAATTGAAATTGGAGAAGAAAGAATAAATTGAATATTTAATTGATAAGAGGTGAATATATTTAATAATATAAGAGGGCCAATTATTTGTAGAAGAAACAAACAAAACTAAGTTAACAAATGAATAAAATCAAAAGAAATTGGAATAAAATAATTACTAAAAATGACAAACATGTGATGTTTATAACTTTGCAACCTTATATATCCCTTCTAAGAAATCATAGACTATCCTGCTAAAATGTCAGTCTTCTCTGGTGCTATTAAATTGAATTATGAAACATTTAGCATTGATGCAGGTTAAAGATTACCTTATTTAAAATTAAATTTAAAAAGCTCAACAGGCCTTGAAGGCTTAGGGCTAAAAATTAATATAATACAATAATATAATACTATATCGTCACCCTAATTAGCAAACCTCGTAACTCCATTTTTACTCAATTTTTGAATATATGCGCCATCTGTTTGTAAATTAATTCTTTTTTAACCAAATTAAGTAATTAAGTCATTTAACCAAATCCTGTAACTCCACCTAAATGTAGAAACTAACTATAAGCGAAAACGAAAACCTTGTAACTCCATAGGTATCAGCTTTTTTTGCGTATCCTGAACAATTTGTTGTTTTGGAGTTACGAGTTTTGCTAATTAGGGTGACGATATATTACACTTATATAATACATACTCCTTGCCTACTAAGATGACTTACTATTCTCCTCCATTCGTCTGTTTGTTATTCTTTCTTCCCAACCAATAATTCCCTCATTTCTGAGATCTTCCTGTACGCTATCAAACCATCTTTGCCTGGGCCTTCCTTTCCTTATTTTCGTGACTGGGCCCCGTTTTAGTATCATCCTCTTCCTTTCCATTCTAATCACGTGTCCCATCCATCTCTCTATGTGCTTTTATGAAGCGACTGATGCTTGGTGTCGTTAAACAGTTCCTCTAGTTCTCTGTTTGTTTGTTACAATACTCCGCGTTTTTGCCGTCATATACAGCTCTGAGCATTTTCCTTTCTCATCTTTCCAATTTCTCCGTATTTGTTTTTTTCATTCTCCATACTTCGCTACCATGTCATCATCATCATTCTCTTTGCCTTATCCCTATGCGGGGTCGGCTTCCTAATTGCGTTTCTCCACACAATTCTATCTTGGGTCATATCAATGTCAATCCCCTTTACCAACATGTCCTGCCTTATCGTCTCCCCCAGGTCTTCTTTGGTCTTCCTCTCCTACTCCTTCCAGGAATCTGCACTTCAGCTATTCTTCGTATTGGGTGATTAACGCCTCGACGTTGAATATGACCAAACCATCTTAACCTATGCTCTCTCATTTTGGCATCAATTAGTGCCACACCTAGACTTCCCCTAATATACTCATTTCTAATTTTATCCTTCTTTCTCACTCCACTCATCCATCTAAGCATTCTCATTTCCGCCACATGCATTCGTTGTTCCTCTTTCTTCTTCACTGCCCAATATTCAGTTCCGTACATCATAGCCAGTCTTATGGCTGTTTTATAGAATTTTCCCTTCAGCTTCATTGGAATTTTTCTGTCACACAACACACCACTCGCTTCTTTCCACTTCATCCATCCAGCCCTAATTCTACTGCATGCATCTCCATCTATTTCTCCATTACTCTGTAATACCGATCCTAGGTACTTAAAACTATTGCTTTTTACAAAGTTCACCATCCAAAGATATCATTTTATTTGTAGTAACTCCATCTTTAAATGAACATTCCAAATACTCTATTTTTGTCCTACTAAGTTTTAAACCTTTTTCCTCCAGAGCTTGTCTCCACTGTTCCAGTTTTTGTTCTAAGTCTCTTTCACTATTTCCTACTAACACAACATCATCAGCATACATTAAGCACCATGGAATGTTACCCTGTAGTTTCGCTGTTATCTGGTCCAAAACTAGTGAGAATACATACGGACTAAGCACAGAGCCTTGGTGCAATCCTACTCTTACATGAAATTTATCATTCTCTCCCACACCTGTCCTAACACTAGTCGTTACTCCCTCATACATATCTCTCACAATCTTTACATATTCACCAGGAACTCCTTTCTTATTGAGTGGCCACCACAGAATCTCTCGAGGAACTCTATCATATGCTTTCTCAAGATCAATGAATACCATATGAACCATATATGAATATTACACTGTTTGTTTCTTATTCCTGTATTTTTCCATCAACTGCCTTATAATGAAAATTGCATCTGTTGTTGATCTGCCCTGCATAAAGCCAAATTGATTCTCGGATATTTCGGTCTCTTCACGTATCCGTCTATCAATTACTCTTTCCCATATTTTCATGGTGTGGCTAAGCAGTTTTATAGCCCTGTAGTTTGTACATTGTTGTATATCTCCCTTGTTTTTGTAAACAGGTACCAGTATACTGCTTCTCCATTCGACTGGCATTTTTCCAACTTCCATAATTCTATTAAATAGACCTGCTAGCCACCTTGTTCCTGTCTCTCCCTATGCTCTCCATACTTCCCCAGGAATATCATCTGGTCCTACCGCTTTTCTTTCTTTATTTTTTGAAGCACTTGAGCCACTTCCGCGTTTGTTATTTTGGTGACCATTGCTGCCACTGTCTCCGTTGACTCTACAGGCTGTCTGTCAAATTCTTCATTTAATAAGCTGTCAAAGTACTTTCTCCATCTCTTTTTGACATCCCTTTCGTGAACTAGTATTTTATTATTTTCATCTCGGATACATCTAATCTAATCAAAATCTTTTGCTTTCTTTGCTCTCTGTTTGGCTATTTTATATATATTCGTTTCGCCTTCCCTGGTATCAAGTTGATCGTATAGGTTTTAATAGGCTTCTGCTTTGGCTTTTGCTACTGCTACTTTCGCTTCCTTTTTCGCCACCATATAGTTTTGAAGATCTGTGTCGGATCTGGTTTCTTGCCACTTTTTATACAATTTTCTCTTCTCTTTTATTTTTCCTTGTACTTCGTTTGACCACCACCAAGTCTATTTATCCTCAAACTTTTTTCCTGACGTTTTCCCACGTATTTCAATAGCAGTCTCTCTAATACTACTGGCCATTTTTCTCCAAATTGTATTAGGGCTTCCTTTCATGTTCCAACATATTTTTTCTACTATTCTTCTCCTGAATAGACCTTCTTTCTCATCTTTTAGCAGCCACCACTTGATTTTTTGTGGTCCTCTCCGATATTTTTGTTTAGTTTCGCTTTTTTACTTCGATGTCCAGAACAAGCAGCTTATGTTGTTGGCTTACTGTCTCACTAACTATTACCTTGCAGTTCTTGCATTCACGTATGTCTTCTTTCCTTATCATGAAGTAGTCTATTTGGGATTGATGTTGTCCACTTTTGTAGGTAATAAGTTTAGTTTCTCTGTTTTTAAAGAATGTGTTAACAATCGCCATATCCAATGCTGTTGCTAATTAAATCATGTTATCTCCAGCTTCATTTCTACTTCCAAAGCCTAATCCCCCATGTATTGCTTCGTATCCTGCCTTGGCTTGGCCCACATGTGCATTGAAATCACCTCCTATTATAACTTTCCACCATACTACCATATGTCACTGTGGGCCTTATTATCATTTTATATATCGTTAGCTTTGTTTTTCTCGATACTTGGTACTGGATTTTATCAGTGGTCTTAGACTTCCCATTTTCTTTATTTCCCTTTGCTACTCTGACATCCCCATTTTTCCTAATTTTTCTCATTTATAATTACCCCCAGATATGTAAAATTAATTTACAACTTTTAACGTTCGAATGACCAACCTTTTTTTCTTACACGGATGACCAACGGGGGTTAAAAATGACCCCAGATCATAAATGACAATTGACAAAAAAAAATTGAATTCGTTTTAAGAAATAAAATGATGTATTTGTTGGTTTTTTGCAACACCAAGGAAATAATTTTACACTGGTTTTACACTTCTGAAGCTAGGAATAACTAAAGACACTTTTCACAACTAATATTTTATTACAATAACACAAACTTTTGGTATTAAAGTAATTTTTGTGTGGGATCGGACACACGCCCTACTTTCCCGTTTTTTATTATCTTATTATTCTATATAACAACACCTTGGCAACGAACTTTTTTTTGAATATTGCGCCTTTGTGTACACTTTGAATTATAGAACATAAAAACATAGAAACATCTTTGTGAAGTGTACACAAGGCGCAAACCACTAAATAAAATATTGAAACAAAATATAGTTTTACTAAATATTAATGTTGGGAATTTATTTCTCCAACATGCTGGGGGGCCTTGGTTTTGATACCAAAACAATATATTCCACCCCTTTTTTTTACACATTTTTTAAAGAATTTATTGCTTATATAAGTATAAAACTTACAAAGTTTTAAATTTAAATAGAAATACTTATAAAGTTAAATTTTATTTATTATTATAAATTGAGAAAAAAAAAAAAAATAATTTAAATTTGTTCATCGTTAATTGGAAGAACAGCAATTTTTGTGACAGAACGTAAGTATGTTCCCTTTTTAGTTTTTACTTCCACCACTCTTACCTTTCCGTCTTTACCAGGAATAACTTTATTAATCCTTGCTATAGGCCACCCAAAAGAAGAAACATTGTCCTCCTTTACAAGCACAAGCATGCCTTCTTGTAAATTTGGCAACGATTTTCTCCATTTAGGTCTGTTTTGAAGTTGTGTTAGATAATCTTGGTACCACCTTTGCCAAAAATGCTGCTGCATTTGAACACACAACCTCCAAAATTTTAATCTATTTTCAGGAATCTCAGTTAAATTAGTTTCAGGGAAAGTTGTCAAAGGAGCACCTATTAGAAAATGACCTGGGGTCAAATATTCTAAGTCAGAGGAATCATTATTAATTGCCATAAGAGGCCTTGAATTTAATATTCCTTCAACTTGAGTAATCAAAGTATTAAACTCCTCATATGTTAAAATATTATTTCCCATCACCCTTTTTATATGATATTTAGCACTCTTCACCCCGGCCTCCCATAGACCCCCAAATACTGGAGAATAACTTGGGATGAAGCAAAATTCAATTTTATCATCAAGGCAAAAGTTGTTTAACTTAATGTTGTCGTTTAGAAGTTTTTGAAGTTGATTATTTGCTCCCTTGAATGTGGCACCATTGTCACAAAAGATCTTGGATGGTTTACCCCTTCTAGAAATGAATCTTTTTAATGAAGCTAAAAAAGTATCTGTTGTTAGATCAGAGAGTAACTCCATATGAATTGCCTTCACAGAAAAGCAAACAAACAATGCTATATATGCCTTTGTCGTTATAGACTTTCTAATCCGTGACTGTTTAATTTGGAAGGGACCACAGAAGTCTATACCAACATTCTGAAAGACCCTCGATGAACGTACCCTTTGTTCAGGAAGAGATCCCATTAACTGTTCACTGCACTTGGCCTTACATTTAAAACAGGTTACGCATTTGTGCAAAATCCTTTTAATTTCTTTAGTGGCACTAATAATCCAAAAATTTTGATTTAATGAACTTAAAACTTGTTTCGGACCTGCATGTAAAAGTTTTAAGTGCTCTCTGTGAATCAAAAGATCGGTGATATGATTGTTTTTGGGAACGATCAAAGGATGTTTTTTATTAAAAGGAATATCTGAGTTCTCCAGTCTACCACCAACTCTTAACAGTCCCTGAGAGTCCAAGAAAGGATATAAAGAATTTAAATTAGACTTAATTGCTGTGTTGTTGGTTAGACATTTTATTTCCTCAGAAAAATGAAAACTTTGTTCATACTTAATAATGGTTTTAAGGCTATTTTCTAGTTCTACAACTGTTAAACTTCCAGTAATCTTTTTATTTTTATTTTTTATATTATTTACAAATCGTAGGCAATAAGCCACTATTTTTTGAAGTTTTGTTAAGCTAGAGAATTTTATGAAGAAAGATTCTGGTTTGACCTTAGCTAAAGTGACAACTTTATATTCAGGCAAATGGTCTGGAGTAGAAAATGGAATTTCAAAGTGCAAGAATTCAATATTTGAAAGAATTTCAGGACCATTAAACCAAAGATTGTTTGAATTAATTTCATGAGGTTCAAGTCCACGAGAAAGACAATCTGCTGGATTTTCCTTAGTGTTTATATACAACCATTTAAATTCGGATGTCATTTCTTGAATTTTAATAATTCTATTGGCAACATAGGGATTCAATTTCAAAGGTTCGGATTTTATCCAAGCTAAGACAATGTTTGAATCTGAATATAAAAATACCTTACTGACTTTATCTTTTAACAGTTCAAAAACCTTGTGAGATAGTTTTGAAAGCAACAAAGCACTGTTCAGTTCAAGTCTTGGCATAGTTAGTTTTTTGTTTATAGGAACAATCCTAGATTTGGAACAAATCAAATTTACATGTACTTTATTTTCAAAAATAGTCCTCGCATAAATAACAGCTCCATATGCAATCAAGGAGGAGTCACAAAAGCCAACTATTTCAATATGAAGAGCACCAGTAAAGTTTAAATTTCTTTGGACAGTCACTGTGGGCATGCTCATTAAGCTTTCAACAAAATTTTTCCAAGTGTCAAGTAACTCACTGGAAATTATAGCATCCCATTTGACCTTACTTAACCAAAGTTTTTGCATAATTACCTTAGCAGCTACTAAAACTGGGCCCACTAATCCCAAAGGATCATAAAATTTGGAAACAAAACTGAGAATCTGTCTTTTAGTTACACATTCATTTATATCAACTTTTGGACAACTAAATTTAAAATTATCTGTTTTTGTATCATAAGTCAATCCCAGAGTCTTTACCGTTAAATCGTTTTTGCTGATGTTAATTTCATCAAAATTTTGTTTATTTTTAGGAATATCATTTAAAATTTGTAAATTATTTGAGCACCATTTGTGCAACTCGAAGGACCTTAATTTGAGCAGCGAGATAAGTTCATTTTTTAGTTTTATCGTTTCTTCGATTGTGTCACACCCACACAAAATATCATCAACGTAGGTGTTATTAAGAAGAGCTTTAGAAGCCAAAGGATAGCGTTTACCTTCAGTTCGGGCTAATTCTACCAAACATCTGGTAGCTAAAAAGGAAGAACTTCTTAAACCATATGTTACAGTTTGAAGTTGAATACATTGTAAACTGCCATTTTTCTCTCGCCACAAAATATTTTGTAACTGGCAATGGTCTGGATGTACCAAAACCATTCTATACATTTGTTTAATATCTGTCAAAAGGACGTAATTATATTTTCTAAAAAGAACAAGAATATCGAAGAGCTCATTTTGAACTACAGCACCATTATAGAGATAATCATTGATGCATTTTTTCTTTTTTGATTTCATGCTGCCATCAAAGACTACTCTTAATTTTGTTGTTTTTTTGTCTTCACGTATCACTGGATGGTGAGCCATGAAGTATAAAGAACCACTATTTAAGTCATATGTACTAAGACTTACTATTTTTGCATGCTTTAGAGCTAAATATTCATCAATAAAACTTTTGTATTGAGAGTACAGCTCAGGATTGACTTTAAATCTTTTTTCTAGATTTTCAAAGCGTTTTAATGCTACAGAAAATGAATCTCCTAAATCCAAATCAGGTAGATTTTGTTTTAATGGTAATTTAACTTGGTATTTATTATTTATTACTTGCAAAGAATTTTCAAAATTAATCTCACAAGCTTCCTGCTCTGTCGAATATTCCGGAAAAATTTCTGGAACCTTCTCGGTTTCCCAAAATTGAGAAACAATATTTTCCAAATTATTTTTCATGCTTAAATGAAAAGCAGAAAAATTACAAATTTGTAGTGATGGAGCAGAACCACTAACTATGAACCCAAATAGAGTATTTTGTAATATAATCTGGTCTACTTGTATTTTATCGGAGAGCAAAATATGAAATGAAATATTTGCCCCAAACAATATATCAATTGTGCCAGATTTATTGAAGTCATCATCAGACAATTTAATATTTTTAGGAATATTTAAATTTGAAACATTGAAATTTGTTTGTGGTATATCACTAGTAATTTTATCAACCACAGAACATTTTATATTTGTGCTATAATCAAACACACATGACTCAATTTTTAAATTTACAGCCTTTTGCACATTGGTAATATTCTCAGAAATACCTAAGATATTGACATTATTATTAAATGTTTTTAATTTTAATTTACTTACCAATCTACTTGTTACTAATGATATTTGAGATCCTGTATCCAGGAGACCTCTGGCAGTGATATAATCACCCCTTTTTGTTCTAATTTTTACCTTCACTGTTGGTAACAGAACATTATTAATGTTTTCATTTATTGAACCAAATGTAGTCACCCTATCGTCTGCATTACCACTGTTACCCTGTCCAGTGCTGTCTAATGGAGTTTGTCTGTCCACATGCAGAAGAGAATTATGTTCTTTTCGACAAACTGAACACCTGAAACTCATTTTACACCTACCAGGATGATTATTCAAACAAATTCGACAAGCCTTATGACTGTCTATAAAAGACACTCTATCATTTACTGAAACAGATTTGAAACTGGAACAATTATAAATTTTATGGCCTGAGGATGAACAAAAGCTACACCTGCTTTCTAATTTGACTTTACTTGTAGCCAAGTGAGTTTTTTGATACCTTTCTTTGTTAGTGCTACATTTTTTATCTGGAGTGGTTACAGTTTCTAAAGCTGTAGCCCTATTTTCAATATAAGATAAGAAATCTTTTAAATTTGGCAATTTTGAGTTGTCCCTATCAATTTGAAATGATCTATTAGTATAGTGATCTAGTTTTTTAGTTAAAATGCAAATAAGGATCATATCCCAACTTTCTACGGGTTGCTTTAAGTTTTTTAGTGCACCTAACTGCTGTCTCACTTTACTAATGAACTCACGTAAGGCGGTGGAAGTTCCTTTTTGAATGGAGGGAATGTCAAGTAGTGAATAAATGTGAGAATTTATTAATATTGTTTCATTGTTATAACGGTTATCTAACATTCTCAATGCATCATTATAAGAGTCATTTGTTAGAGGTAGATCATTTATTAGGCTTCTTGCCTCTCCTTCCAAATGATTCTTTAAATGAAAAAGTTTTTCAACATTTTGCAGTGACTTATTTCTATCAAAAACAGCTAGAAATAAATCTATAAAAGGTCTATAACTTGTTAAATCTTTGCCGTCATAACAAGGAATTTCTATTCGTGGAATATTTGAAGAATAAAAAGAATTATTTACATCTTGTGGATTAGTACTTACGCTCTGTATTACTGTTTTTGAGAGTTGACTATTAATTTTAGCTAATGTGTCAAAGTATTCCTCTCTAATATTATCAATGGAATCTGCATACCCCTGTTCACAACATAAAATTTCACAATGAAGATCTTGAAGTTTATTAAAATTTTCTATTAGTAAGTCTTTCCTAGTTTGTAATTGATTAATTATTAATTCAGAAATTTCTTTGTCCAAATGTTTTTCAACAAACCTTGTAATAGTTTTAATAGACTGAATTTCTTGAGATTTTTTAGTTTTTAGCATTTCAATATCCTTTTTAGCGGGCATTTTTTTTTTATATGAATCTACCTAAAACTTAAAAGGTAAAAAAAAACTATTTTAAATATCAAAATAACAAAAATGTTGACGATTATTTACAAACCAAAACACAAACAGTCAATTTATTTAATTTTGTATTCACTGTCAATGTCAGTTTTCTGTCACTTCATATATGATCGATTTCATAAAACATCGATTATTTCTCTCGATCGCTTGATAACCATTCGACGTCGGTCGTTCGCCCTCTTTTACATAGATGGCGCTATTGTATGAGCTTGACGTTTTACAAAATTAATTTTTTAATGATTTTTCTTTTTTGTAATTTCTTTTCTAATAATTTCTTTTTTGTTCAATAATTTCTTCTTTTTTTTTATTAGGTGTGTTTCTTACCTTCTGGAAATTGAGTAATTCCTAGCTTCTTTTTATTTCCGGCTCGACTGGATCAAACTTGATGTTGGTTTTTTGCAACACCAAGGAAATAATTTTACACTGGTTTTACACTTCTGAAGCTAGGAATAACTAAAGACACTTTTCACAACTAATATTTTATTACAATAACACAAACTTTTGGTATTAAAGTAATTTTTGTGTGGGATCGGACACACGCCCTACTTTCCCGTTTTTTATTATCTTATTATTCTATATAACAACACCTTGGCAACGAACTTTTTTTTGAATATTGCGCCTTTGTGTACACTTTGAATTATAGAACATAAAAACATAGAAACATCTTTGTGAAGTGTACACAAGGCGCAAACCACTAAATAAAATATTGAAACAAAATATAGTTTTACTAAATATTAATGTTGGGAATTTATTTCTCCAACAGTATTCATAATTTTAATGTTGGTATTGTATCAATAAATGAAAACATTAGCAAAACAAAATTTTAATTACAGCTGAACAAAAACAGGAAACATCATACTGAACTTAGAACTAAAGAAATTTAAAAATATACAATAAACTACGTCGCCAGTTATTTTGCAGACAAAATGTTTGCATTTATCGCATTTCGATGTGAATTTTCTGTAGGATGATCGACTGCAAATTTTAGATCAGCCACGTTTCCTGGGATTTTCAGTTGGCTCTACATCTTCAGAATCTTCTGAGAATTTTGTTAGTGCCATATCTACGGCTGTTTGTATGTGTTTATGTAAACCTTGACGCCGTCGGGATTGTATAACTGGTGTAACTAGTTACAACTGGTGTAACTCAATGACCAACTCTCGAAGAAAGAGCCTCCTTTGAAAAGATTTCCTTTTTCGTAGTCTTCATATTTATCTAAACTTCCGTGCATAGAAATCCGCCCACTTAAAAATTTGGTAATTTTTGATGTTTCGTATTTCCTAAACCTGTAGGCCGATTTAAGTGATTTTTTAATATGTTATAGCCTGATTCTCTAACAATACCGCTGTAATAATAT
Organism: Diabrotica virgifera virgifera; assembly: GCF_917563875.1. NCBI lineage: Eukaryota > Metazoa > Arthropoda > Insecta > Coleoptera > Chrysomelidae > Diabrotica > Diabrotica virgifera. Next base: position 236,888,068 of record NC_065446.1, on the reverse strand, counting down.
TGTTGCTAATCAGGTAAATTTTCATTGTATACCGGGTGTACGAATCAAACTGTTTTTTTCTCAAAGTTCTTATCACCCTGTGGAATATTCTAGCATTTATAATATACTGAAATTAAAACCCAACTATAGCCTCAGATTTTCTTAACATTCTGTTTTTTGATTCATTTGCTTATCTTGGATAATAAAAAAAGTTAGATACTTTAACAACTAAACATGTTCTTCATCAATCCAGGGTGTTTTTAAATAAGTGCGACAAACTTTAAGGGGAAATTCTACATGAAAAAATAATGACAGTTTGTTTTATACACGTATGTCCGCAAATGTTTCGTTTCCGAGATACAGGATGTTGAAATTTTTCTTACAAACTGACGAGTTATTTATTGCTTTAAAACCGGTTGAGATATGCAAATGAAATTTGGTGGGTTTTAAGACGTAGTTGTTGAACATTTTTTGACATACAATTAAGACTTTAATATTCACCATTGGCGCGCATACGGGTAATATGACCGATCATATTACCCGTATGCACGCTAATGGTGAATATAAAATTTTTAATTGTATGTCAAAAAATATCTCGCAATAACTATCTCTTAAAACACACTAAATTTCATTTGCATATCTCAACCGGTTTTAAAGCAATAAATAACTCGTTAGTTTGTAAGAAAAATTTCAACATCCCGTATCTCGGAAAGGAAAAATTTGCAACATACATTTGCGGACATACGTTTACAAAGCAAACTGTCATTATTTTTTCATGCAGAATTACCCCTTAAAGTTTGTTGCACTTATTTAGAAACACCCTGGATTGATGAAGAACATGTCTAGTTGTTAAAGTACCTAACTTTTTTATTAGCCAACATAAGCGAATTAATCAAAAAAATTTAGGAAATACAAGACATAAAAAATGACGAAATTTTTAAGTGGGCGGATTTCTGTGCACGCAAGTTTATGTATAGAGCAAATATATTTTGATAATACGCAGTGCAAAATTACTCGAAACTCCACATAATAGACGGTATTTAAATAGTATAAAATTGGAACATGGAAGGCCAAGGTGGTTGTCTTTGACCCAAATTCAGAAAATATTTTTTATTTGTGAAATATAGGGAAATTTTTTATTACGAAATATGAGGGTATATAATGATATTAAAGTCAGATAGAAAAATAATGAGTTAAAAATTGAAAATGTTTCTCAGTTTATTGAAGAAAAACATACATTGGGGTCAAAATTGACCCCCCTTGGTCATCCGAAGGTTAAACTGCAAATCTGTATTTTATATGTAATAAATTTCGTATTTTCTTTCTAGTTCTGTATTGTACTCTTCTGGCCAAATCCCAAAGTGAAACCGAACGTCAGAAAATCAAAGATAAGATGTCGGATGACCAATCCCTAAATCGTATATTGAAACTCCTTGAGACAGGCCGTGGGGACGATGACGACGACGAAGACAGCGAATCTACTTCCCGCCATCGCAGAGGAAAGAACGAAATGGACGATATGGATACTGGAAGCAGTCAGGTTACCGGTTCGAGACATGTTGTCGACTTTGAAGATTTGGTGTTTGCACAGGGATCGCATTTCATGGCAAATAAGAGATGTCAATTGCCAGACGGGTCATTTAGGAAGCAGAGAAAAGGTATTTTTTTATTTCTAGTTATTATTACATATTAAAATATTATCTATAACAAGTTGCTCGAATTTTATGTCACTAAATTAGGCTTGTTTTCCGGTGCAAGTATGTTCTAGCTCGATTTTCAGCCGAATAATTCAATTGTGTTGAAATCTGGTGAACTTGTTGATCACACAATGGTTACAATCCAGCTATTTTCTTGTGTGTATAAAAGTGTGTCCTACTATTGCCATAGACAATCCTAGGAGTATGAAACCATGGATGAATTCCACATTCCCGATAAACTGATAAGATTGGTTAAGAGTAAACAGTAGCGATCAACAGGTAGCAACAAAATATAACTTCGGGAGATAGTATAATAAACTTTGGCATTATAAGTGCATAATAACCATAATAGCATAATAAACAACAGTGGTAATCTCTGACATTATCTAACATTAATATTTTGACAACATCATAGTCGCGCTAAATGGAAGTAATAGAAAACGATTTTATTATTAATAAATATATATTTATAAAAATAAACCAAAATGGGTGGAAATTTTATGTTAAGATAGGTATTTAGAAAGGTATTTGCATGAAATATCTAATAATAAAACAATAATAAATAATCATTTTTTGTTTTGAAGCGAAACAAATTTCGATTTTCGCATAATTTTGGCACGGTTTTTAATGGACTTTTTCTTGAAAGGTTTCACTTTATTTTTCGTTTGATTTACCTTTTCCATTTTGTTAAACTATTGATAATATTTTTAGAATAAAAAAATCCCCCTAAAACTTTATATACTTGCATTAGAATTCGAAATATTTTTACGTAAAATATACTTTTACTTATGTACCTACATATAACTAAAACTCACAATTAACAACAATCTATTCTTTCAAAGAGGCCAACAACTTATACAACAACACATATATAATAAATTAACTATCAATAAACACTACTTTCCTATGAAACAACAATAACGAATTCTTAAATTAACACACTACTGCACTGAACAGATATCGATAAAGATAACAGAACAGATTAGGGAAAATCTGACGCAGGTTTGTCAAAATGACAGTGATAATTTCTCTATGTTGCCTAATTAGTTATTTAGTTATAATATGTTCGATTTCTTGTTAGAAATAAAAATTTTTAGTAGTTCCAAGATTACACAAAATCTAGGCATGGGATACAAAAGTTTATTTGAAGAAAGTTTATTTTTTTCTTCTTAATGGCGGTACAGGCTCCTTTTTCCAATATTTTATTTAGTTATAGAGTAATTTCCACGTACTAACATATTTCTGAAATTGGGCTCTGTACCGCCATTCTTTATTATATTACGAATATGTGTGCCAAATATCTCGAAAAAATATTCAAAATTAGAGCCGCAATCTTGGAACGCGTTTGTTGCTACCTGTTGATCGCTACTGTAGCCTCTTAAGGCTACAATGCGTAAAGTTGTTTGCAAAGTCGAAATACAGGGCAAACAATCACAGGCGTTTCAAACGCATGTTGCTAAAATGCTATTTTGGACTGAGTGGACATATGAGAAGCAGAAACTTAAGCCAAAAAACAAAAATAACCATATACAAAACCCTTATACAACCAGTGTTGGAATATGGATCGCAGACATGGACCATCTCCAAGGCAGATGAAAACTTTCTGCGTATATTTGAACGAAGGATCCTGAGAGGAATATTCGGTGGCATCTGTGAAAATGGTGTTTGGAGGAGGAGGTACAACTACGAGGTATAACACAGATATAAACATATATTTGGTGGTAAAGACGTAGTATCTCTTATAAGCATAGGAAGACTATAAGCAGGACATGTAGCAAGATCACAGCAGAACAACCCTCCTAAAAGAATCCTTATGCCACAATCTGTGGGAAGTAGAAATATGGGTAGGCCAGGGCTCAGATGGAAGGATGGTGTAGATGAGGATGAGAGAAAAGTAGGCGCAGCAAACTGACAACGGTTGGCAATGGATAGGACTGACTGGCGTAATAGACTTGGAAATGTCGAGGCTCTTTCATAAGGCTGTAGCACCATTGATGATGATGAATCCTAAGAGTATACGATGTTTGAATACCGTACAATTCAGTTACATTACTTAGTTAAAATCACTCAAAAATCATCGTTTTTGGAGATATTTAGAAATTCTAGTCGAAGTGTAGCGAATGACTGATGAAAAAAGTTTGTCATCCTAGTGTCACTAATAAGTATTTTATTTAATCAACTTTACATTTAATCCGGGTCGAAGGACCAGATATAAAACTGGAGAGAATAATCGCCTGCGATGTCAAATCAAATTATTTGTACTACACCTCAAAACACACACGGGAAACTTATAATAACTACAAAAAATAAAACGAAACAAAACTAAAGCACTAGTAAAGAAAACAGAAGATGAATAATAATAAGTTTGCTCTTTAAGAATAGAAACCTGCGACGGATTGTGAAAGGAACTATGAATATTTGTTAGAACTCAGAGAAACGAAATAATTGAGCTAACAGAAAGAAAATTTAAATATACATTAGTATTTGGACTATTTACCTCTCTGATTTGTTAAGTTCAGCGAAGATAAAATAGATAAATAAACAAAAATAAATAGAAAATAAACAAAAATTATAACAGGGCCAGCAGACAACTGAAGCAAGCAAGAATCTTTAACTTCTACAGAAGCCTCTGATTACACTCTCTAGAATGCTACAAAAAGCTCAACCGCCTACAACGATTTAATCTGCTTAAAAAGTTTTCAGTCCCTATGATCCTGAAGAACAACTCGATAACAAAGAAATAGACGAAACACTGAATGGTCCTTACCAAATGGATCTACCAAGAAAGAAATTTCTACTAAGCGAAACTAGAATCGTAATCGTAAAAAAATTGAATGGTAAGAATGCCCCAGGTTATGATCTTATCACAGACAAAACTCTTCAGGAATCACCCCCTATGTATCTCAAACTACTTACATACATCTTTAACGCCTCCCTGAAATTAGATATTCCCTGAAGATTTGGAGAGTTGCAAAAATAATAATGATTCCAAAACCAGGCAAAAAGTTAGAGGAATTTACTAGTCCATGTACTGTTTTTGCTCCGGATTTTAAAGAACCGCTTGGATTGACATGAAATTTGATAGACATATAGCTAACATGTCAAAGAAAAAAAGTGATATTGTGGCGATTTGTGCTTTTGCCCTGGGAGGTGAAAGTCACCCCTTCTCAGGGTGAGGAAATATGTTTAAAATAAGTCCGGACATGGATAAACTTACTAATTCTAAGTAACTTTTGTTCTATATAATTTTTTTCACTATGTCCCAAATACATTCTCACATACAAACCACGTATTTAGCCGATTTTTCACGAAAACATTCTCAGCAACAAAAGAGAAAATGCTATCTCTGTTACAAAAGCACTGGAACGCAGGAACAACGAGCCATCTATATAGAAACAAGAAACAGAATAAATTCGCGGATAAGAGCAATAAAAAGAGCGCATTGGATCAAGTTCACAAGTGACATGGATCACGACATCTATGGCGCACAGAGGAAAGTTTGGAAAATGTAAAAAAACAGAAAAAAACCATTAACTGAATTTGTACAGACAAAGGGGATACCAACTGAGACATGGGGAAATATTTAAGAGAGCTCTACAAAGGTGAAGACGCCAATGACGAGCACGATTACAATACAGAAGACAGGTATATCACTAAATAGTCTAAGAGCTAGTGAACCTTTTGACTAACGGTCGTCCTGTAAGGCTAGAAATTTGTAGAGTGATAATTCATAGCACACCAAAGCTAAAAACCATGACCTGGCAGGCCTCAGCGGTGCACGTGTATCTACCAGGTGAATCGAAAAGTGCAAATTTAGGGGGTAAAATAAACTTTCTCCTGTAAGGTTTAAATTTAAGTATGTGTTTGAGTAAGTCATTTAAAAGAAATGTGTAAAATGACAGGCGATTCTGAAGAGCATAAGACCTTGCCAGGCGAGGGGAAAGATTAGGGGTTTTTCCTAAATTTATTTTTTTTGCATCGAACAAATTTTTTTAAGTTTTTTGAATCATTCCAAACAGAAAAGGTCTTTGGTGATTTTTCTCTTAAGTTAATAGTTTTTGTTATATAAGCGATTGAAAATTTTGAAAATTGCGAAATCGACCATTTTTAACCCCAAATCGGATATTTATCTAAAAATCTCAAAGTTGCCAAGGTAGGTAGATATTCTTTATACATTGATTGATGAAATCCCAAAGAGTTTTTTGCAATACAATATCGGAAACCCCTTTGTTTTTTAATTGCTAATCAAGCGGACGCTTCACTGTAGTATAAGTGAGGACGTTTGAGTTGGCATAAATTCATTATCTCGAGAATTGGCAAATTTCAAGAGCAATCTTCAGACAGGTCGATTTTTATTTTAAATTAGGACTTTTTGGCATATATATAATACTAGTGACGTCATCCATCTGAGCGTGATGACGTAATCGATGATTTTTTTAAATGAGAGTAGGGGTTGTGTGATAGCTCATTTGAAAGGTTATTTAATTCTCTATTCACTAATATAAACAATAACATAATTATTTATACAGGGTGTACAAAAAATTTTTTTTTATTAAATTAACTTTGATTAAATTTGACAAATAGAAGAAAAAATTTTTTTTGTACACCCTGTATAAATAATTATGTTAATGTTTATATTACTGAATAGAGAATTAAATAACCTTTCAAATGAGCTATCACACAACCCCTACTCTTATTTAAAAAAATAATCGATTACGTCATCACACCCAGATGGATGACGTCACTAGTATTATATATACCAAAAAGTCCTAATTCAAAAATAAAAATCGACCTGTCTGAGGATTTCTCTTCAAATTTGCCCATTCTCGAGATAATGAATTTATGCAAGCTCAAACGTCCTCAATTATACTACAGTGTAGCGCCCGCTTGATTAGCAATTAAAAAAACAAAGCGGTTTTCGATATTTTATTGCAAAAAACTCTTCGGGATTTCATCAATCAATGTTTAAGGAATATCTGCGTACCTTGCCAATATTGAAATTTTTAGATAAATGTCCGATTTGGGTTAAAAATGGCCGATTTCGCAATTTTCAAAATTTTCAATCGCTTATATAACAAAAACTATTAACTTAAGAGAAAAATAACTAAGAACCTTTTCTGTTTGGAATGATTCAAAAAGCCTAAAAAAATTTGTTCGATGCAAAAAGAATAATTTTAGGAAAAACCCCTAATCTTTCCCCTCGCCTGGCAAGGTCTTATGCTCTTCAGAATCGCCTGTCATTGTACACATTTCTTCTAAATGACTTACTCAAACAGATACTTAAATTTAAACCTTACAGGAGAAAGTTTATTTTACCCCCTAAATTTGCACTTTTCGATTCACCTGGTAGATACACGTGCACCGCTGAGGCCTGCCAGGTCATGGTTTTTAGCTTTGGTGTGCTATGAATTATCACTCTACAAATTTTTAGCCTTACAGGACGACCGTTAGTCAAAAGGTTCACTAGCTCTTAGACTAAAAGGAACTGAAGTAGAAGCGAGAATGAAGATCTTAAAGAATAGACGATCGCCAGGTACTGATGGAATACCGAACGAACTGCTGAAATACGGCGGTCAGAAACTCACTGTCTCACAACATTGTTTAACAAAATCTTAGACAGAGTAGAGATACCACAAGATTGGCACACCAGTATCACAATACCGATTTTTAAGAAAGGACGAAGATCATGCCCGGACAACTACAGAGGAATAACTCTCTTAAATACGACAATGAAGTTATTCACAGGCATATTCAAGGATAAATTGGAATCACAGAATATTTGTCATGAAACAAGTGAAAGAGAAGTCGATAGAATATAACAAACCTGCATATATTTGCTAAGTAGACCTAACAAAAGCATTTGACAGAGTCAGACTTAGCGATATAATAAAGAAAATTATGCAAAAAAGGATACCGGCAAACATTGTTGAAGTTATAAAACAAATGAACAATAACAACACGACAAAAATTTAAACAAACGACACCACTACGGCCAACATGCCAACACCAGGAGGAATCAGGCAGGGAGACAGCTTCAGTCCATTTCTATTCAATATGCTAATGGATGAAATAATAGAAGATGTGGAATCGCTACAACTAGGATATAGACTCGGCCACAGTAGAATCAGTATAGTGTGCTATGCGGATGGTGCAGCCCTGATTGCAGAGGACGAGAATGACCTACAAAGACAACTTTATCGATTTTATCAAGCATGTCGCCGACTCAACATGAACATATCCACGCAGAAAACAAAATGCATTACCATTGCGAAAGACCCAATTAGATGCAAGCTCGTGGTATGGAGGAAACCCATAGAACAGCTAAACCAGTTCAAATATCTAGGTGTAGAGTTATCATGACCCAGCCAGAGATCTAAGAGGACAAATTAACAAGGCCGCTGTCTTGTCCGGATGTTTGAGAGATGTGGTCTGGAATAACTCATATATGAGAATGGACAGCAAAGTTAGAATTTATAAAACTTGCATCAGACCTGTTATGACCTATGGCATTGAATCAAGAGAAGACACCAATAAAACCAAAAGCATGCTACGAACAGCCGAAATGAAGACACTAGGAGCAATAGCAGGGAAGACAAAAAGAGATAGAATACGAAACAACATCATCAGGGAACAATGCGGCGTGCAAGATGTAGTCAGATGGGGCAGGCAAAGACGAAGAGAATGGTTCAGTCATGTAAACAGAATGGAGGAGCACAGACTACCAAGAATTGCTCTAGAAGGAAAACCAGCAGGCAAGCGTCCACCGGGGAGACCACCAAAAAGATGGAGAGATAGCTGGCAGTCTACCTCTCAAGAAATACTTCAACGTCGGAATTAACAGATCGACAGATCTACAACAAGCATAAGAAGAAGAAGACATGCTCAGCAAAAATAGAGCTTATAGAATAGTAAAAAAAATGGTGTATAGTCGGTTCGCTAAACTCAGACACAACTGGCTAGTGACTTTAGTAAGTAATTTTGCCAATTTAGTAAAATTGGCAAAAAAATTACTAAATAGGTAATAATTATTAGATAGTTAGTAATTTTGCCAATTTTGGCAAAATTAGCCAAAAACAAAAAAATTACCAACTAAAATCACTAGCCAGTTGTGTCTGAATTTGTCGAACAGACTATATGTATGAAGTCTGTAAACTCAATAGAAGCAGAGTTGTATCTAATGAACAGTAGGTTTTTATTCGTCAAATTCCAAATCGAATATTTCAACATGAAATAACCAAAAAATGAAGCACTTGTCGGGGAAAACTCATCACAACTTTTTTAAAGCGTTAAAAATCTTTATTTTTTAAGATTTTAGCATCAAAAGTAAGCAAGTTTTTAATCAAAATAAAGTTTTAATCGTTCCCGCACTTCACAAGTTAATTTATTGATGGAAATATCCCAGTCTTAGAACTTAATGCATGCTCTTGTTGTTAAGTTCCAGAATTCTGTCAGATCCTTTGATATTCCGTTGTATGGGCATATTTAAAAATAGTTTTTACTAATTTATTCTATAATTAGTAATAATAATAATCATTCTCTTTTAAGGTTATGAAGAAGTTCACGTTCCAGCCCTAAAACCGAAACCATTTGGCGACAATGAAAAATTAGTAGCAGTAGACCAACTTCCCAAATATGTCCAACCCGTCTTTGACGGTTTCAAGACCTTGAATCGCATCCAGAGTCGATTGAGTAAAACAGCTTTAGAGTCAGACGAAAACTTACTGCTTTGCGCTCCCACTGGAGCAGGTAAAACCAACGTTGCCCTTCTATGCATGATGAGAGAAATCGGTAAACATATAAACACTGACGGTACCATCAATGCTGATGATTTCAAAATCATTTACGTGGCTCCAATGAGATCTCTAGTACAGGAAATGGTTGGTAATTTCGGTAAAAGACTAGCTAGTTATAATATAACGGTATCTGAGTTGACAGGAGATCATCAGTTAACTAGGGAGCAAATTCAAGCCACTCAAATCATAGTGTGTACTCCAGAAAAGTGGGATATCATCACTAGAAAAGGAGGAGAAAAAACGTTTACTTCTTTGGTGAGATTAATCATTATTGATGAAATTCATTTACTACACGACGAAAGAGGACCTGTGCTCGAGGCTCTTGTAGCCAGAACAATTCGAATGATCGAATCTACTCAAGAGGATGTGAGATTGGTTGGTCTGTCTGCTACTTTACCGAATTACCAAGATGTAGCAGCTTTCTTAAGAGTCAAGTATGATACAGGCCTGTTCCATTTCGATAACAGTTTTAGACCAGTCGCCTTAGAACAACAGTACATCGGTGTTACCGAGAAGAAAGCTCTAAAACGGTTCCAAGTTATGAATGAAATCGTTTACGAAAAAACCATGGAACACGCAGGCAGAAACCAAGTGTTGATTTTTGTGCATTCGAGGAAAGAAACTGGGAAGACTGCAAGGGCTATTCGAGATATGTGTTTGGAGAAGGATACTTTGGGCCAGTTCTTGAGAGAAGGGTCTGCTTCTATGGAGGTATTGAGGACTGAAGCGGAGCAAGTGAAAAATCACGAATTGAAGGATTTATTGCCATATGGGTTCGCTATACATCATGCTGGTATGACTCGAGTCGATAGGACATTGGTGGAAGATTTGTTCGCTGACAGACACATTCAGGTAAGATTTTTCGTATGATTAAAAACTTGCAATAGTTATTTTATTTTTTATTGAATGTCTTAAAAATTTCCTTTATTTCGGCAGCAACCCTCCTAAATATTTGGTTTGTTTCTGGGCATATCTTTCTCTTTGTTGCAGTCTTCCCTAATGGAGTGTTGGGGACGATTTTATGTTTTTATTCAATAATGGGAGTTGGTTGATCGACTAGATCAATGTTTCCCCTTTGGGTCAGCCTGTTGAAATTTTCTGTACAAATCCTTTAGATTTCTCGATCCTCGCGTGAATTTTGTCTAGCTCAGACCAATTCTTTCATCTTCTCTTGTGGTTCTTCTTCCAACTCTTTCATCTTCTCTTTTTCATTAATTGTTATCTTCTTTTGTTATGCTCGTGTCCATAGTTCTGAATTCTACATTTTCTCAGACCAGTATATTCTTAAGATTTTTCTTAGTCATGTATTACAGATGTTCGCAATTTTCTTGTGGTTGTTTCTTCAAGTTTTCGCGCCATTTCGGAGAATATTCTTAATGCAACTGTTGACTATTTTCATTTGTGTTGATGTACTGCATGTTTATCATATTATGTTCGTTAAGGAATTGTTATATGCTATAAATTCGTTACTCTTTTCTGTATATCTGCATCTGCTTTTTTCCACGTTTCTCTAGTTCGTTATTTGTCTTCCATTTATATATTTCAATTTTCTGGAAATTTTTTTAGAAGTCATTATGCCTTCGAAAGGAGTTTTTCTTAGCCAGATTTTTACACGTTAGCCAGGCGGCTTGGAAGATCGGTTACCTTTTTTTTTATAATCCAGTATACAACAATAATTAGGAACATGGTCGAAGAAAGGACACCCCCCAACCCTTTAACGCCACTCTCTATTTTATTATATATTGGCTTTAATTAATTTGGCTTTAATTTAATTTGGCATTATTTTCTCATAAAATAATCTAATCAGCTTGATATACTTAGTTGAACAGTTGCACCAGGGAAATAAGGCAAAAATATACTATGTTCGGGACACTTGAGCAGCCAGGTTGCAAATGGGTTTTTTGGGTACTATATACCTAATACATTATAAATACAAAAATTCCCGTCACAGTTTGGACGAGAAATTTAGTTATTAACAAATAAGGGTCAAAAATGACAGTTTTTTCGTTTAAATCGCTACAGGTAAAAATAGGGTAATTAAATGTCTTATTTATAATATTTTTCTGTTGGTAGATGAGCCAAGATTTAAAATAGCGTTTTTTGAATTTTGGTCCGATTATTTGTTGCTTCGGATATAACAAAATATCGAACTAAAATTTCGAAAATAAAAAATTTGCTATAACTATTGCGAAAATGAATTTAGGACTTTCATATTGCATGAAAAGTTGAGTCAAACAGTCCATACAATGCACAAAAATTTTTAAGACGATGCATCAATTAGTTTAAATTTTATTCAATTTGTTTATCCCAAAGAGCTTTTTTCGCAATGTTATTGTTCAGAAAATAATAATGATACAGCAATTCTGCGAAAACAACATGAAAGAAGAATAGTCATATTTTCAACGCATTTTTATCACTCAGAAAACATTTTACTAAAATAGAGTCATTTTTGGTTTATAAACAATTTGAATAACTTTGTTAATATTGACTGCAGGCTAAAACTACAATGGAATTTGAAAAACTGGTATTTTTATACGAATTTTCAAAGAAAAACTTTTCGCCTAGGTTAATTACGGTCAAAGTTAGCCACTTTTTTTATTTAATTGACGGCTACTTTGTTTATAACAATTAAGCAACCTAACTAGAGCTATTTTGAAGTTGAAGATATATAGGTTATGTGTAAAAGTTTAAGTAAATTTTGAACCTCAACAGAGTGGTTAATAAAGCTTTAAAAATAGCGTCCGAACGGAATTAATTCGTGGTCGGTGGAGGGAAATTACTAAAATACGTGCACTCAAAAAATGAAACTGATTCTGCAAACATATGCTGAGATTAATATCGCTGGAACTTGTTGATGGATTTTGATAATAATTTTTTAAATTTGTATGTACTCGTAGTCTTATAGAGTACGTTATGTACACACAACCCCACCTAACATTTCAAAATGTTAGGGGGAACTCCCCTTATCACTCAGGGATATGAAAAATAGATTACGACCGATTCTAAGACCTACGGAATATACATATATAATTTCATAAAAATCGGTCAAGCGGTCTCGGAGGAGTATTTTTAATTCTACATCATATAAAATTAAGGTAGATAATTTTGTCCAAAAATATAAAAAAAATGTCAGGGGGGCAACCCCCTTATAACTTATGGGTATAAAAAATAGATTAAAACCTCTTCAACGTCCTACAGCAGTGGTTCCCAACCTTTTATGTGTGGCGACCCACCTTCTGATGTTTTTTCATATTCACGACCCATCCCTCATCCATGACGTTATATATTTACGGTATTCAGCTACTGTAAGAGCCACGCTGCGACCCACCTGAAATCCGCTCGCGACCCACTAGTGGGTCGCGACCCACCGGTTGGGAAACGCTGTCCTACAGGATAAACGTGTAAAATTTTATAAAAATCGGCCAAGCCGTTTCGGAGTAGTATGGTAACCTAACACCGTTACAGGAGAATTTGATGTATATAGAAGTAACTGCGAATTAAATAATAAAAGTGGCTAACTTTAAACCTAATTAACCTAGGCAAAAAGTTTTTTTTTCTGAAAATTCGTATAAAAATACCAGCTTTTGAAATCCTAAAATAGATTTACTCTATAGTCAATATTAACAAAGTTATTCAAATTGTTTAGAAGCCAAAAATGACTCTATTTTACTAAATTTTTTCCGGAGTGATAAAAAAGAGTTATTAATGATTTTTTTCAATACTTTAAAAATATAACTATTATTCTTGCATGTGGTTTTCACAGAATTGCTATGTCATTATTATTTTCTGAACAATAACATTGCGAAAAAAGCTCTTTGAGATGAACAAATTGAATAAAATTTAAACTAATTGACGAATCGTCTTAAAATTTTTTGTGCATTATATGGAATGTTTGACTCAACTTTTCGTGCAATATGAAAGTCTTAAGGCCATTTTTGCAAAAGTTATAGCACATTTTTTATTTTTGAAATATTAGTCTTATTTTGCACTTTCCGAAACAAAAAAGGATCGGACGAAAATTCAGAAAGTGCCATTTTAAACCTTGGCTCATCTAAAAAAGAATATTATAAATAAGATATTTAATTAAGTACCCTATTTTTACCTGTAACGATTTAAACGAAAAAACGGCCATTTTTGATCCTTATTTGTTAATAACTAAGTTTCTCGTCGGAACTGTGACGGACATTTTTGTATTTATAATGTATTAGGTATATAGTACCCAAAAAATCCATTTGCAACCTGGCTGCTCAAGTGTCCCGACAAAAACCTTATTTCTATGGACTAAGTCCATCCTTTCCTTCCCTCTTCCACATTTGTTTTCTGGCTATATCGTCAAATGCTTTTTCGAAGTCAATAATGTTCTCAATATTTTTTATAGATTTTATATATTTTTTATAGTGTAAATGAATATTTTTAGTACATAATAAAATTATTTTGGTATTGATTGCTAGAAAAAAACAGTATAAAATAAAACATTGAACATTACATGTCTATTGATAATTATAACAGTACTCGTATAATTCCAGACTCGGCTATTTCGTAGTCTTGTCTTTAAGTATCTACTCGCATCAATGCAATACATTTAACGGATTAGTGAATATATCATAATGTTAGATCTTCATAGTAATTCTCTACTTTCTTCTTCTTGTTCCATAAAAATAATTTCTGTTTTCTTTTTTAGGTACTGGTGTCAACTGCAACCCTAGCCTGGGGTGTAAACTTACCAGCCCACACTGTAATCATCAAAGGAACTCAAATTTACAATCCAGAGAAAGGTAGATGGGTTGAACTGGGAGCCTTAGACGTTCTTCAAATGTTAGGTAGAGCCGGTAGACCTCAGTACGACACAAAAGGCGAAGGTATACTGATAACCAACCACAGTGAGTTACAATACTACCTCTCATTACTAAACCAACAGTTGCCTATCGAGTCTCAAATGATCTCCAAGTTACCTGACATGCTCAACGCAGAGATAGTTTTGGGTACCATACAGAATATGAGGGATGCAGTTACATGGCTTGGTTATACGTATCTGTACATCAGAATGCTGAGACAACCAACCCTCTATGGAATATCTCATGATCACTTGAAGCATGACCAGTTGTTGGAACAACATAGAGCAGATTTGATTCACACAGCTGCTGTGTTACTAGACAAAAGTGGGTTGGTCAAATACGACAGAAAAACAGGACAATTCCAAGTGACTGAAATTGGAAGAATCGCTTCACATTATTATTGTACTTATGACACCATGATGACTTACAACCAGTTATTAAAACCAATGTTGAGTGAGATCGAGTTGTTTAGAGTATTTTCTCTATCCGAAGAGTTTAAACATATAACAGTGAGGGAAGAAGAAAAACTAGAGCTGCAAAAACTGATGGAAAGAGTTCCGATACCGATAAAGGAAAGTATAGAGGAACCTAGCGCTAAAGTAAACATTTTGCTTCAAGCGTATATCTCTCAGTTGAAGCTGGAAGGGTTTGCATTGATGTCGGACATGGTTTATGTCACCCAATCGGCTTCGAGGCTTATGAGGGCCATTTTTGAAATAGTGTTACATAGAGGATGGGCGCAATTAGCGGATAAATCTTTGGCTTTGTGTAAAATGGTTGACAAGAGGATGTGGCAGTCGATGTCTCCCTTAAGGCAGTTTAAGAAGATGCCGGAAGAAATAGTTAAGAAAATCGAGAAAAAGAACTTTCCGTGGGAGAGGTATGTCATATATTTTTTAATATACGCTTCCTTCATACTGTTAGGAATCAAAGAAAAGTATTTGTTCCTGCAGAACTTAAAACTTACGAGTTTGAGCAGTAATATCACCATGAATTTTGTCTTTTCTGGCCGTTATATTAAATTGGTAAACCATTTGAATTTTAAGTTGTTTTTCTCTCATTTGGAATGTTTTTCATTCTTACTTTTTTTTATTATTTTAAGTTGAACAATAGCGGGTTCAGGAATCCCCTGTCGTATTCCATTGCCAGCTTTAATTGGGTCAGTTAGTTCTTCTTCTACGTTTATTTGTATTGTTTTGTTTTGCTAGATATTTTCGATCGTTTTGATTATTCATAGAGGTATTGGTAATTCATAATGTCGTGTACCGACGTAATCATTTACTGACGTCGATCTACGAACGAAACAATATCAGGCATTGCTAAAAACATGTGGTTCTCTTCAGTGCCTTATCGTAGCGAGTCAGAGACGAACTAGTTTTTGCGTTTTAGTGAAATAGCTTTAATATTAATATTTTTTTTGTGATTATTAATTGATAACTTTGTATTTAACTTATTTCGTCTTAAAACATAATACCAGCAGAAGTGGTTCTAATTTATTTAAACAATAATTGTTTTTAAACAAATTGTATAAATCAATTTCATCTGCCCGGACAATTTTTTTTTCGGTTTTTTGGATCATTCTGAATAAAAAAAAGAATGTGTGTGTACTTTGTACGGACGTAAGAAGTTACACTTCTAAATATGATTTCAATGAAATAAATATACGTTCGGACAGTTTATTTGTATTTGATTTAAAGATTAAATTAATTTTTACTTACTACTTTCCAAAAATTTTTATTAAAACAATACCAAAAATTAAAAAAAGATTAGAAAACACCAGGATTTGAACCGAGGGCCTCTTGATCTTCAGCCCAACGCTCTACCACTGAGCTATACCCTTTTGTTTATACGAGCTACAAGATTTCTCAGACATATTGACAAACATACGAAGTGAATTATAAAATATTTTAAATATTACTTATTATCTTATTCCCGAGGTAGACAAGTCCAAACACACAAAAATTATAATAATAGTTATTTACGATATAAATGTTAAAAGCACAATTTTAAGGCACGTATGTGAAAGATTCGCTTCGCTCATTCTGCAATTCACATGAGTGCCTTAAAAATGTACTTTTTAACAAATATATCATACAATATTTTTTCTACAAACGTCTTATTCAACAATTATAATTTATTCATTCTCAATTACAGGGCAATACCTACAAAAACTTTTACTTGAACTTGACTGACATTCTATTTTTATATTTTCCTTGACATTACATCAAAACTGCCTATACTGTCAATACGTAAATCATAACAACTATAGAATAACATATTACTTTTATTGTTGTATATTCTAACAAATTTTAATCGTTTTTTTTCTACAAACGTGTTAAAAAATGCAATAATACAGTTTAAATTAAATTTAAAAAAACCTTTTAAACCACCTTTTTCAAATTGCGCAAGTGATATTATTAATATTAATGTCAATAAATGAAATATAAATATTTTGACGTTTCACAATTTGACAATTCACCTTTAACTGCAGTGTCTTAAAATTTTTAAAGCACTGGTGCTTTAAAGTAGCATTTTTAACGCTCCTGTGGAGTGCTATTAATTGCATTTTTAACACGTTTATAGAAAAATATATTTAAAAACACTAATATATCCTTTCCACACCTTTTCTGGACTGATACATACATAAATTAAAACATTTAGTAACGAACTCCATACTGTCTGTGTGCGCATGCGCGCAGATTAATAAAATTTCACCCTCAATCGCGCCTAAAGAAGTATAACTTCAAAAAGTTTATTGTAATTTTTCTCTAAAGTTGATCGTTTTTAACTTATAAACAATTTAAAACTGAAAAAAAAAAACGCAAAATGATGATTTTTAAGGCTTAAAAACACTCACAATTATTTTTGAATTCACCTAACTTTGTTCTATCAAAAAATCCACAAGGAAAAAGTTTTCTTGTAGTTGGCTGTATACCATGTAATACAAAAAACAGTAAAATCCTTTATAAAAGGTATATATATTTTCAATATACCTTTTATAAAGGATTTTACTGTTTTTTGTTCTATCAGTTTCTGATACTTTAGTTTGGGCTTATTTGATTTTTAAACATCGTTTTTAGTTGTTTTAGGCCCGAGGCCCGTTATAACGACCTAAAAAATGGATTTATACAAAAACGTTTAATAAATTAGGACCACTTTTTGTATGGTCAACTTCTTGAACACTATTCTGCGGTATTTTATGAAAGTGATTATGCAAAAAATCTTATGTGAATATTTTTCCCAAGGAATTCGAGGTTTTCGTCTCGTATAAACATATTTTGCTGAATTTAAAACCGAAATCCTATTATTTTTCTATCATACATTGATTTGTTATTTATTTATTTGTCCTCTGGATTTTTTTCAGTTCTTAAAAGGTTTATTTATAAGCCAAATTAGTGCAATGTAAATATTTTACATTTTTACACAGACATTTTTTTCGGAAGTGAAGACGGGAAGTCGTAAATTTTTATTAGATACATCTTTCAATGTGAGATAAAATAAAAATGCGATGACTAACTGGAATGTTTAAGATTAGAGAAACATAATATCTCATGTTTATTGGAAATACTCGACATCATTAGCATGTGCAAATCCTACCCTGTCGCCTAATTTCCTATGAAATTAAAATGGTGCATGTTTTTAGGGTCCATTTATTTTTTCGGGCATGCGTATTTACGAGGTTCACGAGGTTTTGAAACATCATTATCTCTCTGGCGTGCAATATGCGGGTAACGTCCTTTAATTTGATCCTGTCAATGCCTACCTAAGGTTCACGAAACAGAAATATGCCGGTTTGTTGTATTCTAGTGATTTCTCTAGCGCAAAAAGCGCAAAAATATAACAATACCTAAAAACCCGTGTATTTGACCAGTGTATCCTTCCTGTTCTGACGTACGGCTCAGAAACATGGACATTAACAAAGGCCAACATAAACAAAAGTGAAATAACTGAAAAATGGAAAGATCCATGTTGGGAATAAAACTACAAGACAGAAAATCAAACAAATGGATAAGAAAGAAAAGAAAAGTAAAAAATGTAACTGAACATATAACAGGGTTAAAGTGGAGATTTGCGGGCCACAATGCGAGACAGGAAGACAAAAGATGGAATGCTGAAATACAAAACTGGAGACCGTGGACAGGAACGGCAGAGGAAGACCTCAGATGCGATGGAAAGACGATATTGTAAAAGCTGCAGGAACTCATTGGAAAAGCGCAGCCACAGACAGACAGATATGGAAAGATTTGGGGAAGGCCTATGCCCAAGGTTGGATAGAAATGGGCTAAAGAAGAAGAAAAAGTGATTTCTGTAGCCTCATTATAAATATAGCGTCGCGTCGGTGTATGATCTTCCCGACCTAAAACTTTGTTGTTCTTCTGCTAGTGCTATAGTTTGATTCGGTTTATTTGTTATCACTTAGGTTGTTAATTTTAGTGTTGTGTGTAATAAATTCCTCTGTAGTTCTCCGGGTCCGATTTGTCTACTTCTTTGAAGAGAGATATTAGGATACTTGATCTCCATTCTTTTGGTTTCTGTTTGTTCTATTATTTTTGGGATTAGTTTTAATAATCGTTTGATCAGATCTGATCCGCCTAGAGATTGCAATTGCTGGATCCAGCAATCCAGCTGGATACAGCACCGCGGATCCGCAAACGTGTAAAATTCGAAATAAATTACTTAATGTCTTTATTAGCCTCTTTATTCAAAGCCTTGAGTCGGCAACTTGCTACTCTATAGCGCTAGCAGTAGCTCGGTATACTATGGAAAGTTTCTACGGCCTAAAAGTTTGCATTGATAAAACGTTGATATGCTTCTTTTCATGAGCATTTATCAGTGTGTCACAAATGATAGAAAAAAAGTTAAGTACGTGATAATATACATTTATAACATTTATTCTAACACGATATTTTAGTTAAATCTGACAGTTGTCACATTTTATTTGCAATTTGGCATAAAAACAAATCAATTGTGTTTATGGCATTTATAAAATGGTACTTTCTTTGATATGTATAGTCTTATAAATTGTACAGATTATATTAGTAGATATATTATATAATTCGTAAATAATTTTTTTTAGATTATAGCGCCATCTGTCGACAACTAGAATAAATGGTATAAATGTCTGTAATCACAGACGTGCGTTTTTTTCTGTCACATACAATTAGACCTGGATCCCGCGTAAGAAAGAAAAGTTGATTAATAGCAAGCTGAAAATTTGTTAATAGCTTAACGGTGTCTAGTCGGACAAACTTTGATGCACGGGAACACTGGAACAGGGGAAGTTTTAACTGTGGAGCATGATAAAGGTGTCGTCCTGACAAGTTTATGATTGTGAAAAATAGCAAGTTGTTTTTAAGTTTATTCGATAGCCAACGTTATGTAATATATGAGAAAATGTTTGTCCGACAAAAATGTTGGGCATTTTAACGAGTCCGACACGTAGAACATGTCACATCACAGGAATTATGTTGGTGATGAATAGCAGTCTGATTTTTGCATGAGAGTATAATGAAAGGTTAAAAAAGTAATTGGAAGTTCTGTCCGACAAAATTAATGGGAATTTTTCGTAGTCGGACATTCTAAACAGGTAAGATATAGACAAAAATGCTGGTGATAAATAGCTTTCCGACAAAGACGAAATTTAATTAAGTAAATTATTCCTTACCATGAATGACTGTTGTCGGAAAAAAATAAGGGATAGATTTTGTAGTCGGACAATTTAAAAAAAATAATTTTTGAAATTTCAATAAGGGGTGATTATTCTATGTCAAAAGTACCTGCAATCAATTACAATCGATATCTTTCGATTTATCTCAGCATCATTTAGATACATCACTGTAATGCATATATAGTAGATCAGGCAAATTATATTATGGATTGAGTGGTCTAGCTATCTTTGTCTGCCACATGCGCGGGATCGCTTGGTTAAAAGAGATAGATAGACCACCTATCGACTTTTTGCACTGTATTCCCTGTCTACCCTTATGTCTATGAATACATTTCCATTTAAGAAAAACTGTCACCTTTGACAATAATTCATAATAAATTGCAATCGTAACTTCAAATTTAAACTAATCGATTTATTTTGGCAGCAAATTATTTCTAGCCATGTGACATATTAATTACATTATTATTTCATTTGTAGAAAGTTGAGAAAAATTACGTTATACAATTTTAGTAATAATTTATTTAGGTACCCTTTTCAATCAAGCAAAGCATTATAGCACGAAGAATGATATTCAGTAGAATCTTCACAATTATCTGGCAACTGAACCTCATTGAATTGATGACCAAGTATTTTACTAACTTTGTTCGAAAATAACTCAAAAATGTACCGTTGAATGGTTTCACTTTTGATTTGGCGACTTAAAATTTAAACTGTTGACACTCAAAAATAGACACAAAAACACTCCATAGTTAATATAAATTTTAATTTCCAACACACGTGGCAAACAGAAACTCAGAGACCATGTACTTTCAAATACTACTTTGTATAGCACAAAGTGTCACACTCACAAATGCAGCCTTCTAATATATACCTCTAAGCATAATGTGTCATATTTACGTCTATTCTTATAAGCACCGAAGTTTTAGACTCTTCACATTTTTCAATGCCGTTTACAGAGTTAAGATTTGAGTATGGAAAAAAATGTATACAACGTTTTTGGTAGGAAATTTTCCGTACTTTCTGATGCGCCTAATTATAAAACCCTAAGAGATTGCTTTCACATGTTCTTTGACATTTTTTATTGTCATTTTGAGAATATCTAGAACAAACTCCACCCAAAAAAATAATTGTTTTGCAATATATACATGCATTAATACTTACCTCACTGTTTTTGGAGTGTGCATGTACAAATATATATGCACATGCAAATATGTGTATATAAATAATAATATACAACTAAAATAGCTTTATCAATATGTGACTAAGTCATTCTGAAAAAATGTTTTTTATTTATTTCCTTCGATTTGCCCAAACTTTTTTTCCGACATATTATAACTTTTTGCGTTACAAAATATAATTTGTACATAAACAAATCAAAATTAGCTTGCTATTTATCACCAACATTTTTGTCTATATCTTACATGTTTAGAATGTCCGACTAGGAAAATTTCCCACTAATTTTGTCCGACAGAACTTCCAATTGCTTTTTTAACCTTTCATTAAACTCTCATGCAAAAATCAGACTGCTATTCATCACCAACATAGTTCCTGTGCTGTGACATGTTATACGTGTCGGACTCGTTAAAATGCCCAACCTTTTTGTCGGACAAACATTTTTTCATATATTATATAACGTTGGCTATTAAATAAACTTAAAAACAACTTGCTATTTTTCACCATCATAAACTTGTCAGGACGACACGTTTATCATGCTCCACCGTTAAAACTTCCCCTGTTCCAGTGTTCTCGTGCATCAGTGTTTGTCCGACTAGACACCGTTAAGCTATTAACAAATTTTCAGCTTGCTATTAATCAACTTTTTTTTCTTACGCGGGATCCAGGTCTAAATTTAATGCGTTAGAAAGAAATCGAAAAACTGTGACGCACTGGAAGATGTCTAGACATCTTTCAGCGCGTCATCTTTCATGCTTTCTAGAGAAAAATAATAGACATTGATTCTGCGATAATATTTTCTGCTGGCGAGTGGTCAATAATCAGTGAGTTGATCGCGACTCTTTATCCGGTAAAACTGGCTGTAGAAGCTCTTTGCAGAAGAGTCCACTTTGATAACGGCCCTCACAACCATGAAATTTGCCTTAGACAAACTAAATAGGCAGAACGCTAGCCTTAATGCCGATCCATTTGAAGCATTACGTAACAGAATCGCGGAACGGAGCCTCTGTGAAATTACAGGTACATTAGTGTACTTACAAAATCCAAAAAAGTACGACGAAGGACTAAACAATCCTGGTTATTTCCCCATGCCGAAAAAGAATGCAATGCGACAAGAGGTCAAAAATTTGTTGAGCCGTATAAATAAACAAGTGATTGTGGAACTAGTGCAAGAGTATCTAATGGAAGAAAATGGGCCAACTAATCCGGAGCCCGTGAATTTTAATTTGGAACAAGAATTTAAGATTGAATTGAAACGAAAAAGAGAAAACTTTTATAACAAAAAAAACTGTTTCTCTTAAGGATTACGAAAAGATTTTGGAAAAGGAAAGGGCCGTTTATGAAATAGAAGGACATGAATGATTTTTTCCATGACACTTGAACAGCCAGGGTACTGAAGCGTTTTTTCGACAGGTAATACCTATAAGAGCAAATTGTAACTATTTCCTGCGTAGGATCTGGCGGCCATTTTTATTTATAAACAATTAAGTGTCAAAAATGGCATTTTTCACTTTTTTTTCAAATCAATGGAAAACAGGGAAACTTATGGTTTTTTTCGTACAAATATCTTCGAGATTATGGAAAAAGCTTTAAAATGACGTATTACAAAGTTTGATATACTCATTCATTGTTAATATAATTGCGAAAAAAGGTCGGAATTGCAAAAAAAAAATAATTTTCACAATAACTGTTGTAAAAATTAGTGTACAGCTTTGAAATTTTTGTCAAATAAGGGTTCTTTGGTGCTTAATATGTGATAAAAATTTCAAAGCGATTCATTTAATTGTTTAAATTTTATTCAAATTGTTTATCCCAGAGAGCATTTTTTTGCAATAATATAAGTCAGAAGAAAATGACTAGAACCATTCCACAGGTGTCAAATGAAAGAGCATGAGCTATATTTTCAACTTGGTTTAAAATAAGTGAATAAAAAATGCATTTATTAGTAATAAATAATTATGCAAAAGTATCGTAAATCTTTCCTGATAAACTTATGTTATTGCAAAAAAATGCTCTCTGGGATAAACAATTTGAATAAAATTTAAACAATTGAATGAATCGATTTGAAATTTTTATCACATATTAAGCACCAAAGAACCCTCATTTGACAAAAATTTCAAAGCTGTACACTAATTTTTACTTGAGAAAATATTTTTTTTGCAATTCCGACCGTTTTTCGAAATTACATTAAAAATAAATGCGTATATCAAACGTTGTAATACGTAATTTTAAAGCTTTTTCCATAATCTCGAAGATATTTGTACTAAAAAAATCATAAGTTTCACTGCTTTCCGTTGATTTGAAAAAAAAAGGGAAAAATGCCATTTTTTGACAGTTAATTGTTTATAAATAAAAATGGCCGCCAGATTCTACGCAGGAAATAGTTATAATTTGTTCCTATAGGTATTACCTGTCGAAAAATCGCTTCAGTACCCTGGCTGCTCGAGTGTCACGAACAGGGTATATTTTTGTCTTATTACCCTGGCCTAATATGTGCAGTTCTGTGCGAAGTAGGTGTGAATAGTGTGATAGATAATTGGTTTTTTAAGGTCTTACTTCCAAAAAACTAAATAATTCATGTTTCTGTTGTTTTATGTTTCATCAGAAATTTAGAATACAGATAAAAAAACATTAAAATCGTGTTTTTATTTTGATTGCACATTGTGCTGGATCCAGCTGGATTTAGGCCAATCTTGCAAAAATCCAGCTGGATTGAAAACGCTGCTGGATTGCAATCCCTAGATCCGCCGTATCTTAGGAGTTCGTTCGATATTCTGCCCTCTCCTGGAGATTTTCTATTTTTTAATTTTCTTAATGCTTCCTTTACCTCTCTCTCCTCAATGTTTATTTCTTCGTTTATGTCAATTCTGGCGTTGTGGTTCATTATCGTCACCTTTAATAAATAGGGATCGAAATTAGTGTGCCCATGTTTCCTTCTGAACGTGTCTCGTTTTTATTAGTTCATTCATTTCTTTGCTTTGCCCTTTAATGACTCTCCATGTTTCTCTTTGTATTGCGTAGAAGTCGAGTTCTATCTGTTCTAATATTTCATTCTCAGCAATATTCTCTGATATTTTTTTTCTGTTTAAGTATTCCCCGCATTCCGTATTTAGTTTTTCGACTTTGAGTTTAGTTTGTGTTGGTGCCGCCTTCTTGGGTTTGATGTATTTCATGATTATTCTTATTTTACATACTAGGCTATGGTTACTACCTACACTACCTAACCTACCTACTTAAAGGAATTGAGGTATCTTGTCGATTCTCGATATCTCTGTTGATTGTAACATAATGCATCAGAGATCTTTGTCTATGGTTGTTATTGAATGTATATTTGTGTTAGTCTTTGTGGTTAAAAAAGTGTTGTTTATTCTAAGTTCAATATTCGTGCAGAAGTTTATTGTCAGTTCGTGTTTTTTATACATATCTATATTACTTTCTGTTGCAGGTTATATGATTTGGGTCCCAACGAAATCGGTGAACTGGTACGCGTTCCTAAATTAGGAAAAACAATTCACAAATATGTACATCAGTTCCCAAAACTAGAACTATCCACTCACATCCAGCCCATAACAAGATCGATGTTAAAAGTCGAACTGACCATCACCCCCGATTTCCAATGGGAAGAAAAACTACACGGAGTATCTGAAGCATTCTGGATACTGGTAGAAGACGTCGACTCAGAAGTGATCCTCCATCATGAATACTTTCTACTAAAAGCAAAATACGCTCAAGACGAACATTCCGTAAAATTCTTCGTTCCGATTTTTGAACCGTTACCTCCTCAGTATTTCCTCAGAATTGTATCGGATCGGTGGATAGGAGCGGAAACACAGTTACCTGTATCGTTTCGACATTTGATTTTGCCCGAGAAAAACTTCCCTCCTACTGAATTGTTGGACTTGCAACCGCTGCCCATTACTGCTTTGAGAAACGAACAATTTGAGTCTTTATACGCCGATAAGTTTCCACAGTTTAATCCTATACAAACACAGGTAAGTTTTGGTTTATTAACATTATTAATTTCATTAGATCTCTCTCTCTCTCTCCCCCTCTCTCTCTTTCTCTCCCTTTCTCTTTTCTCTCTCTCTCTCTCTCTCACTCTTTCTCTCTCTCTCCCTTTTTCTTTCTCACTCTCTCCCTTTTTCTTTCTCACTCTCTTTCTCTTTCCCCTTTCCCTCTCTCTTTTGTAGCTTGCTTTCTTTCTCTTTTTGCTTAAATTAATTCGGAATTTGGGACTCTCATTTGACACATTCCTTGGCCTTTAGTGAATACTATCCTTATTTTTTATTATAATCATCATCATTATCATCAAGTTGTTCTGAAGCTATTTCCTTGTGGCATATTTATAATTAACTATTTACATGGGAAATAAGCCACAATTAAATTGAAAAGAATATTGCCAGATGACGCTAGTCACCTACCCTATTTGTTTCAGTTGCAATGTGTGGGAAAAGCTCTCGGTGCTGGTTAGTTAGGATATGGAGAACAAGCCTGCGCTCTCTCCGATGAGATTCCAATAAGAATCGAAAATCACGATTCAGAGAGTATTCTAATTGAAAAGTAAGATTGTTTTGCCTTCGCATTGCAACTGAATAAAAATGGTATACATTTTTATTTTTGAAAAAAATAATTTTATTAACGTTTCGACGTCCAAATCGAGTGTCGTTGTCAAAATACAAAATACTACTAAATTAAACAAAAATGTTGTTGCTTAGTAAAAAATTCTTCTAATAATTTATTTAATCTGACTCATTTATATCGTCAATTCAGACATATATTATACATTTTAAAGTAGAAGACTTTAAAATGATATTGCCAATATTTATAAGTTGCGTTCCTGGGACGACTTTACTGAAAAATAGTTCATTCGATTACATGAAATCAACCCTAACTCAAGAATATCCGCCACAAAAAAAGTCATAGCATGTGATCTGTCTTTAAAAAGACAACCAAATGCAACGGTGACAATAAAATTCTCGCGTTACAGATTTCATATTAAATCATGAGGGAAAACCAGGAAAAAACCTTGTGATACTATTCTGACATCGTAAGTATTTGGTCTTACATTTAGTTTACTCTCAAAGCTAATAGCAAATTCTGACTTTAATATACAGGGTGGTTCATCTTATTCGCCTCGGTGTCTGTACGGAAAACCACTTAATATTTAAAAAAAATTTCTTCACAAAAATATACAGGGCCTTTAGTACTACAATCTAAAAATAATGTGAATTATACAGGGTGCTCCAAAAAGAGTGGTATATCAAAGTTATATTTTTTTTTATGGAATGCCTTATCTGATGTCATTACTGAATTGACCTTAAAAAATAAGCTATACTTTCATAAGGGTTCCCTATACCTAAATACAGGGTGTTTTGATTTATTTCGCTTTTTATAAAAATGTAAGGTTTTAGAAAAAAATAAATATCTACGAATCTAAGAATCAGTAACAAATTCTTTCTTGGATCTTAATAATACACTATTTATCATACTTAAACAGATTCTTATTGCAACAAAGTTTCTTACAGGGTGGCCAAAATATGAGATTGTTCTATTAACAAATTCAGGCTGTAATAACTTATTTATTTTAAATGGAACACCCTGTATCTTACTAATCTATCGCGTAGAAAATTTATTTAGCTTTCAATTCTTATTAGGGTTTCCTATACCTATCTTCCTTCATTTTTTAAATATTTGAAGATTTCCTAATTTGTAAGCTTTAAAAATTAGAATTGAGTACCTATGTCGTGGTTATGTACAACACATCACCAACACCGGCAATATACTTAGACAAGATACTGTCATTAATAAAATTTTCATTGTTTCATTGTAATCACACAGAGTGTTGTATTAGTTTAGTTGATTTTGGCCTACATGTGACATTGAATAATATGTTTATATTTATATTAAACTGAATACCCTATATTAGATGCCGTATTCTGGAAGATATTTAAATTATTATATTTCATTTCGTATAAGTATTTTCCATATCTTAAACCGACGGTTATTAAGTAAATTTAAGAACACCACTTTTTGTTTGAATCTTTGAATCGCAATTACAAACAATTAAATGCAATGACTAGTATGACGAAAACGAGCCTATTGTACAAAAATATGTAAAAATGGGTATTTACAGAATAACATGGGAATTTATATTTACAGAATAACATGTTTATTGAGAATGTTTACATGGAATTGAAGAGATTTTAAATATCTTCCATTATAAAGAATTGAATATCGAGTATGTCATTTAAAATAAGAACACTCTGTGTGATTAAATGATAAAAATGTGAATTTTATTAACGAAAGTATCTTGACTAAGATAGTTAAGTATATTGCCGGTGTTGGTGATGTGTTGTACATAACCACGACAAAGGTACTTAATTCTAATTTTTAAAGCTTACAAATTAGGAAATCTTTAAATATTTGAAAAATGAAGAGAGATATGTATAGGAAACCTTAATAAGAATTGAAAGCTAAGTAAATTTTCTACGCGATAGACTAGTAAGATACAGGGTGTTCCATTTAAAATAAGTAAGTTATTACAGCTTGAATTTGTTAATAGAACAATCTAATATTTTGACCACCCTGTCAAAAGATAGGTATAGGAAACCTTAATACAAATTGAAAGCTAAGTAAATTTTCTACGCGATAGACTAGTAAGATACAGGGTGTTCCATTTAAAATAAGTAAGTTATTACAGCTTGAATTTGTTAATAGAACAATCTCATATTTTGACCACCCTGTAAGAAATTTTGTGGCAGTAAGCATCTGTTTAAGTATGCTAAATAGTCTTTTATTAAGATCCAAGAAAGAATTTGTTACTGATTCTTAGATTCGTAGATATTTATTTTTTTCTAAAACCTTACATTTTCATAAAAATCGAAATAAATCAAAACACCCTGTATTTAGGTATTGGGAACCCTTATGAAAGTATAGCTTATTTTTTAAGGTCAATTCAGTAATGTCATCAGATATAGGGCATTCCATAAGAAAAAATATAACTTTGATATACCACTCTTTTTTGGAGCACCCTGTATAATTCACATTATTTTTAGATTGTAGTACTAAAGACCCTGTATATTTCTGTGAAGAATTTTTTTTTAAATATCAAGCGGTTTTCCGTACAGAGACCGAGGCGAATAAGATGAACCACCCTGTATAATATATATTGTTGTTTAAATTATAAATACCAGTGTCAGAAATTTTTCGTTTATTATAAATTAATAAATGAAAATAGTTTCTGTCCTTGTGGGATCGGTACTCACCGGAGGGACCGCAGATGTGCGGATACAATTAGCGTCTCTTTGCAAAAACAACGACGTCGACTTTGCATAGTAACAAGACACCTACTCAACACACACTACACATGACACTAGGTACCTTACTGCAAAAATTCACCGTACCTACCATGCCAATATCCATTAGTTGTCGAGGCATCAGCTAAATAAAAAAAATTATAAATAATATTTTAGTTAGTACATATTTTATATTTTAGTATGACTTATATATCTATGTATTATTAATATTATGTATTTATAATTTAAACAACACATATATTATATATTAAAGTCAGAATTTGGTATTAGTTTTGAGAGTAAACTCAATGTAAGACCAAATACTTACGATGTCGGGATAGTATCACCTGGTTTTTTCCTGGTTTTCCCTCGTGATTTACTATGGAATCTCTAACGCGAGAATTTTACTGTCATCGTTGCATTTGGTTGTCTTTTTAAAGACAGATCACATGCTATGATTTTTTTGTGGCGGTTATTCTTGAGTTGGGGTTGATTTCATGTAATCGAATGAACTATCTTTTATTAAAGTCGTCCCAGGAACGCAACTCATAAATATTGGCAATATCATTTTAAAGTCTTCTACTTTAAAATGTATAATATATGTCTGAATTGCCGATATAAATGAGTCAGATTAAATAAATTATTAGAATTTTTTACTAAGCAACAACATTTTTGTTTAATTTAGTAGTATGTATTTTGTATTTTGACAACGACACCCGATTTGGGCGTCGAAACGTTAATAAAATTATTTTTTCAATTTAATTGTGGCTTATTTCCCATCTAAATAGTTAATTGTTATCATCAAGGCTTTTCATTCCGGATGGAATGTTTGCCGCTCTTACTTAGAGCTCTCCGATTCTCTTATTGCGGTGAATTAATCCACATGCTTGTTGTGCATTGTCAAAGTTTGTTGTATGACTTGGCTTTCGTTACAATTTTCTTTCACTCATTTCGATATGTGCATATGTAACTACTGGTCTGATTGCAACTCTGTATATTTTCAGTTTTGTATTTCTGGATAAGTTCTTGTCCTTCATTAGCCTTTGATATCTCCAGTATGGTTCGTTGCCTGCTAGTATTCGCTCCGGTACTCTTTACTTCTCTTAGTTTTGCCATTCGTACTTACTCACAAATATTTAAATTGTTGAACTCTCTCAAAAGTGTAGTTTTCTATCTTGACTTCTCTCGTCTTGTTTTCTTCTCTTCCAGAGCAAAGTAGATATTTTGTTTTTCCTTCGTTAATTTCTAGACCTATTTTCCGTGCTTCATTTATCAGGATTGTTACTGCTTCTTTTAATTTGTCCTTGTCTCTTCCTACAAGAACCATGTCATCTGCATATGCTAGTGTTTGTGTTGAGGAGTGGGCTACAGTTCCTTTAATTCCGCTGGCATTGACTGTTCCTTTTTGGAGGACTTGGAGATCCATCCATAGAAATTTTTGTTAATCTAATTAGCCGGTATGTCTTGTTTTTCATTTCAATAAATAATTTATTTCTTCCAATACAGTCAAAGGCTGTCTGAAGTCTACGAAGAGGGTGTGGAATTCTATGTTGTGTACGTGGCATTTCTCAATTGTCTGTGTAATTATTCTCTGTGAGTTGAATGAGTTTTTGTCTGATGAGGGCTGTTAGAATTTTGTATGTTGTACTCACTAGAGATATTCCTCTATATTGCCCTACTAAGAAAGAACCCCGTATCTCCAAAATTTCAAAATTTGAGATATTTGCACCATATGAATAATTATGATTTATATAACATATTCACATAGAGGAAACCCCGTATTTCACATTTCTAAATATTTTATGAAAGGAAATAGTTTCCCTGTAAACGCCAAAAATGACTATTCGCGTTTTTCTCAAAACTAGCTATAGCGGAGATACAGGGTTTTTTCTTAGTAGGGCAGTATAGTTGTTAGAGTCTTAGTTCTTGTCTTAAATATTGGTATAATTCTGCCTTCTTTTCAACCCTCGGACATTTCTTCTGCTTCCCATATTCTAACTATTTGGTTATAGATGCTTGTTAATAATTTTTCTCCTCAGTTTTTAATTAGCTCGTTGGTAAAGATAGCGATGGCTCTATAATTAGTAACAAGGAACAGATACTAAACAGATGGGCGCAACATTTTGAAGAACTGCTTAGTGGCAATGATGAAGATGGCGAGATGGAGGATCCCATGCTTCAAATTAATGAAGATGATCGGCAACCACTCCCCACCGAAGAAGACATTAGAGAATTCATCTTAACACTTAAAAATAACAAAGCCCCCGGTTCGGATAATCTCCCTGCTGAACTCTTCAAAAACGGCGGCGACACTCTCTTGAAACACATGCATAAACTGATAACTGCAATTTGGCAACAGAAAGAAACACCCACAGACTGGAAGTTGAGTGTACTGTGTCCTCTACACAAAAAGGGAGACATGATGGTGTGTGATAATTATAGAGGCATCACTCTACTCAATATGGCATATAAAGTGTTGTCCAACGTATTGTACAAAAGACTTCTCCCCTACGCTGAAGAAATAATAGGAGGATATCAGTGCGGTTTCCGTTCTAATAAATCAACAACGGACCAGATATTTACAGTGAGGCAGATCCTTGAAAAAACCCTAGAGTTCGGCGTCGACACCCACCACATATTCGTGGACTTCAAAGCCGCATACGACTCAGTTAATAGAGGTAAACTTCTACTTGCTATGGTAGAATTTAAAGTAACGCTTCATCTTGTCCAATTAACTGAACTTACGCTCACAAGAGCAGAGAGCGTGGTAAAGATCCAGAACGATTTCTCAAGACCCTTCCATTGCAAAAATGGACTAAGACAGAGTGATGGACAATCGTGTCTCTTATTTAACCTGGCATTAGAAAAAATAATTCGGGAGTCCCAAATTAATACAAATGATACTATCTTTAACAAATCAGTACAAATTGTCGGATACGCAGATGGCATAGACATCATAGGTAGATCTAAAGAATCTCTGACTGAAGCATTTCGGTCGTTAAGAGCATCTGCACAGAGAATGGGGCTGAATATAAATGTTCAAAATACCAAATATATGTGTTACACTAGGGGCCGGTTGTTCGAACGCTAATCAAGAAGTTGATTATAATCAATCATTTATTGTAATCAATTTTCTTGATGGGAATCAAATCGCGACATGAAAAATACATGTAAAACACTAATCAGTTATTGATTGTAGGTAAAACAGTAATTAAAATATAGCCGCAGCTCTTAAATTATTAAAAATTGCTTATTATTATTATGGATTTGTAAGTAAAAACAAGAAATTAACATCAGAAAGAGTTTAATTATGTTTTATTTTAAATTAAAACCAAAATAATAAAATAAATCAGTCAACATAACCTCAAAATGCGACATCTGTCAGAAGTACGCTTAATCAAATATAATTGTAATTAAATATTTGATAATGATCAGTTTTGATTAGCGTTCGAACAACCGGCCCTAAGTCAAGCAACCCGACACTTACAAGAATAATAATTGACGACCTAGAACTGGAAGGTGTCGACACCTTCATATACTTAGGCTCGCTGCTAACTAAAGATAACAATGTCAGTGAAGAAATTAAAAGAAGAATAGTGCTCGCCAATAAGTGCTACTATGGCTTAAGAAGACAGATGGCCTCAAAAATACCTAGAAAAATTAAATTGATTGTCTACAAAACACTAATAAGACCAGTGCTAACATATGGCTCAGAAACGTGGTAACTTACTCAGAATGACCAAGAACTGTTCAAACGTTTTGAGCGAAAAATTTTAAGACGAATATATGGTGGCATAAAAGAACAAGGTTTGTGGCGCAGGCGTTACAACTTTGAGTTGTATAGAAATTTTGGAGAACCTGACGTTGTACAATTCATTAAGGTAGCACGCCTTAGATGGATAGGTCATGTAATCAGGCGAGAGGAAGATGCCATAGTCAGAAAAGTTTTTGACCGAAGAGGGCCGATAGGACAACGAGCAAGTGGAAGACCGAGACTTAGGTACCCAGACAACATAGAAACTGATTTAAAATCTATTGGAATTAGAGCATGGAGAAGAGTTGCCAGAGACAGGGGCGAATGGAGGATTGTTCTGAAGAAGGCTTTGGCTCATAAAGAGCTGTAACGCCACTGATGATGATGATGACGTTGGGAATTTCATCTGGACCAGGTGTTTTTTTCTGTTTCTTTTTTATTGATCTATAAATATTCATCATAATATGTTGGTATCCCTATTTCATTAACTTTCATGTCTTCCATTGAGAATTCTTCCTCTTCATTCTTTTACATTTATATAGTTCTGTAAAGTGTGTTTCTCATGATCTATTGTCAATTTTAACCACTGGTCTGCGTTTCCTTTGTTGAGCCTTCAAGTGACGACTATACTTATTTTTTATTATAATTATAGCATATCTAAAACATACAAATAAATATCTATTTTCCAGGTTTTTAACTCAGTATACAATGGAGACGACAACATATTCATTGGCGCTCCGACAGGATCGGGAAAGACCACAATAGCAGAATTTGCCATTCTCAGACTCTTCGACCGAAATCCCGAAGGTCGATGCGTTTATCTAGTTCCTAAGGATGCCCTAGCTGAACTGATTTTCGCCGACTGGCATAATAAGTTTGGACAGGCCTTGGCAAAGAAAGTGGTATTGCTGACCGGAGAAACTGGTACTGATCTAAAACTTTTGGCTAAAGGACAAGTAAGTATATGTCTCGTAAAATCCGTGATACTTCTAGTAAACGGATAGATTTTATAGAACATAAAAAAACGTGCTTTGTGTACAATGTATTTTTTATATTATGCAGCTGGGAAGAGAGGGTACAAGAGGAGATTCCGGCGTCTATAAAATAACGAACATGTCGATTAAGAGAAAACTACTCATACATAAATGAAGGACTAGTGACGATATTAAAGATTGTTTACAAAATTGAAGAATTTTGTCTCGATACTATATACAGGGTGTTTCATTGGGAAACGGAAATACTTTAATGGTGAATAGAGTTCACCGAGCCGATTTTAGATATAGTACATTTTTTGCCCTACCGACTTTTTTAACCGAGTTACAGGGTGTTTTATCGATTTTGCCCATTTCTTTTCTAAGCCATAACTTTAGAACCACCCTGTATATTTTTTTGATATTTGGTACACATATGTCTCGTTCAAAACCCAAACGGCCGACATATTAACCATAAGAAAAATCCAGGTCCGGATTAACAAAAAATTATAAAGTAATTGTGACCTTAAAACAACACCCTGTATATTGAAATTTTGAAAATATGTTTGCATATTTAAAAAGAGCACAAAAAGTAAGTTTAATGGTTCGCTTCAATTTTTCGGCCAGACAATTTTATGACTTTAATTTTGAAATTATATTGAATTTTTTAAGAACTTTGACATTAAAAAGCAGCTATTATTAACTTTTAGTTATAAATTATTAAAGTTAATGAATAAATACTCATTTTAAAAATAATCAATACTTATTTACCACATTGGAACGACCCAATTACTAATGACAAGAAAAATCCAGGTCCGGATTAAGAAAAAAATACAAAGTAATTGTGACCTTGAACCAACACCCTGTATATTGAAATTTAAAAAATTTGTCTATGCATTTTAAAAGAGCATGAAAAACTGTGAACAAAGGCTTATTTTAATTTTTTTGCCGTTGATTTAATTACATCAATTTGAAATTATATTGTAATTTTAAAGAACTCACCAGGTATTGGTAACTTTTAATAATATAATGTTAATGAATCAATACTTATTTTAAAAATACTTAATACTTATTTACTACGCTGGCTTCATATATTCTCTGGATTTGTAGGTATATAAATAAATAAATAAATAAATAAAATAAAAAATAATTTTATTTCAAGAAAAAATCAGTTTACATGCAAAAACTTAGATGCTAAGTACACGATGAACATATTGTTTGTGTGTGTACTTATTCTATTTATTATAATCAATAAAATTAATCTAATGGAGGTAACTGATTATTAAGAAAACAAGAGAAAATTCACTTAACCTAATAAAGATTTACAAAAGACTATGTCTATGTTCTATAAAGTTTTACATTATTACTAGAATATGTTATTTATTTTTATATTTTTTATCCAGCTAGAAAGTGATTTCTTTATCTTAATAAATTTTTTATTTTTAAATTCTTGAGGTAAAGAGTTAAATATTTTTGGAGCTGTGAAGAGTAAGCTTTTTTGAACAGCCGTGTAATATATTGGTGTAGTAGTCGTTAACATATTATTAGTAGTAAATCTAGTTAGAAATTGATGGTTTGAGCTGGGTTTTGGTAACTTATTATTACAATAGAGTCTGACAATGGTTTTAATATAAAGTTGAAAAATCTGCATTACATTTGCTTCTATAAACAAATCTTCTGAAGAAAAACATTTCTTTTTAAATAAAATGATTTTTAAAATTGTTTTTTGTGTTATTATTAAGGGGGATAGAACGTTAGAATAACCTGCACCCCAGGTACATATTCCATATGTTAGGATAGATTCGACTAGGGCTTTATATATATTTATGATAGTATCCTTTGTTAAACATTTTCTTAAAATGTAAAATTTGTACATAATTTTTCTTAATTTACCACAAATATATTCAATGTGAGGTTCCCACTTCATGTGTTTGTCAAAAAATACTCCTAAGTATTTAATTTTATCAACAACTTTAATAGCTTGACAATCACATTTTTTGTGATCCTTACATGTGTATTTATGTACTTTAAGAGCTAAAATTTCTGGTGACGTGGCTTCATTCATTGTGAAGCACATAAAGTGGGACTTCTCGATATTCATTGAAAGCAGACTGACATCAAACCAACTTTTAATTTTTGCCATGATTTCCTCTGCTATGGTAAGAGTTTTTTCCCAAGTGCTCTCACAAACAACAATGGCTGTGTCATCTGCATAGCATATAATATTAGCCTCTTTGAGAACTGAAAATAAAAAGTCCATGTATAACACAAAAAGCACCGGACCCAAAACCGTCCCCTGTGGCACACCGTACGTTACTGGAGCTGATTCACTTAAAGTTTCATTTATTTTGACCTTCTGGGAGCGATTTTCCAAATAAGATTTGAACAAATTATAAGGAAGACCTCTTATTCCCTTTTTCTTAAGTCGCTCCAGCAATATACGGTGTGACACAGTGTCGAAGGCCCTGGCCAGATCAATAAAAATGACCATACATTTCTTTTTATTGTTGAAACTATTAATAATTTGATCTGAAAGTTTAATTAAGGCATCTTCTGTGCCATAGTTTTCTTTAAAGCCATATTGGTTTGATGATAATAAACTATGCTTCTCCAGGTAATTACATAATCTTAACTTAATGCATTTTTCTATGATTTTACTTATGTTGTTTGTGAGGGCAATTGGACGATAATTGCTAACTATATCTTTTGGACCACTTTTGTGAATAGGGACAATTATTGTTTCTTTCAGTGCGTCCGGAAAGATGCCTTGCTCAAAGATAAGATTTACTAAGTATAATAAAGGTTTAATGAGAAATTTACTGTAGTACTTAATTATATTATTTGAGATACCATTACCTATGTTTGAATCACTGTTTTTTAATGTGTTTATAATTTTTTCCATTTCACCACTCGAAAAAGGTTTTAAAAACAGGCTATTATTTATATTTCCTTGCTCTATTAAAGAATTTACAATGTGATCTGGTGGTTTTTTTATTTTTGAGGCTAACGTCTCTCCCACATAACTAAAGTAGCTATTGAATTTTTCTGCTATTTTCCTGTCATCCTCAATCAAACTCCCATCCTTACTTACTATATTAGAAATACTAGGTCTATTGCTGTTTTCATTTGTGGCATATTTTATAGTTTTCCAGATTTCCTTAGCATTCTTACAGTTTTTATCAAATAGATTTTTAAAATAGTTTTCTTTTGCCCTACCTAAAGTTTTGCTTAAAATATTTCTATATACTATATATTCTTTTTTGAAATTTTCATTAAATGGGTTTTTAACACAAAGTTTATTTAGATTGTCTCGTTGCCGAATAGAGTTCAACAGCCCCTGCGTAACCCAGGGCTGTTTCACTCTATTCTTGCATTTAATATATTTTACCTGTGTTGCTATATTAATAAACTGTGTAATTATCCTTATTAAACTAGTGGTGGCCAGATTCGGATCCTGCTCCCTCATAACATCATCCCAACTCTCAGTTTGAAATAATGTTAGCAATCTATTTTTATCTAACACTTTACCATATCTTCCTTTTTTGTTATTATTATTAAATTCATTATTTAGAGTTATATTCAAGAGTATGGGATAGTGGTCCGAGTGACTACCTCTTAAGACTACAGCATTGCACTTATTTACTGACCGCACAAAAAAGTGATCTAAACAGGATCTCGAGTTACCATCAATTCTTGTAGAACAATTAATTTTACTCTTATACCCTTCCACAGAAAATACATTTAGATACCTACAAATAAGCTCTTTAGACCTGGGATTATTAACATTTTTTGTTGGGGAAATATCTACATTTGTGTCACCACAGAAGACCTCAATCTGGCATTTTTTACTATAACGAGTGTGGATTAGTTCAAGGCCACTAATTAGATTAAATTGATCTACATTATGACATCTATAATAACCAGTAATACCCACTGAATACCCATTTTTACTTAAAACTATTCTAAGAAATTTACAATTTTCAATTTCAATCACTTCCAATGATTTTAAGAGTTCACATTTGACATAAAAAATAAAGCCGTCACATTTGTTTATTACACTTTCATTGTAACACAGCTGATATCCTGGTATGTTAAGATTTTGTATTTTGTTTACAACTTTATTTGTCTCTGACAATGCAATAACGTCGAAACTTTTATTAAGATACTGAAGGTATGAGATCAGGTTGTCAAAGTTTTTAGGCAAGCTTCTTATGTTAAGGTGAATTATGTTTAAATCTCGATCACAGTAATCAAAGTAATTTATGTTATTTAAATTATCCAGAGTTTCCGTCTCATATATTTGTACTTCATCACAGATAGTGTTTGGTTCCATAAAAGGTTTTAAAGATATCAGTACTTACTTCAGGTACGGGTTACGTAAATGGGGAGTGGATACTTATTTTCCTTCAGTTTGCATGATTGCCTGCACATGGTAGGAGCTATGTATTTTTATAGAGGGATCCCCCTCTTTTACTCGTGCATATACATTACCATTCTTACTCCATACAAAGCGATATCCATTCTCCTTGAGTTTATTTGCCTCCCTTAGCAGGTTAAGGGTGTGAACGGTGAGTTCTTCATTCACATAGATCCTAGTATCACAAAGTAAGTTACATCTCTGACCGGTTAGTGGACCAGCGGAAACCTTATTCTTTAAAATTTTTACCTTATTTTCAGTATCCACGGTGGCTATTAGTAAGTTTTTCCCATTTTTAGTTTTGTGATTTCTAACAGCCCTAATATTTTGTTGCGTAAGGCTCAGATCAACATTTTTTAATACAGAGAAAGCTACCTCTTTTGCCTGGTTTGGGTTCTCTGTAATGAGATTTGAGACTCCTGATATAACTAGGTTGTCTTTTATCTTTTGGTATTCCATAGTGTTAATAAAAGATGATGCATAGCCTAGTTCTTTTTTCAAGAAACAGTTTTCGTTTTTTAATTCCTTAACAGTTTCAGATAGTACCTGGCCTCGTACTCTTTCTGTCTCAAGTAGTTCGTTAAGATAGTTTAATGAATTTTTCATTTCAGATACATCTTTTCGGAGATCCATCACCAATGTTGATATGCACATCATTAAAAATTAGAATTGCGAGAATTGGGATATTTTAATGATTTAGTAAAGAATTAAAAATCTGCTATATCTAATAAAACAAAAATTCGTTACAATTCAACAATTTAACATAAATTAAAAATATTTGAACTATAATAGTTGCTCAAAATGTCCGCATTTTTATTCGATGCATTTCTTTGCTCGTTTTAAAATATTTCGAACCGACTTTCTAAGTACATTGGGATTGTTCTTCATTTTTCTGGTAGCTTCTTGTGACCTTGACAGGATTAATCAATATGATTTCAAAATTGCCGTAATTAAATTATCTGCGCAAAAACTTGACATGCACCTTTTAACGCAGTTTTCTATATGCTCTTTTAAAATACACAAATTTTCAAAATTTCAATATACAGGGTGTTGTTTCAAGGTCACAATTACTTTATATTTTTTTC
This sequence comes from Diabrotica virgifera virgifera, assembly GCF_917563875.1. NCBI lineage: Eukaryota > Metazoa > Arthropoda > Insecta > Coleoptera > Chrysomelidae > Diabrotica > Diabrotica virgifera. The sequence continues at coordinate 236,849,401 of NC_065446.1, read as the reverse complement.
TTAATCCGGACCTGGATTTTTCTTATCATTAGTAATTGGGTCTTTCCAATGTGGTAAATAAGTATTGATTATTTTTAAAATAAGTATTTATTCATTAACTTTAATGATTTATAACTAAAAGTTAATAATATCTGCTTTTTAATGTCAAAGTTCTTAAAAAATTCAATATAATTTCAAAATTAAAGTCATAAAATTGTCTGGCCCAAAAATTAAAGCGAACCATTAAACTTACTTTTTTGTGCTCTTTTCAAATATGCAAACAGATTTTCAAAATTTCAATATACAGGGTGTTGTTTTAAGGTCACAATTACTTTATAATTTTTTGTTAATCCGGACCTGGATTTTTCTTATGGTTAGTATGTCGGTCGTTTGGGTTTTGAATGAGACATATGTGTACCAAATATCAAAGAAATATACAGGGTGGTTCTAAAGTTATGGCTTAGGAAAGAAATGGGCAAAATCGATAAAACACCCTGTAACTCGGTTATAAAAGTCGGTAGGGCAAAAAATGTACTATATCCAGAACCAGCTCGGTGACCTCTATTCACCATTAAAGTATTTCCGTTTCCCAATGAAACACCCTGTTACAATAAGGGTTGCCACCAATCACCAACAGGGTAAGGAATCAAAATGTAAATGAAGAAGGCCAGGAAGATATAGACTGGAGATAAATTCTTGAGTAAGATAGGACCCACACAGGATTGAAAAGCCCTAATGATGACTTTTGACGGTTGATCCCTTATTTTGAAAATAGGAAAAATTTACGACTGTTACTTTCCTGAATGTGCAAAATCTACAAGAATATATTTATCTTTTTAAATCAACAAGAATATATCATTGCATTCTTTATTAATATGTTTATGTTTTTAGGTAATTATAACAACAGCTGAAAAGTGGGACGTACTTTCCCGAAGATGGAAACAAAGGAAAAATGTACAGAACGTTAACCTGTTTATTGTTGACGAGTTACATCTTCTTGGAGGTGAAGACGGACCAGTGATAGAAGTTGTATGTTCCAGAATGAGGTATGTATCTTGTTCATTTTTCGGTCAATTCATTTCTTCCCATTTATGGCTCTATCTCTCATTCATCATTTTCTTTGCCTTATCCCTATGCGGGTGCGGCTTCCCTAATTGCATTTCTCCACACAATTGTATCTTAGATCATATCAATGTTAATCCCCTTTACCAACATATCCTGCCTTATCGTCTCCCCCAGGTCTTCTTTGGTCTTCCTCTCCTACTCCTTCCAGGAATCTGCACTTCAGCTATTCTTCGTATTGGATGATTAACGTCTCGACGTTGAACATGACCAAACCATCTTAACCTATGCTCTCTCATTTTGGTATCAATTGGTGCCACACCTAGACTTCCCCTAATATACTCATTTAGAATTTTATCCTTCTTTGTCACTCCACTCATCCATCTAAGCATTCTCATTTCGGCCACATGCATTCGTTCTTCCTCTTTCTTCTTCACTGCCCAACATTTAGTTCCGTGCATCATAACCGGTCTTACGGCTGTTTATAGAATTTTCCCTTCAGCTTCATTGGAATTTTTTCATCAGCGTACATTAGGCACCATATAATGCTACTCTGTAGTTTCGCTGTTATCTGGTCCAAAACTAATGAGAATAAATAAGGACTAAGCACCGAGCCTTGGTGCAATCCTACTTTCACCTGAAATTTATCAGTCTCTCACACACCTGTCCTATGAAAATTGTACCTGTTGTTGATCTGCCCTGCATAAAACCAAATTGATTATCGGATATTTCGGTTTCTTCACGTTTCCGTCTATCAATTACTCTTTCCCATATTTTCATGGTGTGGCTAAGCAGTTTTATAGCCCTGTAGTTTGTACATTGTTGTATGTCTCCCTTGTTTTTGTAGACAGGTACTAATATACTGCTTCTCCATTCGTCTGGCATTTGTCCAACTTCCATAATTCTATTAAATAGACCTGATAGCCAACTTATTCCTGTCTCTTCCAATGCTCTCCATACTTCTCCAGGAATATGATCTGGTCCGACTGCTTTTCCTTTCTTTATTTTTTGAAGCGCTTGAGCCACTTCCTCGTTTGTTATTCTGGTAACCATTACTATTACTGTCTCCGTTAACTCCACAGGCTGTCTGTCAAATTCTTCATTTAATAAGCTGTCAAAATACTTTCTCCATCTCTTTTTGACATCCTTTTCGTGAATTAGTATTTTATTATTTTCATCTCGGATACATCTAATCTGATTAAAATCTCTTACTTTCTTTGCTCTCTGTTCTGCTATTGTATATATCTTTGCTTCGCCTTCCCTGGTATCAAGTTGATCGTATAGGTTTGAATACGCTTCTGCTTTAGTTTTTACTACTGCTACTTTCGCTTCCTTTTTGGCGACCATATAGTTTTGAAGATCAATGTCCGATCTTTTTTCTTGCCACTTTTTATATAATTTTCCCTTATCTTTTATTTTTCCTTGTACTTCATTTGACCAAAACCAAGTCTCTTTATCATCAAACTTCTTTCCTGACGTCATCTTCTTTCAAAGCTCTATCTCTTATTAAGCCTCTGATTCCTTCTCTCCATTCTAATGTTGGTCTTCTTCTCCTTCTATTCTATAGAACATAGTTTAAGGCCTGTTTTCGTTATCGTTCGTGTTTCATTCACATTACATGCCCGTACCATAAAAGTTGTTTGGATTCTATTGTATCTACCGTATTGTAAATCCTTCCCGTGCTTCTTCCCTTTTATTTTCATTTATATACAGGGTGTTTCATTAATAATTGTCCAAATAGTAACTGGAGAAACCTTAGCACAAAATACGAAGATTTAACATAAAACACTTAAATAAAATGTGGTTCCTTACTGAGTTACAGGGTGTTTTATCTAAAAATTTAAAAACTATTTTTGCTCAGCATTTTAAAACCATTCGACCTATCCTTTTCATACTTGGCAGAAGGTGCGACTACTGTACACCCTACTAAACTATGATACACAAACGTTTTTAGCTACTACCAGAGGCGTACGACAGGGGATAATGAACGGTTGACCCTTCTCAAATTCTACGCTACTGGAGAAATTACTATTTTAGTACCAGTTTTAGATTCTCCAATACTTTCTACGTAAATAATATACTCTTTATTAGTAACGATAAAGTCATTAGTTTTCGAGATATTTGAAGTTAAATATGAAACGGCACAGTTATTTTGATTAATTTATGAAATAATTCATAATATGATTAAAATTTAAAAATTATTTGTACCCAGTACTTTAAAACTATTTGGCGTATCCTTATCATACTTGGCAGAAAGTGAAGGTTCTGTACACCCTATTAAATTAAGATAAATACACGTTTCTAGCTACTACCAGAGGCGTACGACAGGGGATAGTGGCTGGTTGACCCTTCCCAAATTCTACGCCCATGACGAAATTACTATTTTAGTGTAATTTTTCGATTTTCCAATACTTTCTATGTAAATAATATATCGTACATTCGTAACGATAAAATGATTAGTTTTCGAGATATTTGAAATTAAAAATGAAGCGACACAATAAATTAATCAAAATAACCGTGTCGTTTCATTTTTAACTTCAAAGATCTCGAAAACTAATGACTTTATCGTTACGAACGAAGAGTATATTATTTTCATAAAAAGTGTTGGAGAATCCAAAAATTGAACTAAAATAGCAATTCCGCCAGTGGCGTAGAATTTGGAAAGGGTCAACCATTCACTTTTACCAGTTGTACGCCTCTGGTAATAGCCAGAAACGTTTGTTTATCATAATTTAGTAAGGTGTATAGTAGTCGCACTTTCTGCCAAGTATGAAAAGGATACGTCAAATAGTATTAAAATGCTGAGCAAAAATAGTTTTTAAATTTTTAGATAAAACACCCTTTAACTCAGTAAGGAACCACATTTTATTTAAGTGTTTTATGTTAAATCTTCGTATTTTGTGCTAAGGTTTCTCCAGTTACTATTTGGACAATTATTAATGAAACCCCCTGTATAGTATAGTCCATTTATACTACTTTCAGTTTTATCTTCTCCTTCATCGTCATTTGCCAGATCCTCACGTCAAAATTGGTTCTACAATCGACTTGTAGATTGTCATTTTTGTTCGTAAACGAATTTTAGGAAACCAAAGTAATGAGTCGGTACCATATTTCGACCTTATTGTATTTTCCCTTCCTTCGCTATCACTGTCCCTAGGTATTTAAATTCTCCGCATTTTTTTATAATCGAGAGTTGCTGGTTTCTTTCTTCGCCCTTTATTTTAAGATATTTCATTTTGTTAATGTTGATGGTGAGTCCCCAATTTTCGTATTCTTCGGTTAAGTTTCGAATCACTTAATCCATTTCTTCGTCAATGCCAGTCATAATCATTTGATTGTCTACGAAAAAAATATTTGTTAGGTACTTGTTTCCAAGTTTTATTTCCATTCCTTTGCATTTTCTTCTTTAGTTGTTTAGTGCTTCCTGAATATAAATTTTGAATAGAGTTGGGGACAAATAATATCTTTGTCTTAAGCTTTTTGTAACAGTCTGCGTCTGAAATTTTAGTCTTCATTTTAACAGCACTTTTTGCATTTACGTAGGTACATGTTCTCTATTGGGACCGTGCAAGTTCGGAAAAACGACACCTGGTTTCATAGCTCGGCAACATTTTTCGCACTTTTAATTATATTGGCCAATTATATTATCCCTGGTTGCTGGATAATTGTCAAGGCCATAGCCAAAAAAAATTATAAGAAGAAAAAGTAATATTTAGGTTATGTTATTAAAAATTAATTATTAAAATGCAGTACTGCAAGCAAAATACAATTAATTAAATATACTTTTATATAATAATTGCATCTCTCTCTCTCTCTCTCTCTCCTGTCGTTTCCCCATTACTGAGGATCGTGATTTCTTCCAATATTCCTAACAATGTTTCTCCATTGGTCTCTATCTTCAGCTGCTCTAAACGCTTTGCAGAATGAGTTTCCAGCTGAATGCTTTATTTGGTCAGACCATCTAGTTGGTGATCGTCCTCTTGATCTTCTCCCCGGAACGTTTCCAGAAACAATTAATCTCTCCAAACTGTCGTCACCTCTGCGAACCACGTGACCAAAGAATTGCAGAATTCGTTGCAGACATATTGTGGACAGCCTTTTTTTAATATTGAGTTGGTTTAGAATGGAAACGTTTGTCCTATGAGCTGTCCAAGGTATGCGCAGCATTCTTCTCCAGCACCACATCTCAAAGGCATCAATTTTTTGGCGCTCGCATGAGCGAAGAGTCCAAGTCTCTGCTCCGTATAGAAATATTGAAAATACAAGGGCATTCACCAGTCTCATCTTGATATTTTGAGAGATAGATCTGTCTTTCCAAACTTTAGTTAGGCGACTCATCGCATTTTTTGCCATACCAATACGTCTCCGAACTTCTGTTTCACAGTTACCATCGTTAGTTATACTAGACCCGAGATAGACAAAGGTGTTTACTATCTGGTATTCCTGTAATATGTTAGTCAGTTGAATAGTGTCAAATCTGTCGACCACCATCATTTTTGTCTTAGCTTTATTGATTTTCAGACCAACTTTATTGCTTTCGTACTCAACTCTTCGCAGAAGATCAAACATTTCTTGCTCATTTGCTGCTATAAGTGTAGTGTCATCAGCAAATCTTAAATTAGAGATTTTCCTACCAGCTACTCTTGCTCCACCGGCCCATCCTTCTAAAACCATCCTCATGATATGTTCACCATAAATGTTAAATAAGTCAGGTGACAACACGCATCCTTGTCTAACACCTCTCTCGGTCTTGAATTGGTTTGAGAATAATTGCATATCATATCAATATTGTGAGCAACATATAATTTTTCGTCTTCAATGACAGTAGGTATCAAATATACGTCAATTTGACAATTTCAATTGACAATATGAATAATTTAAGAAAGTTGCAAGATTTCTCCGCTATTCGCGCATGATCGTTTCTTGTATCTCCTCCAAGTACTTGCACACCGCGAATAGCGTTGATATATTATGTATTACTTACGTCTGCCTTCGTTATTATTTGAATCAATATTTTTAATGTAATGTATCACAGGCCTTCTCTCTAAGTCAACGAAAAACGATTCTTCCTTGTGGAGTAATTGGCGCTTATGCGTTTCTTCGCCAAAAGTGTAAGATTCGTGACTGGTCACGTCAAGGACCTTCTTTCTTGTTTATTCTCTGGATATACTGTGTATTAGTTCGTTCCATTCTCTTCTACTTCTTGCTCGGGTTTTGACTTCGCCCATCTTAGTCCAGTTTTTTCGTATTCTCTCTCGTAAGTTATTTTCTCTATAAATTGTTGTACAAATATATTATCAACACAAATTCTGCCAACACGGAATCCACTCTCATCTTTGGTTTCTTCATATTGGTTTTCGATCTTGTGAAATATAATCTCTTATATATCGATGCCTTAGAAGCCAATCGGTGTAAGTCAATAAAATGCTTGAAATGAGATAATATGATGTTTGTGAAAATAATTGTTAGAAAAATGAGGAGCCATTAAAAATAAATAAACCGTCTTCATTAATCATCATATAAGTATCATATTAATAAATTCAAACAAGGATAAGCTATTTGTAGTTGGTGTATTCTTAGGTGTTACATCTTATAAGTCATTTTTATGTAAAACTTGACTTACACAGTTTGACTTCTGAAGCATTCATAATCCATATGTGACATATATTTTCATTTGATTTTATTCAACTAATTTTTAGGGTAATCTTTTCCAAATTTTTAAAACAATCCTTAATATTCGTTTACAGGTACATCTCGTCGCAGATTGAGAAACCGATCCGTATTATCGCACTAAGTGCTTCGTTGGCTGACTACAAGGACGTCGCCCAATGGTTGGGCTGCAACTCCAACGCCACATTCAACTTCCATCCGAGCGTCCGTCCCGTGAATCTGGAACTTCACGTTCAAAGTATTAACATCACTCACAACGCCTCGCGATTGATAGCCATGGCCAAGCCCGTATACAATGCCATTTTGCGACATAGCCCACACAAACCAGCGATCGTCTTCGTACCTACCAGAAAGCAAGCCAGATTGACTGCTATCGATCTGCTGACGTACGCAGCTGCAGAGGGACATCCTGATAAGTTTTTCCACGCCGAAGAAGATGATATTAAGCCGTTTTTGGATAGGATGACAGACAAGGTATGATTAATTTATAATATAAATAACTCTCGTTCCATTCTTCCTTGTGGGGTATTGGCCTCTTATGCGTTACTTGGCAACGGGCATACCCAATAATTTTAGGAGCTTTAAAATTGAAAAATAATCGGTCTAGACGGTCCAGTTCGCTGAGGCGCAGTCAGTCGATCGACAAGTTTAGTGGATTTGCGATCGACGACGGTTCGAGCCTTAGCCAGGTCATGAAATTAATAAAAAGGCCAACGTCGGTAGTATAAAATTCAATAGAATCTAAGGCTTGGTCTGGAATAACTTGCGTCTGATCGGCATATTGAGGAGCAGTACGGCAAGGGATAAGGGCTTGCGGCTTGGTGATACTCCTCCATAGATCCCTACCGAAGGGCGTTGACGCCTAATAACAGTGTATACATACATACACAAAATTGAAAAAGATATAAATATTTAGAAATTATGTTAAAGCATATAAATAACTTTTATATATACATATATAATCAGTTACTCGTTTTACCCTAAGGTGTACGATAATTACTCCCAGGGTTACCCCTAAGAGTTAACACTTAAATTTCATGTACAAATTTTCCCCACTTTTTTTGTGTCTTGCTAATATTTTTGCTTCCGTCCACGTTTTTCCTCTCTTCTTAAATGTGTCTCCAATCACGTCATCCCATGTTTTCCTTGGTCTGCCTCTTCCACGTTTGTGTTGAATTCTTGCTTCCCACACTTGTTTGACTGGTCGGTTGTCATTCATTCTCTGCAAATGTCCCCACCAACTTAATTGTTTATTTTCTACAAACTCCAACACAGACGGAATTTCTAATTCTGCTCTGACATCTACATTTCGTATTCTATCTCTCCTAGTTATCCCCTTGACCTTACGTAAATATTTCATATCCATCGCTTGTATTCTGCTTTTTTCTCTGTCATTAAGGACCCATGATTCAGACCCATAAGTTAGAATTGGTCTGAATATAACTTTGTATAGACTTGTGACTTTGTGTATCTTTGTGACTTTTGATACTTCTCTTTTACTTATAAATCCTTTATTTAATGTATGGTATGTCCGAGCAGCCTTCTCTATTCTGTCATTTATTTCAACATTATGTTTGCCTGTTTCTTGTATAATTACTCCCAAATAGCGATACTGCGACACTTGCTCCAGTTCTTCATCTTGTAATTTAATTTTTAGATTTTGTTATTCATGTGATACTGATTACTTTGGTTTTACTTTTATTTATCTTCATCCCATTTTCTGCTAGTATGTCGTTCCATATTGTAAGGTTTTCTTGTAAAACTCTTTCACTTTCTGCTGTAATGACAATATCGTCTGCAAATGCACATTCCGTGATTTCTATTCTCTGAAGATTTTTAAATCCTACATACAGCTCTCTTTTTATTTTATTGTTACACTGTTTCAGGATATTATCCATAAATATAATGAATAGTAAAGGGCTCATCACACCACCTTGCCTCAGACCTTCAGCGGTTTTGAAACTAGTTGACTTTGAATTTTGGCTTATGACACAATTAACATTATTTAGATATAGGCTTTGTGTAATCCTTATTAATTTTTCATGGACGTTTTTTAGGTGCAACGTTTCCCAAATCTTTGCTCGTGGTACTTTATCAAATGCTTTTTCCAGGTCTATGAACGCAAAGCACACCTTTTGTTTTTTCTTATACGACTTTGCTTCTGATAAATAACTTTTAAATGTACTAAATCACTCAATACATCAGCGTCCGTTAATACAATTTTGTTATATATTATCACAGAAAGCATCGAATTGTATTCAGGCATTTTAAATATCATTAATAGGCCCGCTCGGACCTGGCCGACCTCGCTCCTATAAGATCTCCGTACAAAAAGCGTTTGAAGTTAAGCAGCTTGTCGGAGAATGATTTTTATATTGTCGTGTTATGCTTGGTGTATAGGCCTGATTGAAACGGGCCTTCGCCAAGCCTCGTCGCCACTTGTAACATATTTATCGAACTGTAATTGACATATTTGCACAAAGCAAAGAAAGAAGTATAAACCTGCTCTATAAATAATAAAATATGTAAACTATTTGTATATTTTAGTTCATAATTTTATCTAGTTTTAAAAATATAATTAAATGTAAATATGTTACAGTTTCCTTCTAAGTATTTTTATACATAAAAATAAATTTTTATTATTTGCATATTATGTATTATACATAGCTATTTGTAATTTGCTGGCGTGGCCTACCCAAAATTTTACCACACCAGCCGCCACTGTCCCAAATATGTAAACTTGTCTGCCTTTTTCACTTTCTTACCGTTTATCATTATTTTATTATTTGGGTGGTGATTATTTTTTAAGAGTTTGGTTTTCTCTGTGTATATTCGGCGTCCGATCGTGTCGGAGTACTGTACCAACTTGTCAGTTTTAGTTTTCATATGATTTCGGTGTTCAATAAGCAGGTAGATGTCATCTGCAAATTCGAGATCTTCTAACTGTTCGAATAGGTTCCATCTGATGCCTATTCGATTGTCAATTACTTTTCTCATTACCCAATCTATCATAAGAAGGAATAGGATAGGGGATAGTACACATCCTTGTTTGACTTTCCTTTCTACGGCTATTTCTTAGATTACTTCACCTGCATGTTCCAATTTGGCTTTGTATTCTTCGTAGAAGAGTTTAATACAGTTTATGATTATCAGTGGTATCCCATATAATGTTAGTATTTTCCACATTTGTACCCCATTTACATGGTCGAAGGCCTTTTCAAAGTCGATAAAACACATCTATATTTTTATTCCATTCATTTGTTTATTCCAAGATAATTCTAAGAATGAAAATGTTGTCAATGGGGGAGCGTATTTTGCACCGAAACCTGCAAACAGTAATTCATTTTTAGCAGTTCATCTATGAAATATTTCGAGGTCTCTTCATTATACAATCATATTATTTATTATATGTTCACAACCCCTTTTAGAACACACTGTTAAGAAGGCAGATCTGAACGAATATGGTATCAATATAAATGGAGAGAAGCTCAGGTAACTTCGTTTTTATAGCCGAATCATATGGATAATGCAATAATAATGTTGAACAAGTTATATCACGCTTCCTTAGAGGTCGAACTAAAGATTAACATCAACAAGACGCAAATAATGACTTATCTGGTGCTAAATCGTAATATTGTTGTTGATGGAATGGATATTGAGCAGACTACATCTTATAAGTACTTGGGACATGAAATTCGGCTGGGAAGAGATAACCAGACGTGCGAGCTCCCACGTCGCATTAGCCTTGGCAGCGTTTGATAAACTGAGCTATGTATTTAAATCGGACTTACCCATATGCCTGAAAAGGAAAATCTTTGACCAGTGTGTATTGCCTGTACTCACTTATGGAGCGGAAACATTAACACTCACAAAAAATGTAGTGAACAAGATTCGCATAACTCAGAGGGCTATGGAGCGCCAGATGTTGGGTGTATCCCTGAAGGACCGAATCCCAAACGAAGAAATACGTCGTAGAACAAAAACAAAGGACGCCGTCGAAAGAATCTCATCGCTTCAGTGGAATTTGGCAGGACACGTCGCCAGATTGTCAGAAAACCGATGGACAAAAGGTATTGTCGAGTGGAGGCCACGAGAAGAAGCACTACGGAGCAGAGGACGACCACCAACCAGATGGGCTGACGATCTGAAGCGTATTGTCGGCAACTGGATGCAAGCCGCACAAAACAGAGAAAGATGGAAAGAGCTGAGGGAGACCTATGTCCAGCAGTGGACGAGTACGGGTTGATGATGATATTTATTATGCTCTAAGGAACTCTTATGAAACAACACTTTCACAATTAGGAATATTTTTTATTTAGGTTATTTATTTCTTATTAATATAATATATCGCATTTTTCAGACTCTAAAAGAAACATTATCCCAAGGAGTGGCATACATGCATGAAGGACTAACTGCTAGTGATCTTCGACTCGTCGAACAACTATTTGATTCTGGAGCAGTTCAAGTTGCCGTCGTCACGAAGGATCTCAGCTGGGCCGTCAATATTTTCAGTCACTTGGTTGTCATTATGGATACACAATATTACAACGGTAAAGTACACGCCTATGAAGACTATCCTGTGACGGACGTTCTGCAAATGGTAGGAAGAGCCAACAGACCTCTTGAGGACGATGATGCCAAGTGCGTGCTGATGTGTCAAAGTTCTAAAAAAGACTTTTTCAAGAAATTTTTGAGCGATCCGTTACCAGTAGAGGTAGGTCATTTAAGTTTATATCGCTAATTTTAACTTTTTTCCACATTTATCTTCTTCATGTGTCTCATCCTTTAAGAACATTGGCGATCATCATGGTCCATTTGCCTCGGGCTGCAGCTGCTCTGAAGAGTTCTATTGTTGTTTTTCCACTTCATGGCTTTTTTTTCCACCAGGATGTGCGTAGTCTTCCCGTTCCTATTTTTCTTTCCACTTTCCCTTGTAGGACCAATTTCTTTACTTCGTAGTGTTGAGTATTTCTTTTTTCATCTTTTTTAATGCTTCCTTGTTTGTTACGTGTTGTGTCCATGATATTTTCCACATTCTTCGAAAACACCACATCTCAAAAGCTGACAAGTCTTTTTTCAGTTGCGTCCGTAAAGGCTTCAACTCCATATAAAAGGACAGGGAATACGTAGCATCTCAATATCTATGTTTAGAAGTTTAGACGCGCTTTCAATAAGATGAAGACAGTATTATGCAATGGAAAACTGGTAAAAGAAATTAGAACTAGCGTATTGAGATGCTATGTATTCTCTGTCCTCTTATATGGAGTTAAAGCCTGGACAATTACGGACACAACTGAAAAAATACTTGCCAGCTTCGAGATGTGGTGTTATCGAAGAATGTGGAAAATACCATGGACACATCACGTTACAACCACGGAAATATTAAGAAAGATGAAAAAGAAAAAAATATAGTCAAAACTCTGAAAGAAAAAAAATGAAATACTTTGGTCACATACTAAGAAATGGAAAATATGAGTTGATATGATTGGATATACAAGAGAAAGTGGAAGGAAAAAGAGGACCTTGAAGACGACGCATGTTCTGGTTGAAAAATTTAATTAAAACAATGGAGTGAAAAAACAACAATAGAACTACTCTTCAGAACCGATGCAGACAGAGCAAAATGGGACATGATGGCCGCTATGTCCTTAAAGGATGGGGTAAACTAGAAGTCAAACAATAAGGAATGCACGTAATTTTCCCCTTGTTGTCATATTCTAAATTTGAAAAAATATTTAGGGAATAATCAGATTTTTTCTATTCCTATTACAGCGGTCATTTTATTGGCAAGATCTAGTTATAATGATATGACGTCATTATTATATTTGCTCATATGGTAAATGGTAACTGACATCTGTCATAATATTGGAGGTTAAATATAATGTCAAATTATTGTTTTCAAATTATATTTTATTTATTTAGTTTATATTTTAACAACAGTTTATTTTTTCACCAACTTCACTTTCCCTTTCCTTGATCTTAGGTCTTGTTGTATGGTAGGTTTAATTAGGCGTTAATTTTAAGAAATGTTGCTGACTAAATGGGCACAGCTCACAAAGGCCATAATAGAAGAAGAAAAAATAAACAAACAGACATATTACGTTACTTTATATTGGACACTGTCAGTTTGACACTTATAGTAAAGATGTTATCTTTGTTTCACACTTTTAAAGACAAAGAGAAACAGTGTAGGCAGTAGCAGCTTTGGTAAATAAACACAGTCGGAAAAATGAAAGAATAGGGCTTTTCATTCACAGTCATTTGTTTCGAGCTTCTGTGTATAATCCGTGTATAATCCGTGTATATTAATATTATACACATATTATACAACATATGACAAGCTCGAAATAAATGACAATCAATAAAAAGCCCTATACGCTGTGAGCTCGTAGGTAGAGGGATATTTAAAATTTCGCGAGCGCCAGTAGTGACAAATCAGTGAACGTTCGGTGGAAATTTGACATAAATGTCAAACTGATTAATTTAAAACATTGAAATTAAAAACATTAATAGGAAACAATATTAGTTGGTCAAAGCTGTGGTTTTTAACGTGTGGATACGTTTTAAATACTGAATTTAAGTTTTTTTAATATATCGTAATATGTAATTATAAATTAATCTAAGCGCCATCTACACGATAATTGTGAAAGTATCCGAAATAAGAAATTAATATTTCATTAATAGAACGTTTAAATGATTAGCAAAATCTTAAAAAAATCGATTACAATTTAATTACTTTTTTGCGTTGTAAATTTTAAGCGATAACAATTAAATAATAAATTTAAAATAAAAATGTATACCATTTTTATTATTCATCTTATAACTTCATCTTTTCCTAATAAATTTAAAGTTACCGGCGAAAGTTGCATTAGTAATCCGCTAGTAGCGACACCAGCGAAGCTAAGAGCGTATACGCTGTGAGCTCGTACGTAGAGGGGATATTTAAAAATTCGCGAGCGCCAGTAGTGACAAGTCTGTAAACGTTTACTGGAAATTTGACATAAATGTCAAAGTGATTAATTTAAAATTAAAAATAAAAACATTACATATATATTTTTACCTTAAATATACTTACGTTTTAAATACTGAATTTAAGTTTTTTTAATGTTCCGTAATATGTAATTATAAATTAATCTATTAATCTTAGCGCCATCTACACGATAATTGTGAAAGTATCCGAAATAAGAAATTAATATTTCATCAATAGAACGTCAAAATGATTAGCAAAATCTTTAAAAAATCGATTACAATTTAATTACTTTTTTGCGTTGTAAATATTAAGCGATAACAATTAAATAATAAATTTAAAAATTACCGGTGAAAGTTGCATTACTAATCCGCTAGGAGCGACACCAGCGAAGCTCAGAGCGTATACTCATGAACGATCACATCAGTCACTTATTTTGTATTTGCTGTCTTTTCTGTAACAAACGTTTGTTATTTATAGAAAAAGACAGCAAATACAAAATAAGTTATTGATGTGATCGTTCATGAGTATTCTTTCATTTTTCCGACTGTATGTGTTTTTTTATTTGGCAACAGCGCTGTCCTGCCAAACTTGACGGTAGCGAAAAAACTAATATTATGAGGAAAAATTTGTTGAATTTGTTTGCCGTTAAGTTTGTACCGATGGGTTATGATGTCATTAAATCTATGACGTGCATTCCTAATTGTTTGACTTCCAGTTTAATTAATATTTGTAAATAGTTGTATAATATTTATTATCTACCGGTAATAATAGTAATATCCATCTACCGGTAGTTTATCACTTTCCTTAAATTCCGTAATAATTTATTGTGATAAAGATATTTTTTGTTTAGAGCCACTTAGATCACAGACTCCATGACCACTTCAACGCCGAAATCGTGACGAAAACCATCGAAAACAAACAAGATGCCGTCGATTACTTAACGTGGACCTTCTTGTATCGTCGTTTGACTCAAAATCCTAACTACTACAATCTACAAGGTGTTACACATAGGCATTTGTCAGATCATCTGTCAGAATTGGTCGAGAATACTTTGTCCGATTTGGAGCAATCGAAATGTATTAGCATCGAAGATGAAATCGATTGCGTACCTTTGAATTTGGGAATGATCGCTGCTTATTATTACATCAATTATACTACAATAGGTAAGAATGATATTTTAATTGTTTTTTAAAGTATTTTATATAAATATTTTATAAGCAAAGACAGCATACGATTTAATTCGATACAGGGGCCACTGCCATCCGTTGACATATGAAGCGCTTATTGTATAAAGAGTATAAGTCCACAATACTTAGTTTTGAGAAAAACGAAAAAAAACTATATAGTTTAGAAACTTGATGCTCTATCAAATTTTGTTCTGTAGATAAAATGTAGAAGGAGACTAGTAGAGTGACATGTGATACAACAAACTTGGTTTTGAAAACGATTAAGGTCAAAAAGTCGTTTTTAAAGGCTGGAACTTGATTCCTTTTGTAGCGTTTTACATGTCTGCTCAGATGGGGGCAGGGATAAGACTAACTACAAGATTACTGGGGGGTCGAAATGGGCTAAAGTAGAAGGAGCAGGCACATAAAGCCTCTTTGCGAACGACAGCTCAGGTTTTGTTGGTGGCGGGTCGTGGAATCGTTAGGGGGGTGAGAGGGTTTAAAGAAGACTAACTACCATAACCAAATAAGCAAAGGACGCCGTTTGAAATAAATCTTCCGGTTCATTACTGGGTACTTACTGGACATATTCTGTACTTACGGGTACCAATTGTGGGGACATTCATCTTAGATTCCTCGATTGGGTTTAATCAGGCTATCTTTATCATCAACATTGGCTTCTATGCCAAATTCCTTTTTTTTGCTCTAAAACTTATACAGTTGCATTAGAAATCTGGTTAATAACTTTCTAAAGGGTTATACCAAATAAAATAGGTACATTTTCAAAAACATTTATTTCCAACCTCAAACTCTATTTTTTAAAACAAAATTTTTAAACAGGAAAGGAATGACTTTACTACAAGATAAAATATGAACATCTACAAATCTTTATGATTTTTACTAATACAAAACTTTTAAGATCAGTGTATCAAAACAAAACTTTGACTTATGCTGTCAAATGTCACTGCCAAAAATTACCATTGTGAAAGCAAAATATTTTTTTAAAAAATATTTAAAATTTTACCAATTTCTAATATCCACTTGGAATTTAATCACTCTTAATTTACAATCAAAATAGTACTGTACCTCTTTTAAAACGACTTGTCACACATGAACAAAGCAAACACTTTCATGTGTCAATCTACAGGTGGATGGGGCAGGCATTCCATAATACAAAGGGGCTCTGGGAAACTGGAAACTTGAACACAGGAACATAAAACAAACATCTCATCGGGACATCAATAGGGGAACAGGAACAGAACATCACCACACAAGGCCGGCCATCAGCTACGCAATTCATTTGTACTGCATCGTACAACCTAAACGAAGTACCCGATTTTCACCGTAAAATCCAATACCATGGGGTGAAATCCTTCACGAGTACTCTCAACAGGTTACAACCCTTCACACAACTTCACATAGCGACAATGCAACACTTACCGGCAAAGTATTGGTTTTTGATGAGCCCCACATTGCTGGCTAACACACCAGCGAAAGGGTACCGTGGGACTGGTTTTCGCGGGACAAAATCTTTCACCGCTGCGAACCTGTTGCGCATTTTTAAGCGAAACTGGTCCTTATCGCTGCAACACAAACAATTTTGGGACCAGTCCAATAGGTTTTTTGAAGGGGAAACAGGTACTTTCCAAATATTGTGTAATATTTTGTAATACTCAGAAGCAGGGGCGGTTCAGAATTTTTATGGTAAATTACTTCATAAAATAAATTGGAAAAATACTTATTTAGACGGGTTCTTAAAACAAAACATTGTAGCGAAATTTGTAATGGTACACTTTATACAATCAATCAATAACAGTCGAACAAGTGCTGCTTCTCTACAGTTAAATTATTAATTTATTTATAAAAAAAGGTTTATTATTACAACCAAGACCTAAAATACATCGTAAGACTAACTAACGTAAGCTAACCGAAGTAATAAAATAAACGACAAAGTGCCACAAACGAAAGAAACATACGTCAACTGATGGTGGTGACCCTTGAATCGAATTAAATCTAAACTCTCTTTCTTTATTTCATTTTACTCATATTTGAGTAATAATAAGCATAATTCTGTTGGATTTTTATCTAGATAAGCGGACAGGTGATGAATGCAAATTGTAGATTCCACCATGTCCGCTATTTATCGGTATGTTTGTTCTACCGAGATTCAATTTGACACATTCGGAATAGGAAACATACAACACAGAAATTCCTACCTCACACTATTAACTGCTAAAATCAACTTAATCTTTCATTAAAAAAAGAAGAATTATTAGAAATTGTGGGAGTGTCTACTAATCTCATAAAATTTTGTGAAGTTTATTTCTACAAAATATTTTTATTTTGTACAATAAATAATTTTCTCATTTGTTATCAATACATTATAATGGTGTAAATAAATAAATATTGATTAGCCTAAGGTTTATGTTATTTTTATGTCTGTTTACTATTAATAATATTGGCTATGAGCAGGTGCGTCGGTTGTGTAGTAATTTCCAGTCACTTCTGACAACTGAATTTCCCAAAAAAGAAATTACTAACGTCAGTGTCAAATTGAATCTCGATAGAGCGCATTCAGTATAACAGATTGTTACCAAGAATTCTGCATTCCGACTTAAAGATAATTTTCTCTTTTTTTACATATTCTACATAATATAGTTCCCATTTCATTGTGGAGGATTTCTGTATTTTCTGTTGCAACTCAGTACTCGGCTTTTTGTATATCAATTGTAAGACCATACTTAGAGTACTCATTTCAGTTTTCTAAGCACCTAGTCTAGAATATTAATAAAATGATTTTTCCTTTTTCTAGAATTGTTCAGTTTATCATTGAACAGCAAAACGAAGATTCGCGGACTCTTGGAGATCATTTCGTCTGCAGCCGAATATGAAGATGTGTCAGTTCGTCATCGAGAAGACAATATACTGCGACAGCTGTCACAGAAGCTACCCAACAAATTAACGTCGCCCTCTGGTGGTCAACCTAAGTTCAATGATCCCCACGTTAAAACCAATCTACTATTGCAGGTAACTATAAATTATTAACTTCTCTTTTATTTTTTTTAAAACAACACCTGATATTCATTGTAATCTGTCCAATCAAAAGTAATCAGCAACATGCCTTATTCATGATTAACTATTTATATGGGAAATAAGCCACAATTAAATTGAAAAAAAAAAATTATTAATTATTATGCTAATATTTATGAGTTGCGTTCCTGGAACGACTTTACTGAAAGATAGTTCATTCGATTACATGAAATCAACCCCAACTCAAGAATATCCGTCACAAAAAAATCATAGCATGTCATCTGTCTTAAAAAAGACAACCAAATGCAACGATGACAGTAAAATTCTCGCGTTAGAGATTCCATAGTAAATCACGAGGGACAACCAGGAAAAAACCTCTTGATACTATCCCGACATCGTAAGTATTTGGTCTTACATTTAATTTACTCTCAAAAACTAATACCAAATTCTGACTTTAATATGTGTAAATTATAAATAATATTAATAATACATGGATATACAATAAGTAATACTAAAATGTACAATATGTACTAACTCGTATGTTATTGACTTACTAATCGTGATATTTTCTTTTTATTAACTTCCTCTTTCATTATGGGTAACCACATCCTACTGCATTCTACCGAGGAATTTGCGACACAATTGGTTTCATTTAGCATAATTAGAGTCGCTTCTTTGATTTTTTTTCTCTTTTTACTATCTGATTTTTTCAGGACTATACTTGAATCTCTCCACTGAACTCTATGTTCATTATCCCATGCGTGTTGACATATTTGCGATCTATCAAACTCTCTATTTTTAATATAAGACTGATGTTCACTTAACGTTTAATGGTCTTGATGTTTCATCTAAATAAAATTGTTCGCATTCACAAGGTATTTTATAAATACAATTCTTTGTTCTTTCTTGTTCATTGTTATAGATCATAGATCTCAATGTGTTTGTTGTTTTGAATGTTGTTGAAATGTTGAATTTATTTCCTATTGTTTTAAGTTTCTCTTTTTATGTCGTATTCATGTAAAATAAAATAGGATGAATTTCTATTCCTGTACCTATCCCTGCCCGAACTGCACGTGCTGCTTTTGGTGAGAGGCGAAGAAAAACTCTTGTTGATCAACCAACAGTTGTTTTTCGCCTCCCACCAGAAGCAGCACGTGTAGTTTGGGAATGGATGAGTACATCCCTGCTAGTGGCTAGTTTCAACTATAATGACTTAGGGTTGTTTACACTGACGATGGTCTGATACGACCAAAAACGTTCTGTGATGTCGTATTAATCCCATTTGGATAATTAAAAAAAAATAATAAAACATATACCATTTACACTGGAAGTCTTCTAGTTCTTCAGTATGTTTTATATATTTATATCTGTTTTAGGCTCACTTATGCCGTTTACAATTAGGAGCAGAACTTCAAGGGGACACAGAAATGGTCCTATCGAAGGCCATACGACTGATCCAAGCGTGCGTAGACGTTCTGAGTTCCAATGGTTGGCTTTCACCTGCTGTAGCTGCTATGGAATTGGCACAAATGGTAACGCAAGCGATGTGGAGTAAGGACTCGTATCTGAAACAGTTACCTCACTTTGTTTTAGATGTTATCAAGAGATGCACAGATAAGGTGAGTTTTGTTTTATAGTATATTATTCAACGAGCATGTAATGGCCATTACATGTGAGTAGAATACTATACTTTTTCTTCGACCTTTTTTATTTTGCTTAGTAGAAAAATATAATTATCAACTACTAACATTATTTAAAATCGAAAAATTTTATTTTTTATAAGAAAACATATTTTATATAACTATGGCAACACTGTTAGAATTACCCTTCTTGAGCTTATCATTAGTCATGGTCTATAATAGCGGTGGCTTTAAAAATTACATGAAAAAGAACGTTTGTTCCCAATAAAAATCTATTGTACAATCAACAGTAAGTGAAACAGAATTCATTGATATAAATTTCATATCCGTAAACCCTCTTACGGAATTAGTACATATTGTTTATGTTTACCTTTTAATAACGTCAATATTAAAGTGTCAAATATTGAAATTTAAACTTAAAAAATATACTAACCAATTATTACAGTTAAAAATCCTTTAAACATTTTTCGAAGTTAATTCTTGATATAAATTACAACGATTATTTCATTCATAGGAGATTCTGACCAATAGAAAGCAACAGAAATGCAAATTAAGGTGATAATTTTTGATAATATCCCGTCGTCAAGTATATTACGTCAGATGCCCTTCGTTGCTACGAAAAAATACATTCAGTGACATTAATGACAATTAATGTTTTAAAAGTTATAAAAGTGATGACTTTCAACCGTAAAATATTTTATATCAACTGTGTGTTTAACAGTACTAATTTGTACTTACATAAATAAATTACAATAAAATTCTGGTTTTGAACAGTTTTATTCATGAAATATTCTAAACAAATTGCACTCGATCTCTAAAATGAATATAGAATTTTTGCCCTCGTGACACTTTGACATAATTTCACTCGCCTTCGGCTCGTGAAATTAAAACTGTCAAAGTGTCACTCTGAAAAAATTCAATAATTTTAGAGCTCTTGTGCAATTACTACTGATTATTTTATTAAATAAACAAGTTTAAGTAATAAAGTTTATTTGCTAATACAGTAGAACCCCGAAAATCCGAACTAATTGGGGGGACAGCCTGTTCGGATTCCGAAAAGTTCGGATTATCCGAAAGTTAGCCTTAACTAGTAGTTCAAAGCTTTCATTGTGATTTTGAGTAGCCAAACGTTCTCGCAAAAGTGTGGACAATATTTTTGGACTCAAGTTGACTACGAGAGAACCAAAGTAAGTTTGTGTTTAACCTTTATAAACACTTTATAAACCTATATATTAAAGTATAATATTTATTTTTAAGAAATTTTAAATGTCGAAAGTCCTAGTAATCCTACATTGTCCAATTTTCTGGCTTTACTTTGTATAATAAACATGTTTTTAAGTTTTTGTCTTGAATTTTTAAATTTTTTTCACTTTCCGTTGGTTCGGATTTGCCGAAAATTCGGATTCGCGGGGTTCGGATTTACGGGGTTCTACTGTAATAAGTATATTAAAAGTGCCATGCACCACTTGAATCTAACTTCAACCCGTGAGTAACTTCAGCCCGTGAGTAGTGAACTCACGGGTAAAGTAATGGGTGTTATCTATTCAAAAATAGTGAATAATGAGCATATTAGTAAACGGTCGTAAAAAAATAAGTTATTCATAAACACAAATTTATTTTCTTTTCTCTTTCAGTTCGTTTTATGCTGACATGCATGTATTTTGTCTTCCATTTGCTGATTTACAGTCCTCTCATATTAGACCAGGACTAATCTGTAAAAAAACGTGTATTTTTGGATGTGAGAGGTGGCATTCGGATTTTTGCAGATAAAGTTAGGTGACACCTTCAGTAATAATAATTGACTTATGCTCCTTCTCAGATATACCCGGAACATTAATAAAAAAATTAAAATATTTAAAAATTTCGAAAAACATCGATTTTTTTTCTGCTTTCTTTGCTTATAACTTTAAAACGATTCGTTTTGGAACAAAGTCGCATAAAAATAAAATAAAGATAATTGAATTTTGTATGATATACGACTGGTCAAAAGTGTCTTAAGGTATTACATACCTTTTCTGCAATATAGCAATAAATACAAAATAAGGGGGCAAAATACGCCTGCTGTTATTCCAACCACTTTGGTGGCACTTAGAACCTTAGTAATTCGCTTAGAAAATTCTTATAACTTACTTAAATGGTCTACCAAATTTCATTAAAATCGACCTAATAGATTTTGCATAATAAATTTGCAATGTAAATGTTTTTAAAAAAGTTCAAATTTTTTAAAATCTTTCTGAACAATAAGTAGACCATTTAGAAGTTGGCTAATTTTTTTACATATAAAGGGTGCTCTACCTATCTAATACACTTTACAGAATTAAAATCGGATTATTTAAGGGGCCTCAGCAATGTTTTAAAATTATAAACCATTTTTTGGCTTATAAACAAATAGCTTAGTTTAATAATAAAAAAATTAATTTTTAGCAATGCAAATAATTAAAACCGGTATAATTTGACTTAAACTTTCAAATCCTGTCAGCAGAATTGCTATTTTATTTTTTAATCAAAAGTTCTTCTCGTTCAAAAATTGCAATTTTTCGATTTTGTGAATGTTCCACCGCGTTTATCTCGAAAACTATGCATCCTACGAAAAAACTTGTAAGAACATTTTTTGCTTAGAATTACCCCAGAAATACAAACAAATGTTTTATTTTGGGAAAAATCGATGTTATGTAATTCCTCAAGTTCTTTGTTTATAACAATCTTATCGACATCCGGATCAACTGTTACCCAAAAAATTCGTGTTCTACGGGTCAAAATACATAAAAAACTTGGGTAAGTCCATCTAAATAAAGGAGCCCGTAGCACCCCTCCTGGACACAGCACTAATTTGTTTATAAGCCAAAAAATTGTTTATAACTTTAAAACATTGCTGAGGTTGCTTAAATAATCCGATTTCAATTCTGTAATGTGCATTAAATAGGTGGAGTGCTTCTTTATATGTAAAAAATTAACACATCTTTGTATGTTCTAGTTTTTGTTGTGCAAGATTTTAAAAAATTTTAATTTTTAAAAAAAAGTTTAGATTGCAAAATTATTATGCAAAATCTAGTAAGTCAATTTTAATCAAATTTGGTGGACGGTTTTAGCACATTACAAACATTTTCTAAGCGAATTAGGAAGGTTCCAAGTGTAACCTAAGTGATGGAAAAACATTGAATAAGGACAGGCTTGTTTTGCCCCCTTATTTTATATTTATTGCTATTTTGCAGCAAGGGTGTTAAATTAAGACAGTTTTAACCAATCGTATTTGATAGAAAATTTAATTATCTTTGTTTTATTCTTATACGACTTTGTTCCCAAATGAATCGTTTTAAAGTTATAAGCAAAAAAAGTAGAAAAAAAAAACGAAATTTTTTGAAATTTTTAAATATTTTATTTTTATTTATAATGTTCCGGGCATATTTGAGAAGGAGCATAAGTCAATTATTATTAGCGAAGTTATCACCTAACTTATCCGCAAAAATCCGAATGCCACCTCTCACATCCACCTAAAAACAGATCATTTCTGGTCTATATTAAATCTGGCTTAAAATTTGTTGAAATAATATTTTTGAAGCTTTCTTTCTGATTTGCCACTATGGTTATATTGGTTCTATTGTTTTGTTTAGAATGACATAAACTAACTTACAGCCATTCTGTATAATCTCTTTAGAAAAATCCTTTATATTGACAGTGATAATGGCATACATAATACATGTCATATAAATTTCACGACCTTCTCTAAGTAAAATTTTTCGTGGTAGTAACATCTATCTAATGTAATGAAAAATATCTCTGATAGCCAGTCGCTTTGTCGCTCCCCGTTTTTAACTTCTTCTTCTTATGCAATCCATTAATGGATGTTCGCGATCACGTTTGACCATTTTTATCTATCCCTTGCAGAATGTATTAGGTCTCATATGTTTCTTAGTCCTGTCCTTTGTTTGACATTACGGAGCCATGACATTTTCGTCCTGCCCACTCCCATTTTCCTTCGATCTTTCCTTCAATTAAGATTTTGCAGAAACTGGTATCTTTCGTTTCTAATTAGGTGCCCCAGGTATGCCTTTTTCTATGTTTAATTGTGCATAGTAGTTGTTGTTCTGTACCAATTCTTCTCAGGATTTCTTCATTTGTTATTCGTGCGGTCCAGGGAACTTTAAGGATTCGTCGATAAATCCACATCTCATATGCCTCTAGCTTATTCATTGTGTTTATTTTTAAAGTATATGCTTCCATGCCATATAGGAGCACTGACCATATACAGGGTGAGTCATGACGAACTGTACATACTCCTACCTCGTATAGAGGCCCCTATGGGGAATAAAAAATGACCATTAAAAAGTGTCTGCGAGTGTCAGGGCGAGTTTCGCATTTTGACGGAAATTTATATTCGTCATCATTTTTGAACAGTCAGATCCACGTGTCTTTTATTTTGGTCAATCGTTACACTATTACCACCTAATCAACTGATTTATTCAAACTAGAAAAAAATCAGGTCCGGCTTTAAAAAATTAGTTCGTTTGGGTCTTAGAAAAAATTTCACCGTGTATAAGCTTTTTGAAAACTCTAATAATAATTTTACAAATTAGACAAATAGGCAATTAAAATGACATATTTATTTTTTCCCCACACGATTACTTAATTTTTTATAAAAAAAATCAAATTTGACTATGAATTAAAAATTTGGTAAAGTGAACCATAGATTTAAAAGAAATTAACTTTTATTACAAAAATTAATTTTTTTAAACAAATATTTGATTTATGTTACCACCCAATCAACTGATTTATTCAAACTAGAAAAAATCAAGTCCGGATTTAAAAAATTAGTTCGTTTGGGTTTTGAATAAATTTCACCCTGTATACGCTTTTTGAAAACTCTAACATGAATTTTACAAATTAGACAAATAGGCAATTAAAATGGCATATTTATTTTTTCCCCACACGATTACTTAATTTTTTATAAAAAAATCAAATTTGTCAAAATCGCAATTTTACCATAAAAATAAAAAAAATTAAACAACGTTTTTCGTAAAATTAAAAGTTTCACCATTTTTTTTTTCTATAACACGTCTAGATCTAAAACTCCCCATAACACTTCTCTTTGGACTCTATAGTTTAACATAGACGTGATCAAATAGATAAATTTTAAATTTTTTCACTTAATTTTTGCGATTTAACTTTGCAATTCACGAAACAAGTAAAAATTCATAACTTTTACGAGAAGAAAACTGAAAGTCTACAACAAGTTGTCATAGTCTTGACAAGGGTAAGAGATATGTGCTGTAAAAATTTCAGAAAAAAAAATTCAATGGAACGTTGTAGCGAGTTAAACCGTGATTTCTTTTTTTTTTTTCATTTTTAGGTTAAAATTCCGATTTTGACTAATTTGATTTTTTAATAAAAAATTAAGTAATCGTGTGGGGAAAAAAATAAATATGCCATTTTAATTGCCTATTTGTCTAATTTGTAAAATTCATATTACAGTTTTCAAAAAGCGTATACAGGGTGAAATTTTTTCTAAGACCAAAACGAAATAATTTTTTAAATCCGGGCCTGATTTTTTTCTAGTTTGAATAAATCAGTTGACTGTGTGGTAACATAAATTAAATATTTGTTAAAAAAAAATAAATTTTTGTAATAAAAGTAAATTCTTTGTAAATCTATGGTTCACTTTACCAAACTTTTAATTATTATTCATAGTCAAATTTGATTTTTTAATAAAAAATTAAGTAATCATGTGGGGAAAAAATAAATATGCCATTTTAATTGCCTATTTGTCTAATTTGTAAAATTCATATTAGAGTTTTCAAAAAGCGTATACAGGGTGAAATTTTTTCTAAGACCCAAACAAACTAATTTTTTAA
This sequence comes from Diabrotica virgifera virgifera, assembly GCF_917563875.1. Classification (NCBI taxonomy): domain Eukaryota; kingdom Metazoa; phylum Arthropoda; class Insecta; order Coleoptera; family Chrysomelidae; genus Diabrotica; species Diabrotica virgifera. The sequence goes on along the minus strand of NC_065446.1, from coordinate 236,824,035 downwards.
AGCCGGACCTGATTTTTTCTAGTTTGAATAAATCAGTTGATTGGGTGGTAACATAAATCCAATATTTGTTAAAAAAAATAATTTATGTAATAAAAGTTAATTTTTTTAAAATCTATGGTTTACTTTACCAAACTTTTAATTCACAGTCAAATTTGATTTTTTTATAAAAAATTAAGTAATCGTGTGGGGAAAAAAATAAATATGCCATTTTAATTGCCTATTTGTCTAATTTTCAAAATTCATATGAGTTTTCAAAAAGCATATACAGGGTGAAATTTTTTCTAAGACCCAAACGAACTAATTTTTTAAGGCCGGACTTGATTTTTTTCTAGTTTGAATAAATCAGTTGATTAGGTGGTAATAGTGTAACGATTGACCAAAATAAGATACACATCGATCTGGCCGTTCAAAAATTATGGCGAATACAAATTTCTGTCAAAATGCGAAACTCGCCCAGTATATTATTAAACAATGGGAGCAGACACTTTTTAATGGTCATTTGTTATTCCCCATAGGAGCCTCTATACGAGGTAGGAGTATGTACAGTTCCTCATGACTCACCCTGTATAGCATTTCGTGTATCTTACTTAGTCTTAGGCTTAGGTCAAAGTCAGAGTCCGTAAAGACGTTTCTGAATTTCATGAATGCACTTCTGGCCCTTCTGGCCGCGTTTTTAACTATTACTTGGTATTCGCTTCCATTCTACTTTTTTATTTCTTACCCAGTTCTTGATGTGCTGAGTCTGCGCGTTATCCTTCCAAACAATTTCTTTTATATGTGAATTTTTATAATTCGAATTTTTGCAGTCGAATAAACAGGGATAGACACTGTATGAATTAAATAATCAGTTTCTTCGTTTGTTAACACCTCCATGTTATCCAACTTCACGACGGTACTAACGGCAGTACTGTGTTCGGTAAAGAGTGTCGTTTGCCGTCGAGCGTCACAGCAACTGCCGTTCTGCCGGTCAGCAGTTGCAGTCAGATGTCGGAATCAGTCTCATACAAATTAATAGTGCAAAGTAGTGAGGTCTGTCACGGTGACAACTGCAACTGCTGTCTGCAGTCGTTGTCGGAATCGTACCTGAAGGCACGATTCCGACATCGACGGCAGGCGGCAGACCGCCACTGCAGGGCGGCAGTTGCAGTTGTCGCCAGGATGACGTCATTACTTTGCACTATTAATTTGTTTATTTCTTAGCAACTGACGTTCTGCCGAACAACAGGTGCTAATATACAAATTAATAGTGCAAATTAATGACGTCGTCATGGTGACAACTCTAAGGCTACGGCTCAACGGGCGAGAAATTGACGCTAGCAGTAGCGGTAAAATTACGGCAGCAGCGCAGCTGTAAAATATTGGCTTCACGAGAACTACAATTTACAATATGCATAGCGCCGCATCTTGGTTTGTAATGGCTCCATGCAGGGTCGGCGATAACGGGCCTGCGATGGATGCATTGCAGGCGGGCGCTCCTATGTGAGGGGCTCCAAAATGAGCTTTTTTCTGTATACATGTTAAGCAAAATATTGTACTAATAAAAAAAAACGAAGGGCGTCTATACTAATTTTGCAGACGGGACTTCATATCACCCATTTTCATAGGTCCACTGACATCTTCTACGGTCTTTCGCTTCAAGGAGTTACTTAACATTTGACGATTGAGCACATCTTCGTTTAATTCACGATTGTGGTCATCCATAATTTCCGTCACTACGTTGTCCCCTTGGGTTTTTAAAATTGCTTTACATTTTTCTTTTGTCTGTGCACAACAAATTTAACGCTTGTCATCATGCCGTCATTTTTTAGAGATTTTTGTGAAAACGATATTTGAACACAATCAATTGTTTTCCTTTTTCACTAAGAACAACTTTCACAGAATTCATTTTGGCAATCAACTCAAACCGTATCGTATACAGATAGATCGAGCTCTATAGTGTTACCCTTCCTTATTAACTTCTTTATTTTTACCATACATATAGGCAAAACGCTCGGGCAGGTCGAATTTTAAAATAATCATAGTATATTATAGCATCAATGTTTCGAACTTTCGAACTTTTCGAATACTGATTACAAAAATGTATAATACTTTAATCCTTTTTGAAAGCGTAGGTGCAAAATTTCGATCGAATTCTTTTTAAATTCATTCATTTTTTTTCCAATCCTGAGAAGACTAATAAGTATTTTTGAAAAATTTAAACGCAGAATTAAATATTACAGTATTATCGAGGGTCAAAAGCCCCTGAGAACTTCCATAATGTTTATTTTAATAAGTCACAGGGGTAAAAAAAGAGAAAATATAGTCTGATTTTTAATTTCAAATATATCATTCAAATAAAACTTCTTGTTTATTCTAAGGACTTTCAGCCCTCCGTATTAATGTAATCTTTCATTATGTGTTCAAATTTTTCAAAAATACTTATTGGTTTTCTCAGGATTTGAAAAAAATTAATGCGTTTAAAAAGACTTCGATCGAAATTTTGCGCCTACGGTCTCAAATAGGATTAAAGTAAAGTATTATCCATTTTTGTAATCAGTATTTCAAAATCTTTTAAATGTGGTGTCACATGATGTACTTTCCCATTTAAAAAAATCAAAGTTATGCCTGTCACCTGAAGAGGGATCGCGTAAAGTTCGAAACATTGATGCTATAATATACTATGATTATTTTAAAAATCGACCTATCCCAGCGTTTTGCTTATGTGCTAAAAATAAATAAGTTAATAAGGGGGTTAACACTTATTCCAGCGCACTGTATGTATTACATTTTATATTTGATTATCATAAATGCATATCCAATAAAATACTTACAAATTAAAAGCTATTAAAAGGTAATTAGAAGGATTACGATGCCCGGGATTCAATTCGACCATCTAAATATTTTGACCCTTCTTAATTTAGATATATTTATGGTACTCAATTTACCTCCGCTCCTGTAATTTACTGTAAAAATAGGTCGGACCTATCCATCTGCGACATGACCTTGACGACGCGTCTTTTAACGATCTTGAGCGATAGTTTACAGCATCGTGGAGCCGCCCAGTATTATCGCTGTTGGTTTCATTTATCACTCTTCATTTTACTGCTACTGCTAGCGTCAATTTCTTGCCCGTGGAGCCGTAGCCTTACTGCCGCCTGCAGTTGCCGTCTGACGCCTGCAGTCGATGTTGATGCATTCGGCAGTTATAGTTGTCACCATGACGATGTCATTACTTTGCACTATTAATTTGTATATTTATTAGCAACTGACGTTCTGCCAGACAGCAGTTGCTAATAATTATACAAATTAATAGTGCAAAGTAATGACGTCTGTCACGGTGGAAACTGCAATTGCCGTCTGCAGTCGTTGTCAGAATCGTACCTTAATGGTTTTCATCATTGCTGTTTCTAGCATTCTTTTTGTACCCCCTCTCTGTCAGTTCGTGTTTCTGTCATGTATGTCATTATTGGTCTGATGACTGTTTTGTAAATTCTGCCTTTCATATCTTTTCCGATATTTTTATTTCTCCATATTGTGTCATGCAGGCAACCTGCGGGTCTGTTTGCACTATTCACTTGATCTTCCACTTTTGTTTGGTGCTATCCGTAGCTAGATAGTGAGATGCCTAGATATTTAAACTCCATCTGTTGCTCTATTATCTGACCATTCAGCTGTAATTTATGTCTTAGTAGATTTACTGTTATAACCATGCATTTGTCTTTCTTGGGAAATTAACATGTTAAACTTTTCCTTTTACTATTTTTTTAATCTTTTTTAATTAGTAGTATGTTATTATGTGTATATTTTTTTAATTGCAGGGAGTTGAAACAGTATTCGACATTATGGAACTGGAAGACGAAGATCGATCGAAGTTGCTCCAGATGACAGAAACACAAACGGCTGACGTAGCTAAATTCTGTAACCGATATCCCAACATAGAACTCACCTACGAAGTCATAGACAAAGACCAAATCCATTCAGGATCGTCGGTCCATGTAGCTGTTCAATTGGAAAGAGAAGATGAAGTGAGCGGACCAGTTATTGCTCCATTTTTCCCACAGGTATGTATATTATAAATGAATCGAATATATGTTTACATACACGGGGTTATATGTTTACATTCGTAAACAAAATTGTATATAATTTTAAATTAGACCTTATAAACGTCAGTAGAAAATACAGTTATGTGACGTCACTAGTGTTTTTGATCGTTTGAACTATTCATAGAAAACTTGTACTTTTACAAAATGGTTTTGTTTTTCATAGTAAACCTTCTTTCCTTTCCTTCAAAAACTGTATCAAACTCCAATCTCAACAAACTGGTATATATTATTTCAATGACATACGATAAATGTCATTAGAATATAAATATTTTTCCTTTATTACGCGACGACGAGCTGGCCAAATACCCAAGTAGGTGGAGGCCAATAAACTAAAGAAGAAGAAGAAGAAGAATATACCTAAATATAACCTAACTATAACATAACCTATAACCTAACTATAATATAACCCACGGTTATTAGACTTTATTACGGTTGCCGTGACCAACGGTGGTGGGGAGACTTATATTTTTGACTTTACGTTACAAGAGTACACAATCCCATATTTTTAAATGATTTTCGATAATTGAATGTGTGTTATTGTGTATTATTTGTGTTATTATTAAATAATAAGACAAATAATACACATTTTATCTTATACCGGGTAGTGAATCGTAAAACGGGCCATAGGAAACTCAGTAGAGAGTTTTTGTTGCTACGTAACGTAACGCATCTCCGTGTACGTAAAGCAACTAACGTGTCGTAGAGGATGAACGTTAAAATAGGTAGTTTTTGTAACTGCCTTAACGTAACGTAAAGCAAATCGTAAAGTCATCTTTAAATTCCGTTGACATTAAAAAAATTAAACAATGTTCACACAATATACAATTAATATACAAATGTAAAAAAAAGATAAATTAATGATGAAATTGTATGGTTTTAATTGGTTCTATTTAAATATAAAAATATTATTTTTCCTTAGGTTAAAATTTTTTTATTTTTGTTTATACCTACTTTTTAGTTGTAAATTATTGTACCTACATCAGAATTCCAGTATAAGTAAATAAATTGTTCATATTTGTTTGAAAATTTTACTGAAATTAGGTCATTTGTTTATCTAGTTATTAATTGTGGTGATCACTGTATTTCTTAAATTAATACAAGATTTGTTTGTTTTGCTTTATTAATAGACAACTTAAAAACAATAAAATTTTAAATCTATTATGAAGTTCCAATTACAAACACAGAATAATTTTACTCAAATAGAAACCAATTAACAATATAACCTTAAAATGTTTATAAACGGGTAGTACGCTGATGAAATGTTCATTTGGTAGGTAATCGGGCAAGATCCTCGTGTGCATTCGGTGACTTTCGTCTCGATAGGGATGCGTTCTCACGTACGTATCAGAGCGTTACTTTAGGTAATACGTATCTCGATGCGTTAGTTCAACCATTAATGCGCATGCGTATATGTCAAAAAGATGCGTTACGTTTACGTATTTGTGTGCACAAAAACTCCCTAATGTAAATTTCTAAATTGTTGAATTCCTGCTTCCCTAATTATTTTACATCAAAAGTCATGCGAGAATACTTGTAGAGAATTAAAATCTGTATCAAAATCAAAAGTTAAAATTGTTCTACGATTTAAATGCATTCCAAAATTTTGAAAAATATGATACATTTGCCACAATAGGTATGCGTGTAAAAGGGCCACACGTTACTATTTAACTGACAGTGCTCACACCATTGACTGAATAAAAAATCTTTCTGAACTGATAAAAAAACTGAGGGTATCTTATCATCTGTATTGTTTTTGAACAATAAATAATAAAATAAAAATATTGACAGTTCAAAAATGTGAACATTATTGCATTGTGCGCGGCCTAATTTTGGGCTGAAAAACTGAAATGTATTACATTTTTACAAAATTTTGGAATAGGTATGTTTAATTCGTAGACCAACTTTAACAGTTGTTTTCAACAGATTTCAATCATCTACAAATAGTTTCTAATGTCTTTTGTTGTAAAATAATTATTAGGGAAGCTGGAATTCAACAGTTTAGAATTTTACATTGAGTTAATGCAAAATTTTGACGCATGTCAAAATTCTCAATGTGCTTTAATTGTATTCATTTTTTTCGAATCCTGAGAAAACTAATAAATATTTTTGAAAAAGTTAAACTGACGATGAAAGACTACATTATTACCGAGGGCCGAAAGTCCCTGAGAACTTCTATAATGTTTATTTTAATAAGTTACAGGGCTGAAAATAAAAGAGAAGTGTGATATTTAATTTAAAATATTTCATTCAATAGAAACTCCTTGTTTATTCTAAGGGGCCTTCCGCCCTCGGTAATAATGTAATCGTTCATCCTGCGTTTAAATTTTTCTAAAATACTTAGTTTTCTCAGGATTCGAAAAAAATCATATTACGATTCAAATGACAGTACACTCTCGTGACGTAATCGCACCCTTAATGTTCATTGGTTAGTCGATCTAGGCAACCGTAGTAATGTCTAAGAACCGTGAATATAACCTAAATATAAACGGAACATAGAGGTATATATTAACATAGAGTGAGCCTACCTTCCGCGCTTTCTGACGACAAGATCTCATGGACTGGTTTGCGGCATCTGTTTCTAACACATTGCATCGAGAAACTAAGATGACATTAAGTGTGAGTATAGGTACGGAAGGGGAGGACAACTGTCGCCGCTTTACTATGCGTAAGAGTGAAAAAGCACTAATCCAAATAAAGAAAAGATGGTGTCGTGACTTCGCTCTGAATGACACTCTCTCTATGCTAATATATAACTCTATGAAACGGAACCTTATTCGCAAAATTAAATTCCAACAGAGGGCGCTCAAAATTTCAAAGATGGACGATAACTCTAGGAAAACAATTCATTTGTCATTTGACCTCACAGTTCTAAAACGTTAAATTAAAATCATTTACACGAGTGTTTTGCCAAAGTAACCACTCAGTTTTGCCACTAAGACATCTTATAGGTTAAAGACGACTCAAAATTATGTTTCATCTGTATGCATTCATTAAAATTTGATGCTAACTACTGATTTGTTTTTACCTTTTTTTTTTCATAAAAAAAATCTGGCCCCCCGATAATCACACAGCGTTTTAAAAATTATTAATCTATCTTAAAAATTCTAATTTTGTTTTTAATTTAGTTAATAGGTACAGTACAATTTATTTTACACTAACAGATGACAATTTTTAATTTAATAAAAACTGCAAACTAAGTAGGTGACTTTATTTTATAATAATTGTGTTATGGAAATTATGAGGTGGTCGGAATATTTTGCATAAGAATGTACATTCTATGTACAGAATATATACTACATTTTATTTATTTATTTAATTTTGCTGTCGCTTAAACATTTAAAAATGCTACGTTTAATACAAACGTTAAATTAACAAAATGTGTGATTTGGCATTGGTTAGTTTACGTCAGTACATAGAGTATAATAGGAATGAATACTGAGGAACACTGCAATAGTTTTTTACTGACCGCAAATATGTACACAAATTAATGACAAAGTCAATGTTTTCCTAGAGTAGATGCTTTTCAAGTTCGCCACCAGACGTCGCCCACTTTGCGGTTCCTCACCAATAGTTAAACTCTGTGACGTCACGGTTCATTTGAACTATTTTAAGATACAGAAGACTTTAAATTTGTACTTCTAAGTTATTATGAGTTTTTGAAACGTGAAATTTTGGATGCGTGAAATTTCATTTTTATACAAAACTGAACATTATTATGTAATAAACAAAATGTGCAGGTTTCCTATTGCTTAAGGGTTTCAAGGGAAAAATCATAAGAAGAATCTATGGAGGAATAAAAGATCAAGGTTAGTGGCGCAGGAGTTGCAACTTTGAGTTGTATAGAAGTTTCAGGGAGCCTGACGTTGTAAAATTCATTAGGGTAGAACGCCTTAGATGGATAGGGCTTATCAGGCGAAAGGAAAAAAGAAAGTCGGAAAAGTTTTTGACCGAAGAGGGCTGATGGGGCAATGACCCAAAGAACGACCGAGACTTAGGTATCAAAACAACCTAGAGGACGATTTAAAATGTATTGGGAGGTAGAGTATGGAGGAGGGTAATCCAGCGACAGCGACAATCAATGAAATATTGTTCTGAAGAAGGCTTTGGCTCATAACGAGCAGTTATGCTACTGATAATAATGATGACTGTTATTTAGTTAGGTCTTATCGAGTGAAGTGGTTTCTTGTATATATTTTCTTAATTTGTGTAACATTTCCGGTGTCGTAATTGATCTTTATTGTTACAGAAACGCGAGGAGGGCTGGTGGGTAGTCATCGGTGAACCCAAATCCAACTCACTTCTATCCATTAAGAGGTTAACTCTTCAGCAGAAAGCAAGAGTTAAATTGGACTTCGTAGCACCTAGTCCTGGACATCACAACTACACGCTATATTTCATGAGTGATGCTTACCTAGGATGCGATCAGGAATACAAATTTTCTATTGAAGTTGGCGATTTTGAGTCCAGTGAGAGCGAATCAGAGTGAAGAGTTTAGTGTAATATTAAGTTTTGTACAGTTTTCATGAAAATACAAAAAAATAAATATAGTTTTAAGGTAGATTATGTGTTTTATTAAATAATATTTATTGCAGTTAGTTTTATCTAGACTACATAAACCATGGTGGAATCAAACTTGTAAAGAAGCAATTAACAAAAAACCAACAAAATACTCACAATTACATAAATTACAAGATTGGTTTGATGAAAAATTTTTGCGACAAGCTTAAGAAACAATTCTCCTTTAACGGATATTGGGACGTAAATTAATAAGATTAAAAAATATATATAGGGTGTTTCATTGGGAAACGGAAATACTTTAACGGTGAATAGGGGTCACCGAGCCGGTTTTAAATATACTAAATTTTTTGCCCTACCGACTTTATAACCGAGTTACAGGGTGTTTTATCGATTTTGCCCATTTATTTCCTAAGCCATAACTTTAGAACCACCCTGTATATTTTTTTGATATTTGGTACACATATGTCTCATTCAAATCCCAAACGACCGACATACTAACCATAAGAAAAATCCAGGTCCGGATTAACATAAAATTATAAAGTGATTGTGACCTTAAAACAACACCCTGTATATTCAAATTTTGGAAATCTGTTTGCATATTTGAAAAGAGCACAAAAAAGTAAGTTAATGGTTTGCTTCAATTTTTTGGCCAGAGAATTTTATGACTTTAATTTTGAAATTATATCGAATTTTTTAAGAACTCTGACATTAAAAAGCAGATATTATTAACTTTTAGTTATAAATTATTAAAGTTAATGAATAAATACTCATTTTAAAAATAATCAATACTTATTTACCACATTGGAACGACCCAATTACTAATGACGAGGAAAATCCAGGTCCGGATTAACAAAAAAAATATAAAGTAATTGTGACCTTGGCCCAACACTCTGTATATTGAAATTTTGAAAATTTGTCTGCGCATTTTAAAAGAGCATAAAAAACTTTGATTAAAGATTTATTTGATTTTTTTGCGCCGTTGATTTAATTACATCAATTTTGAAATTATATTGCAATTTTAAAGAATTCTGAGATTAAAAACCAGGTGTTATTACCTTTTAATAATTTAATGTTAACGAAGCAATACTTATTTTAAAAATACCTAATACTTCTTTACTACGCTGGCTTCATGGATTCTCTGGATCTGTAGCTGTATTCAAATCATTAAAAATTACAATTGCGAGAATTGGGATATTTTAATGATTTAGTAAATTATTTAGTATAAATTATAATTAAATATCTAATAAAAAACAAGAATGTGTGTGTACTTTGTACGCACGTAAGAAGTTATACTTCTATTATATGATTTCTTAAAAATACATATACTTTAAACAGTTTGTTTTAATTTTTTTTAAACACAAAACTAATTTTGTGCTTACCGCTTTCAAAAAAATTAAAAAAAGTATAGGATTGCTCCGGATTCGTACTCAAGACCTCTCGATCTCTGGCCGAATACTATACCAAATACGCTACGAGGACTGTGTCTGTATCGGTTCAGACGTACCCAATGACAATTCACGGTAACAAACGGGCAAGGTGAAGTATAATAAATATACAATAAATTGTTTTAATAATACTAATCTTACTCCTGAGGAAGACAAATCCAAAGACACAAAAATTATAATAAATATATTTACTAAAAACACTAATACCTATATTCTTTTCACACCTTTTCTTGCACTGATATATTTATACATAACTTGAAAGATAGCAACTAAACGCCATACTGTCTGTGTACTCTCTGTGTGTGAAATTTTACTTTCAATCGCGCCTAAAGAAGTATAACTTCAAAAAAATCGTTTAAACAATTCAACAATTTAACATAAATTAAAAATATTTAAACTATAACAGTTGCTCAAAATGTCCGCCATTTGGTTCGATGCATTTCCTTGCTCATTTTAAAAGATTTCGAATCGATTTTCTAATTTAAATTGGGATTGTTCTTAATTTTTCTGGCAGCTTCTTGACACCTTGACAGAATTAATCAATATTATTTCAAAATTGCCGTAATTAAATTATCTGCTCAAAAATTTGACAGGCACCTTTTAACGCACGTTTTTTAAAATACGCAAATAAATTTTCAAAATTTCAATATACAGGTTGTTGTTTCAAGGCACAATTACTTGATATTTTTTTGGTTAATCCGGACCTGGATTTTTCTTGTGATTACTAATTGGGTCGTTCCAATGTGGTAAATAAGTACTGATTATTTTTAAAATGAGTATTTATTTATTATCTTTAATAATTTATAACTAAAAGTTAATAATATCTGCTTTTTAATGTCATAGTTCATAAAAAATTCAATATAATTTCAAAATTAAAGTCATAAAATTGTCTGGCCGAAAAATTAAAGCGAATCATTAAACTTACCTTTTTGTGCTCTTTTCAAATATGCAAACAGATTTTTAAAATTTGAATATACAGGGTGTTGTTTTAAGATCACAATTACTTTATAATTTTTTGTTAATCCGGACCTGGATTTTCCTTATGGTTAGTATGTCGGTCGTTTGGGTTTTGAATGAGACATATGTGTACCAAATATCAAAAAAATATACAGGGTGGTTCTAAAGTTATGGCTTAGGAAAAAATGGGCAAAATCGATAAAACACCGTAACTCGGTTATTAAAGTCGGTAGGGCAAAAAATGTAGTATATCTAAAACCGTCTTGGTGACCTCTATTCACCATTAAAGTATTTCCGTTTCCCAATGAAACACCCTGTATAATGAATCAGTAAACCAAATACATAGTATTGAATCAATAGGTAGAAGTTTTTTTCTCAACAAAATTACACCCGCCTGGACTCCAACTAACATCATCATAATCATCAATCTGTATGTTTCCACTGCTAGACATAGGTCTCCCTCAACTGCTAATACACTTCAGGTTGTCAGTCCATCTGCTTGGTGGGCAGATGGACTGACAACTGAGCTTAGATACGTAATGTTTCTTGGAGGTCTTCGCCTCCACTCGACAATACGTTTTGTCAATCCGTTGTCTGATATCTAGTGACCCGTCCTGCCCAATTCCATTTTAGCAATGTGATTTTTACGATAGCATCCCTTATTTTTATTTTACGACGTATCTCTTCATTTGGGATTTGGTCTCTCAGAGAGACGCCCAACATCCGGCGCTCCACAGCCCCGTGAGTCACGTAAATATTGTTTACTACCTTTTTGTCAGTAACACACACCAACTAACAGACCATGACGATTCAATCTCATATGGTGATTTTGATGAAAACGTCTCTGAACCTGAATTGAAATACAGTTTATAACTCAGCTCATGGAGTATATATTACAAATTGATACATAGTCTTTCTTCAGCCAGGAAAAGATAATGATTGTATTTCCTCCTAAACAATGTAAAACAAAGCGGTTTTATCCTAATGAGAGCTAGAAAGAGTACTTCACCATATCATCATACCATAGCGCTACAACCCTGGGTGGGTCCTGGCTGACTGTACAACTTTCTTCCAATTTGTTCGGTCTTTTTCAATATTATTTGTTATTACTGAAGGCAAGATAACAGGCAAAAGATCCAGAAAAAAATCTCCAGTATAATGGTCGGACCAAATAAAGGACATGCCTGGTTACTCATTCTGTGAAGCAAAACAACACAGACAGGAGAGAGATAGTTGGACAGAAATAGTAAGACAAATTACATGACACCACTACATCCTGTTGCAGAGAAAACACAGAGTATTAGGATTATATTTTGACTACAATATTTGTTTTGTGCCCTTTTTAGATTGATCCATTTGGTACTTGTACCCAGCAACAGTTAAAATGAAAAGTGATTAAATAATCTGGAGAAAACTAAGACTATTCTAGTTGCTTCTTAGTACTAAAAAAATGGGTAATAAGCAATTTGGATTTCGAGATGGTCTAGGAACTAGAGAGGCACTGAAATGGAGATAGTCATACTAAAAAACTACCCATCAAACGTGGAGTACTACAGGGTTGTGTTTTGTGACCCAGTCTTTTTATTCTGTACTCTCAAGAAATCTTTAGGGAGGCTTTGGATGACAGACAAGAGGGAATAAGACTAGGCAGATGAGTAATCAACAATATCAAATACACTGACGATACAGCCGTTCCTGCAGAAAATTTACAAGAACTCCAGACATTAGTAAATATAGTCAGTGAAGCAAGTTATCAGAGAAGCCTTAAAATCAATATTTCAAAGACAAAGTGAATGACAGTTGCAAATATGAATATAGATCAAGGTCTGCTTTCTCTTAATGGAGAGCATATAGAATGGGTAAACCATTTTAAATACCTAGGCAGCTGGTTAAATGTAAATTGCGACTCTGATGAAGAGATAATAACCAGGATCAAAATATAACGTAATACTTTTATGACCTAGAAACCAGTTTTATGTAACAGAAACCTGTCGATGAATATTCGCAAGAAGGTCCTAAAATATTACGTGTAGTCTATCTTATTGTATGGTTGTGAGACATGGACGTTAAAAACCACAATGATAAATAAATTAGAAGCATTCGAATTGTGATGCTATCGACAAATCCTAAAGATAATGGGGGTTTCGCACACTTCCAATGAAGATGTTCTTTAAATGATGAATTCAGAATCTGCTCATAAACATCATAAGGAGGAGGAAAACAGAATACTTCTGCCATATAACTAGAGGACCTAATTACCATCTACTTCGCCTTTAATACAAGGAAAAGTGAAGGGAAAGAGATGGATTGGCCGAAAGAAACTTTCATTGCTGCATAATATTAGAGAATATTATGGTTCCAGAGTAGAAGAATTATTTCGCTCAGCTGTCAAAAGAGAAAGGTTTCAGGAACTTGTAAACGTGATGACAGTCAACATCTGAATTCAGACACGGCACCTTAAAGAAGAAGACTAAAAAAACTGGTGATAAAAATTAGGTGTTCAAGGAGTTACATGTGATTGTACTACACTCACCTTCACGAAAAACGGGCACCCCAAAAAATGGGTCATTTTTTCAACATGTTATAGCCTTATTCTTTAACAATATCGCTGTAATAATATTGTTCCTAGACAGGTAAATTTTCATTGTATTCCGGGTGTACCAATCAAACTGGTTTTTTTCTCAATTTTCACAACACCCTGTGGAATATTCTAGCCTGTATAAAATATTGAAATTAAAACCCAACTATAGCGCCAGGTTTTCTTAACAGTCTGTTTTTTTATTTATTCACTTATGTTGGATAATAAAAACGTTAGGGACTTTAACTTTAACAACTAGCCATGTTCTTTATCAATACTAGGTGTTTCTAAATAAGTGCGACAAACTTTAAGGGGTAATTCTGCATGAAAAAATAATGACCGTTAGCTTGATAAACCTATGTCCGCAAATGCTTTGTTTCCGAGATATGGTGTGGGGGCCTCTAAAAATCTACCCGATCTTAACAAAGCCCCGAGATTCAAAATTAAATAACAGACTTAGTACTTTTACTTTCTATAATCAGCTTCAATTAAAGAGCTTGCAAAATTATTAAATGGCGAAAAATAAACAGTGTATCTTTAAAATGGATAATTATAACACACCGCATATAATTAAAATGTTTGTATAATGTTTTACTGTAACCCGGAATGGTCAAACGTGCATTACAGTATCTCTTGTGAAAATATTAGGTTTTAAAGGTTCTTTTTTACCGGCAACGTGAGAACCACACACATCCAACCAATATCTCACTCATTAATATTCTGAATACAAAAAGTATTTCGCTATCTGGCCGAAATTCTCTTTTCCTGCACCAAGGTTAAATTCTTCCCAGCGATTCGAAGGTTTTTGCCGATTCAACGAAACAATGAACTGATTTGTATCTGACGTAATTATTATCAAAACAAACAGATAAGTGGAAGGAGGTTGCTGTGCCCATATTACAAAAATATTCACTACCCAGCGCTTTTAACGCTTCTCAATAAACTAACGGTTTTGCATACAGGTTGCACACAAAACAAGCAACAATTATAAAATGGCTCGAAGACACGGGATGTTGAATTTTTTCTTACAAACTAAAGATTTATTTATTGCTCTAAAACCTGTTGAGATATGCAAATGAAATTTGGTGGGTTTTAAGAGGTAGTTATTGAGCATTTTTTGACATACAATTAAAAAAATTATATTCACAATTGGTGTGCATGCGGGTAATATGATTGGGCAATATGACCCATATGCATGATGAATATAAAATTTTTAGTTGTATGTCAAAAAAATGCACAATAACTACCTCTTAAAACCCACCAAAGGGTTTATCAAGCAAACAGTCATTATTTTTTCATGCAGAATTACCCCTTTAAGTTTGTCGCACTTATTTAGAAACCCCTTGTATTGATAAAGAACATGGCTAGTTGTTACAAGTCCCTAACTTTTTTATTATCCAACATAAGCGAATAAATAAAAAAACAGAATGTTAAGAAAACCTGGGGCTATAATTTGGTTTTAATTTCAATATTTTATAAAGGCTAGACTGCTAGACTATTCCACAGAGTGTTGTGAAAATTGAGAAAAAACTCAGTTTGATTGGTACACCCGGTATACAATTAAAATTTACCTGTCTAACAACAATATCATTACAGTGATATTGTTAAAGAATAAGGCTATAATGTGTTGAAAAAATTACTTAAATCGGACAACAGGTTTAGGAGATACGAGACATTAAAAATGACCCATTTTTTGGGGTTCCCGTTTTTCGTGCCAGTGAGTGTAGAATTTGACAGTTGGAACCCATCATTGATTTTTTTATGACCAACCCAGGGATAATTAATTTATAACAAATCTAGATTACTATACCATTGTACAAACAGATGAGGATTTAGAAAATATTTAACAATACTCATATATGACACATATCTTTATTGTTCCTTTTTCATTTCAAATTGTACTAGATATTCCATTTCAACAGGATGTATAATAGGCCCTACAACAATTAAGGAATGTAAAGGTCCACCTAAATCTACAGTTGACATATTCTTTAAGCTACAAGTTACAATTTTCTGTGATTCTGACCCAACTCTAGCTAGTCCTACACATACATTTTTTTCACTTATACCAGGATCTTCACCCTGCTCTTTCCTCTTATCTATTATCTGCAGAAGTTGTAGCGCAGCTTCACTAACCATCATGAATTTGGGTGGCATATATACTTTCTTTTTCATCGTTAAACTCTCTAAAGTTGGTTCTTTTACCTTAATATCAAGTAAACAAAGTGTATGTAGTCTATTCTTAACATTGTTAACGATTTTATCAAAGAAACTATCAGGTTGCCATTGATCCGTCCAAAAAGGAATCGAAACTGTTTCACCAAAACTGTAGAGTTGTAGCCCACAACAACCTACGGCATTTAGTATAGATGCATTATGAACTACTTGAAATTTGATTCCTTTTTCCTTTGCCCGAAGAATAAAATCAGTATGGGTCGTAGCACCAAAGGGATCCCCCACAACTAGTAAAGCAACATCTTTTTCTTCAGCACCTGCCAATATGTCATCAGCTCCCAATTCAACTAAGTCTCTGTCGGCCACAATTAAGGGTCTTCCATAGAACTTTTCCAATTCTTCCTTACCACAAGTCAATATTGATGTATAGGCTTCTAAATACACTCTGTCACATTTTTTAACTATTTCTAGCCCCTTGACTGTTATATCTTTGGGATCTCCTAGACCTAAGCCAATTATATAAAACATTTTCAGCAATGATACGATATACGATTATTAAAATTATTACATTAAAAAGTTAAAAACATATGTTAAAAAAGATAACAACATAACCAATAATATTAATTAAGGTTAAGAAACATTGTATCTTCTTCTTTTTTTTATTTTATATTCCTTTTTTTGGATGACATAGACATTAGTCATTCAGCCAGTTGCAATAGATTCTCCAGTCAGACAAATAAGTGACGGATCTGCGAGGAGGGAAAATAGGGAAATTTCCCCCCTAACAAGGTCCAAAATTAAAGAAAAACATTGTTGAAACATAAGAGGTTTGTTCCAACACAACGAAAAACCGTCATGAAACGGTCACGAAACTGCGCAGTAAACAAAATAATGCTATCTGCGCGCAGTTTCGTGATCGTTTCATGCCCCACCCACTCTTCTATTGTTTCATGACGGTTTTCGTTGTGTTTGAACAAACCTATATAATTAGCCGGAATGAAACCATAGATATAATAATACGTAGATTAAGCAAGGTAGGAAAAATAGCGTAACGCCAGTAGTGGGTGCGTTCACCAGACCAGTGCGCTACGTCAGCGCTCTGAAACTGTTTAAGATTTTTCGGGTGAACGTCATGTCAATTTAGGCTAAACTTCAACGTGTTGACGAAGCGGTCGCCATTTTATTGAACGTAGTATTGAAAATGTTTATTTTAACAATGGTTTTAATTATAAAGTAATTGAAACTTAGGAGATACATAATTGTATATGCTCACGAAATTGTAAATCTGTGTATTAAGGAACAATATTTTCAACATAATTCATATTTACGTGATAATTATTGAAGATATTCTTCTTTAGCGGCGAATCGATTGAGGGTAAAATTGTACATGATCCGCGCGCCTGCGGACACTGACAGTATGTAGTTCATTGCTAATCTTTCAAGATAGGTATGTATGTATCTGTAACCGTGCAAATAAGTCATTAAAAGAATATATTAGTGGTTTTAGGAAATGTATTATTTATTATAATTCTTGTGTTTTTGGATTTGTGTTTCCCTGTAGTAAAATAATAGAATATTATGTAAGCATAACATTTTTACACTATATGTCGCCGTGTTGTGTAATTATATCCGAAACTTACATGTCTATTTCTAGGGCCTCGCTGGAGTAGTGGGAAATGCGTTAGCACTGAGATTGGAAGGTTGCGGGTTCAATTCCTGGGCGATTCATATTTTTTTTATTTTTAGGAATTTTCAACATAAAAGGTGATAAAGGGAAAAGTTAACTCAAAAGGGAATTTCTGTTCCAGTCCAAATTGTATAATATTAAAAAAATCAAAATATTTGAAAATAATTAAACATATCTTCTCAGATTTTGTAAACAGGAGGGAATTTTTTTATAAAAGTGGGAATTTTTAAGGTTGACGGAAAAAGCTTACTCGACGGTTGCAACACCAAAGCCGTGTGTTTTGGCCTTAGGGGATGGAAAATTTTTTTACCCTCTCGAAAAAATTTTCCATCCTCTAAGGTTTTGGCCATAGATAAGGGGGTGGTTTGGCATGTTTTGATTCTGGAATGGCCCGTATTGAACTAAATTCAAATTCCAACGATGTAATGGTAAATGGTAAAGTTATTTCAATTATGAAAACGAATTTTTAATAATAAACGTTAATACAATTAATGTTTAAACTTTTTTACCATACAACAATTTTGAAATGGAATTCGTCCAATACTACCTACATACATAAATTTTATTAATTATTCTAAAATATAACGAAGTTGATAATCTATAAGGCTAATATTATTCATACTTCCTATACATTATACATACATATTATTTTTAAGATATTTTAAAAGTATCTACTTATAAGTATGTGTCAAGAATGTGCTTATAAGTATGTGCTAAGAATATTCGATAAAGGTATATTCTCAGAATAGTATCTACTTATAAGTATGTGTTAAGAATGTACTTATAAGTATGTGCTAAGAATATTCGATAAAGGTATATTCTAAGAATAAACTTTTACGAATATTCCGAGTTACTACGTACACGAATGTACTCAGTATATTCTGTACGAGAATATACTTTAAAGTATATGCAAAGAACATGAAATTTAGAATGTTTTTTAAGGTACATGCTATGCTTGTACTACGCATATACTAAAAACAATATACTCCGAAGAATGTTGGTAGTATATGCTTAGAACATGATACGAACATCATTGTTATGTGGGCACTTGCTTCTCGCACATTCCTTTTAAGCAAGTCTTTAGGTGGTTGAGAATCAAAGTTAAGGTAGTTTTAATTTTAATGTTAATCTAACGTATCATATACGTGCATTCGTTATTTAACCCTCAGAAGGTGACGTGCAGTGACGCCTGACGCCTAGTTTGTCGCTTTATAAAGCTAGCAGTACCTAATAGTAGTAGTGTTCACGCCATGTTCACGTAGGTACCTATTTGATACGTTAGCTTAAACTCAAAATGAAAACTGCCATAACTTTGGTTATCGACAACCTAAAGGCTTTATTAAACGCTTAAAATTTATTTCTTATCTATTTTAATAATGTGTTGAGCTCTTATTGGCACGTTATTGGTCGAAATTTTGTTTGTCACCCTGTGTCACGTTACATTGGTATGGTCACGTATGGTAGTACTGCGTCTACAGCTGATTTTAAGGATTTTATAAAATTTATAAATTTTTAAATTCTTATAAATTTAACATTTTAATATTAACCAGAATTTTCATCTAAACTGTTTGAGGTTGATTATTTGTGTTTTTATTTCGTTTTGATATTTGAGCTAAAATATTTGCATTAGAATGATCTCAGTTTGATCCAAATTAGGAACTACTGTATTTGCCTCTATTAAAAAATTATGCAACATGAAATCCAAAGTTATAGTTTGAACTTTGCTAAATATATGGTTATTAGTAGAACACTAGTCCATATATTATTAAGTATCAATAAAATATTTATAAATAATACCTACAAAAGCACAAATAAATTCTTCAAGACATATGATCCCATTTCAACCGCCATTATGACATTTAGATGTTTTACCAGCAGGTTTTACGTTTTTGCATTTTGCGCAGAAATTGGCGCAGTTCTTGTACAAGAATCTGTGTCTGACACAAATTCTTGTGTATGACACTATCTTGTATCTGTGTATGACACTATGCATTTTTTTGACATATCAGAAACGATACAAGAAAATACATAGTGTCATACAGCCTTAAGGTTGACCTGTAGGGGAAAGTTGGATAAAACGGGATAGTCGGATAAAACGGGATACCTAGCCTAGAGACCCAACTAGTGGTGCTATCAATCGGACAACGACGAAAACTTGTTATCAGTCGTCATTTTAACATTCTCAGTTCGTTTTACCTCGATGCCACTATTTGATGAAAAGTTGTTGTGTTTAGAGTTGTTTGACTCTATTTTTTTAATACTTTGTACTTTTAAGTGCGTTGTTTTCTACATTATACTGCCTACCTATATAAAAATATAATTCCGGTGACTATTACATTTAATTAAGCAGTCATTAACGAATATTCTCATGTGAAGTCTACCTAATTTTACTTTCACATTTAGGCAGCAGCCATTTTTGTTTTGAAAAATGTCTGAGTTTGACAAAACGGGACACTTATGAGTTGGATAAAATGGGATACAGATTCTTATGTCCTGTTTTATCTACCTATTTATTTGTTGGCCTATTAATTTTTTAAATAGAGATATAAAGCGGTTTCTCATACCGCAGAGAAGAACAACATATTTTTATGTGACTTTTTTTCTGATATACGTACCTAATCCTAAATAAAAGGTCTTATTTCCCATTTTGCCATAAAACATAAAAAACGCCTATTTTTAAGTTTCTAACTACTGAAGATATTATTCTTTCAATAGTAAATTTTACTATACAGTTTAATGTCTACTTAATTTAGACATAAATTAAATTTTAGATAATTTTATACAAAACATTAAATATTATAAACCTATCCCGTTTTATCCAACCGTGGTTGGATAAAACGGGATGTGTAGGACTTTAATAAATATATTTTTTGCTATTTTCCAGTTATTAAAAATAGCTAAAGATATGTATTTTGTGTGCTGCAATAAATGTTATACCTATGGAAAATAATATTATGATAATTTCTTTAACATATTTTAAGTAGTAAAAGTAAACAAGAATGGTATCCCGTTTTGTCCAACTCGCCCCTACTGATCCGTTTAATGGATAAAAATTATTTGACATGTAAATTTTTAAATACGTATTTTTTCCAAATCTTCAAAACATTAAAAATGGTACATTTTTCATAAATGATACTAATCAGTGATTTTAGCTGCCGTGATGAAATGTAGCCTGCCCGCAATTGCTATTTTCTTGAGGAATCGTATTAACGCTCTATCGTATTACGGCTCTCTGGGCCAACTTAGCCGTAATCCATACAATATAGCAGCCACTTCGAAGCAAGTTAGTCCAGAAAGCCACTGCGCATCCGCTAGGAAAAATATTCCGATTCGGATTTTTTGCACAATCTTACTCAAAAAGGACCACTTTTAACAAATTTGCATGTTGCCAGGACCAAAAGTGGGTCAAAAATTTTTAAAAGGTTTTTTTTTTTGTTTTTTTCCTAAAATTATTTTTTTGCATGGAACAAAGTTTTTTTAGGATTTTTGGATCATTCCAAACAGAAAAGATATTTAGTGACTTTTCTCTAAAATTGATAGTTTTTGATATATAACCGATTAAAAATTGAAAAATTGCGAAATCGGCCATTTTTTACCCTCAAAAACTATGTGAAAAACTGAAAATTTGAATGTTGCCAAGGTAGGTAGATATTCTTTAAACATCGATTGATGAAATCCCGAAGAGTTTTTTGCAATACAATATTCAAAACTCGTTTGTTTTTTAATTGCTAATAAAGCGTGCGCGACACTATTTTCCACCGTTGCATGTGTATACAGTATGGTGCAAATGAAAGGAATAAATTCGTTATTTCGTAAACCGGCGACTTTAAAGAAAAATCCGGAAACAGGTCGATTTTTATTTTTAAGTTATGATATTGTGGCATATATGGTATACTAGTGACGTCATCCATCTGGGCGTGATGACGTAATCGATGATTTTTTTTAAATGAGAATAGGGGTCGTGTGCTAGCTCATTTGAAAGGTTCTTCAATTCTCTATTCAGTAATATAAACATTTACATAATTACTTATACAGGGTGTCCAAAAAAAGATTTTAATTAAATTATTTGAAAAAAAAGAAGAATGTATGTAATTTATGTAATTCTAAATACATTTTACTGTTACCCGAAAACTAAAAAATGTTTATTTCACAACTAAACATTGCTTTTCGATTAAATTCAATGTTCAAGCCAGCTTTCGCCAGCCACCTGCCTCTTGGAAGTTTGAACATTTAATTTAAGCGAAAAGCAATGTTTATTTGTGAAATAAACTTTATTTTCTGATTTGTGAAAGCAGTAAATTGTATTTTGAATTAAATAAATTACATGCATCCTTCTTTTTTGTCAAATAATTTAATTTAATAAAATTTTTTTTACACCCTGTATAAATAATTATGTAAATGTTTATATTTCTGAATAGAGAATTGAAGAACCTTTCAAATGAGCTGGCGTACGACCCCTATTCTCATTTAAAAAATCATCGATTACGTCATCAGGCCCAGATGGATGACGTCACTAGTATACCATATATGCCACAATCTCATAACTTAAAAATAAAAATCGACCTGTTTCGGGATTTTTCCTTAAAGTCGCCGGTTTACGAAATAACGAATTCATTCCTTTCATTTGCACCATAATGTATACACATGCAACGGTGGAAAATAGTGTCGCGCACACTTGGTTAGCAATTAAAAACAAAGGAGTTTTGAATATTGTATTGCAAAAAACTCTTCGGGATTTCATCAATCGATGTTTAAAGAATATCTACCTACCTTGGCAACATTCAAATTTTCTGTTTTTCACATAGTTTTTGAGGGTTAAAAATGTCGGTTTTGGCAATTTTTCAATTTTTATTCGCTTATATGTCAAAAACTACCAACTTTAGAGAAAAGTCAATGAAGATTTTTTCTGTTTGGAATGATCCAAAAAATCTAAAAAAACTTTGTTCCATGCAAAAAAAAATAATTTTAGGAAAAAAACAAAAAAAAAAACGTTTAAAAAATTTTTGACCCACTTTTGGTCCTGGTAACATGCAAATTTGTTAAAAGGAGTCCTTTTTGAATAAGATTGTGCAAAAAATCCGAATCGGAATATTTTTCCTAGCGGATGCGCAGTGGCTTTCTGGACTAAGTGTGATTCGCGCGGCCTGTAAGCAAAATAAGCTTCAATCGTATATGATTCGCGCGGCGTTCAACGTGTTGTTCAACTCTACAAACCGTATATTTTCTACAAACATTTTATACTATAATTTTTTCGATATTCTGCTGTATTTTGCCAAATCTTCAAAACATTAAAAATGGTAAATTCTCGATTAATAATATTAATCCTTAATTTTTCTATGAACTGTAGACTCTCTGCAATTGCTTTTCTCTCGAGGAATCATATAAAAACTCCAAAAGCGTATATTTTCTGCAAATAATTTTATACCATAATTTTTTCATGGACTAGGTATACTAAAATTTGTTAAAAATCCGCGGGCTTCCCCTAAAAAAGTGACCGAAAAGTAAAAATATTGCTGATAATATTATACAATAATATATATTTAAAACAATTCTCGACTACTCTTAAATTCTCAATAATTTGTTGAGCCTTTGTAAAGATGGAATATTTAAATTACTAAATCACAGAAGTGAAAAATGTATACCGAAATACTTAATATCATTTTAATATAAAGAATAAGTAGAATCTCATCTCATTTTATGCGCCACGTTTTATTCGCCATCTTCCCGTTTCCTAATATTCACAAAGTCGTGATGAAATACATTTCCATTATTTATATTCCGTTTGTCATAAAATTTCTGGTTCCATTAACCCGTGATATATGGGAATCCATTACCTCTATTTTTTATTTTTGTTTCTTACACCCATCACTAGAGCAACAGGTTGCGATAATAAAATTAAAACAGTAGCACACTGGCCCGATGTGACATTTAATGTTGTAAATAAAACAAGCAATTGGACTTTCCTAGGTTTTCTCCCAAAGTAATTGAAAGTAGAATTGGAAATCGATATTTGAACCCTTCGTGTAACTTTGCGTCGATTGATATACGATTTGACTAATTTCACATTTTTGCCGAACTTCCGGTCATAACTTTTAACCAGAAATTACATCCAAACCGGAACTACATACAGCTAGACTTTTCAATACGCAATGTACTATTTTTGCGACTATAATGTGACACTACCGACTATTACACATTTTTAATCGAAAGTCATAAAAACCTGATGTCTTGCTAATGCTCGTCGAGTAATATATGGCTTGTACCAGTTCGGCGACTTTAACTGTTCAATCTCAAATTAATCCCTTAATTTGTAATCTCACATTTTTTCTTAACTTCCTAAACTTTTATAGTTTCACCGTGTATAATTGAAACATTGGGAAACATCGAGTAATATTTTAATAATTAGAGTCCATTCAACCTGCAAACTTAATAAATTGCCAAATAATATATTTTCCAATTGAACTTTATAAGTTTTGCAATAGCTTCGTTTAAACTGTAGTTGCAATATTTCAACATACAAAGTCCGTAGTTCGGTTGTCATGCAACTTATTGATGAATTGTATATTTTGACGAGATTATAAATTAACCAAAGGGACTATTTTGGGTTGCAGTCTAATTGAAATAGTTACCTCGTTAACAAGTGCGTAAGTCGTTGTTAGAAGTTACGCCGAGAGTAATTATTATCAGTAGCTGTCATTAAAGGCAGTCTATCATAGAAAGTTACCTGAACAACATCTTAGTGTAATTATACGTAGCTGTCAATAAAACCATATTTTTTACTCCACACTCAAACATTTATTTACCATCGTCGATCGAGAAGAAGCGGACAAAGGGGCATTACAAAACAATTCGATCCTGAGATCTACGTCGAATTGTCCATTGGTCCTTCGAGCCGGATCTGAACCAGCGACCTATGGATAACTACAATTTTGTACGCCAGATATAAGAATTATACTGCAAATATATTTAAAAAATTTAATTTTTGACCTTGTTTATCTCTCTAACCTATCACTGGAATGTGCTTTACAATTGGTTTTAGTTTCGTTATAATCGGCGTTCTGGGAAGATCGTAATTTACAGTTTATTATTTGTTGTTTCCGGTGGTGGACAACATACGCCACGATTATAGTAATATAAGTATGTAGTAATATAAGTACATTTTTCAATTGTTTCTTAGTTATTATGGCACAAAATATACTTTTCTTTATAAACAATATTTTTTTCATGTAAAAAATCACATTTCAAAAAAATTTTTTTTAGTATTTTTATTTATCATGGAATCAGATTCCAGTTCTAAATCCAAATTGATTTACTGAGAAGAAACTCCAAGTATTCACTGATGCCGAATAAGGTTTATAACAAACAACTAAGCGCATTAAAAAAAATAAACAAATCCGCCGGTTTTAAGAGTATTTTCTTGTGGCGTATAAAGTACGCCACGCGTGTAGTTATGTTATAACTTGATGCGCGGGTAGTTAAAGGTTAAAGAGGTACCTAACATCAGTTGCAACCCTGCAACCGGAATTCCGAGGTTAAATTTCTCACATTTAAAACTGTGATAACATACACAGAATGAATAATTACTCCGTTATTTAAATGTATGTTCAACATATAGTATAGGGTATTATGGGCCATTCCACGAACATACGCCTGTTTTGGATTACTTCGACAACGAATATTTTACTGTGCAACATAAGAAGTACGAAAGTAAATGGCGCTAATAATTATTCTAATAAACAACAATGTAATTTGAAATTTACTTTCGTTCTTCTTATTTTGCATAGTAAAATATTAGTTGTCGAAATAATCCAAAACAGGCGTATGTTCGTGGAATAGGGATAGTAAACCTCAGAAGGTTAGTGTGACGATATTCGATATACTAATAATAAACTTAGGACCGAGGGAATTAATTAATTAGGAGTCACATTTATTTTTCAACGCGAAATAAATGCATAATGATGGAGGTATCTAACTCAACGCATCAGATCGTAGGATAAGGATTGCGTTCAGAACACGTAGTTGTTGGGTAGGAGAGGGATTTATTCGATTTCGCTCAACTCACAAAATCGACGGGCTTCGGAAAGCTTCGGAATACATTCAGCGCACCTATTCCGATAATTAGTTATTCTCCGTTCAACACACATAATGAAATTAATAATGGATTCCTGTTCGGTCTTTTATACTCTCAGAATCGGTATAAGAACATGTTTTGTTGAATACAGAGGCGTACTCTAGACCTAGACGATAAGAGACGATTATCATTACAATACAATCCTTGAGGTATAGGCTCTCACTCAACGCCTCATTCCTATGAGGAATATTCGCGGCTCTCACTCAACGTCGGAGGTATATTCGCGGACAGATAGACAGGCATGAAACCGGAATATATATTTGTTTTCGTCTTGCTAAGGCGCTTCGATTAATATATAGCTTGTACTGTTTCGGCGACTTTAAAATAGTAATTCAGGTTGCAACTCTAAAACCGGAAGTCCGAGGTCAAATTTTTCACCTCTAATACCATTTTTCGGTTATAAACTCTTCTTCGACACCTCATTTGGCCTTCTATCTGTTTTAATAATGAAGGAGTTATATTCGCGGACAGACAGACGGATGGAGGGACAGGCATGCAACCGGAAGTATATATTTGTTCTCGTCTTGCTAATGCGCGTCGAATAATATACAGGGTGTTTGGTAAAGAATGGGCCATAGCTTAACCTTAGATTCCTGAGCTTAAAATATGTCGATTTAAGTTAACTTACCTTAGTACAAAAGTTGATAATAACCTAAATACAGGGTGTCAAAGTTAAACTTTTATTTTATCTATTTTTGAATATATCCTGACAGGCTTGGGACAACAACACGAAATTTGGTAAGTGGTGCTGGTATTGTACAATCTACTAAATTAAGTTAAACAAACGTATCTGGCTACTACAGAGGCGTACGACGGGGGAACGTGAATGGCTGACCCTTCCCAAATTCTACGCCACTGGCGAAATTGCTATTTTAGTGCAATTTTTTGATTCTCCAATAATTTCTATGTAAAAAAACAGACTTATCATTCGTAACGATAAAGCCATTAGTTTTCGAGATATTTGAAGCTAAAAACGAAGGAGCATAATACATTAATCAAAATAAGTGTGTCTTTTAACTCTTTACTCAAAATATGGGCCTCGACAAACATCAGCAGAAGAACAAAGCTACGATTATTTGAAACTAATGTAACGTCTGTCCTGGTATATGGAGCAGAAACATGGGAACACCATAAACAATTCTTTCAGAAAATACAATACTTCATTAACAGGTGCCTACGTATTATACTAAGAATATTTTGGCCAAACAAAATCACTAATGACGAATTGTGGAGAAAAACAAATGAAGAGAAGATAGAACATACAATAAAAACGGAAATGGAAGTGGATAGGACACACCTTACTTAAACCAGCAACAAATATTGCTAGACAAGCTCTACATTACAATGCTTAAGGCAAAAAAGAAAGGGTAGACCACTTATAAGTGGAAAAGAACAATAGAGAAAGAACTCAAAGAAAATAATTTAACATAGAACGATGCAAAAAAGATAGCAAAAAACAGAAGGGAATGGAGAAAACTAGTAAACAAAATTGGACGGAACTCAACAGATGATGCGTGGGACTAGCAACTTCACCATGATACCTTATGCTACTTGAAACACCGCAACAAGGTGCCCTTTGCTAAACTTGGAGATGTATGATTATGATGATGATATTTATATAAAAAACTCAGCCAATAGGTAGTCCCAAGGATTCTGCATTCCGACCTATAGAGATTTTCTCTTTCTCTAGATAGATGTCGCTAACGCGTCCGTACGCTATAATATTTTAAAATTTTGCTTAGTGGGACAGCCAGAATTAGTTCGCTTCGGGATACACCACAGGAGGCTCTGAATACTCTGAAAAGAAAAACTTAGGTCAGCCGAGTGGTCGAGAGGATGAACCGAACGATGGGTAAACACTTGTCCAAAGTTGTATCTGAACATCAGCGAGATTGGGACCAACACATTCATATTCCTGATGGCCTACCGCTCGGCCGTGAATGAAACTACAGGTCAGACACCAACCTGCGTGATGTTGGGTCGTGAAGTTCGTTTGCCCTGCTACCTAGAGTTTGGCTGCAGACCTTCCGAGGAACATGTTGTAGGCGAAGAATACGTCGACCGCCTGAAGTTACGAATGAACAACATTCATGAACTTGCCCCACAACATATCCAGATAGCCAGTGATAGAATGAAAGATCAATATGATTCTCGATGCAAGAATGAAAGCTTTGAAGTAAATGATCTTGTTTGGCTTTATACTCCACAACGTCGTTGAGGCTTGTGTCCTAAACTGCAAAGACAATGGGAAGGTCCGTATGAAGTTAAAAAGAAAATAAATGACGTAATATAAAGAATTAAGAAGTTACCAAACGGTAAACCAAAAGTTATTCACATAAATCGTTTTGCACCATATGCTGGCTTAAATGAAACAGAAGAAGCCCGAGTCCTCCAACAGGAGGTGAAAGATGCATCGCAGCCAAGTTTTAAGGAATTTATGTCAAATTACGCAGAGAGAAAGAGTGCTAGATTCGGCGTGACAACAGATGTTCAGCAAGATCTGTTTAGTGTTCTAGAAGACGTCTCTCTAGCCCACTGTGTTGCCCAAGACCTTGAGATGACTAAAGGAATCTCGTCAGAAAGTATTCAACAGAAAGTTCGGCCGCCTGGACGAGTTAAGAACTCAGCAGCCTAATATTGGAAGAGTACTGCGATTGGAAGATGGTCCTCGATCTTTGCTGTATATGGTGACCAGGAAGTCTTATGCGCACACGCAAAGCTACGAGAACATGGCGTGCTCTAACTAATTTGAAGAAAATCGTGTGTAATTATGACATCAAAAATTTGGCTTTACCAAAAATAGGCCATGCAGTAGAAAATCTGGATTGGAAGATTCTGAGAATCATGCTTGAAATGATCTTCAGAGAAACCGGCGTACGAATTACTGTGTGTTGCATTAACCCAAAGATCTCGTATCATTCAAAGACAGTAGACTGTTACTTCTTCTTGAAGGGTGTATGCAGAGCTGGAGAGTCGTGTAGATTCCGCCATCTTGGGCCTCTTAAGAGGGGAGCTGTGTAACAAAAGAGAACTCTTGACCGACCCCCGTATAACGGTACACAACTCAGAATGACGCTATCGAATGTTCGAGGAAGCGGAGGAGGGTTAAAGTGTGTTCGAGAACTACCTGTAGGCGTCACGACCTGATAGTTAGAGATGAGCGTGGAATTGTTCCAGAATAACGGCTGAGGTACAAATAGGAACTGATTTTGTAAATAAGTTTAGTTTAAGCTAGAGTTTGTAAAAGAAAACTTGTATAAATAATTAATAAAGACGTATATAAATACGAAACGCTCGTATTATTACAGTATGTTTTTCAGTTATTTTTTCACATAAAAGTAAATTACATTTTAACAAGCCAACCGAATGTGTGTCTGTGTGCAATTAATTTGAAAGCAAGTACGCCGCTGAACCCAGGTACACAATCACAGCTGGATATAAAACCAAGATGAAAGACTTGATTAATAAGAACAATTTTTCACGGAAGCAGCAGGCGGAAACGAAGGAAATCCGCATCGTGCATTAGACATGATTTTAATCAAATTTAACTTTGATTACGATGGTTTATGTTATACATTATCTAACATACGGGAATATTTCAATCCGGTTTAAATTTATTTTCGAGGGGGATTGTAAAACACGGAAGTTGTTAAAAATAATGGGGAGTTTTATTTTTTAATGGCATAGTAGAATCTAATTTTAGTATAAAATAATAAACTTCTCGTCAAAAGTTAGGGATATAGAAAATTATGCTCATTTTCAATTTCCGTTAATTTTTTTATTATTTTAGATTTTTCTTTAGTATTTACACATTTGTGCAAAGGTTTACTCCAACTTCTTTTTTGTACTTATACAGGGTGGAAGAAAAGAAATGTTTTTCTTATGTTAAGTTTGAGACACCCTGTAGGGAGGACGGGGTACATATGTGAGTATACATCAGAATCGTATTGTAGTCTTATGTTTTGTGAAAATTTTGATTTTTGAATGTCGCTGATATCTTAAGAAACAAATCAAATAGACGGTTTTGTAGTTTAACATGTGTTTTAACCGAAACAAAAATCTAAGACACCTTGTAGGGAATAAAAGACACAAGGGTGAGTATACATCGATATTATGTTGTAGTCTGCTATTTTGCAAATATATAGGTATTTTTTAAATTTCTCTGTTATCTTTAATAACAAAGAAACTAGACGGTTTTACTCTATAATATATGTTTTAACCGACGACATGCGATATGTGAGGAGGCCTACGTGTCATACCATTAAGATGAAATTGTTTTCTACATATAGTGCGAAAGGGACAGAGTGTTTAAAGAAAAAAATCTAAAAGAGACTAAGTTTTCACTCTAATGGCATATAAAACAACATAATGCTATTCTACATCCCACCAGAATGAAAACAATGGGAACCTTCTCTGGTTACACCTCCGAGGCTTCTACAATTTGCAAGCCATACGGATGCTGAGACTAAGGAACATGAGGGAATTCTATAATTTACAATTCACGTCCCATCTGACGTGAATGGTTACCTTCATACTCCAATCAGAGTAAATGTAAATCAAAAATGAATAACCATTTTCAATTTCGTTGCAAAACGAAAATACAGCCGAACCATATTCTAGTCCAATCAGAGAGTGCAGCAAGCACCTCTACCGGTTTCGAAACTTATTAGTCTCTCATTAGGAGGCACATAATATGCTGCTCTCTCTGAT
The DNA here is from genome assembly GCF_917563875.1 of Diabrotica virgifera virgifera. Taxonomy (NCBI): domain Eukaryota; kingdom Metazoa; phylum Arthropoda; class Insecta; order Coleoptera; family Chrysomelidae; genus Diabrotica; species Diabrotica virgifera. The sequence continues at coordinate 236,793,752 of NC_065446.1, read as the reverse complement.
CCAACCAAATCAAACCCCAGCGTGCAGTCCCGGATTGCAACGAACGAAATGGCATAGATGCCCTAGCGGCAACTGCTAGCAAAAAGAATAAGTTTTCACTCTAATGGCATATAACACAATTAGTGATGTGAGTTGTAAAATTACATAACTTACGTTACATAAATTACACGTAACTTACGGTAATATTACATGATACCCGTAACTTAATGTAATTTATGTAATTTTTGGAATTTACGTAATTTATGAAATTTAACGTAACTTATGATAAATTTACATAAATTACCGTAATTTATGTAATTACTGGTAAAATTACATATATTATGGCAACTTATGCGCGCGCAATTGTCGTAAGTGCGGTGCGCCGGTGCCGGCGCGCGCGAACCAGTGGGTGCTATTACGCTCGTCGCTCGTTAGTCGTTCCTTAGTCTGAGTCAGGCAGGTTATGTTTACATTTCTGTTATTGTATGTGTAATGTGTATGTATAAGTTAGTTTTCGACTGTTCTTTCTCTATTCATTCACGCAGCGTTGGTTACTTTACATTTATTTATAAGGAAGCACAGAAACTATAAGGTAAGAAATATATTATTTCTACAAACAGCAAAACACGTGCCGGTGATGTCCATAGCAACCTTAGATTGGGAAACACAGGGGCGGGCCTATCGCATATCGACTGTACGTTAAATCTAACGCGCGTCATTTTATATGTGGCTACAGTACTTAATTCTGAATTCGGTTTACCAAGTTTTATTCGATTTTTTAGATTAGTTTACTGTACAATAACTATAAGAATGATAGGAGCAACGGGGTACTTGTGCATGTAGCATGTGTAATTGAATTACACTGACATAACTTACTAAATAAAAAATTTTGATAACGTTGAGGGCAAAATAATGTAGTTGTCCGATCCAGTATTCTGCTTATTCGAATTTCATTAAATTGTTACACAGATTCAATTTTAATCTTTCTTCTATTTAAGGATGCCTAACAATTTTTTATGCCCTCGTGCCCATCAAATACTTTGAAAAATAATGTTTTTTCCCTTCTTAATGTTTAAGTCTACCTGAATATTTTTTTTAGGTCATAAAACATGGTGAAACGTAAGACAGATATCTGGCTTTATTTTGAAGTGTTACCTGCGGGTTCTTCTAATCAAAAGACCATAAATGTGAGGTGTAAATTTTGCAAGAGTGTACATGCAAAAAATGCTACAAGAATGAAATCTCATCTTCAACAATGCACTTATGTGCCGCATATGATAAAACTTAAATTCAATATTTTAACTCCAAAGTCAAAGGGGAATCACTCTAAATTTCCATTTGAAACATCCATGAAAAAGATCACATCGGCAAAATTGGATAACGATAACACTGATGCTGCTTGTACTTGTACATCATCAACGGTTTCCACAGCATCAACATCTGCTTCTGATAACATTCATGTGGAAACACCTGTTTGCACAAAAATCAACAGAATACAATCATTTTGTGATCGAATGACACACGAACAAAATAACGAATTGAATATTTTGCTTGCTAGAGCTATTTACACCAGTTCAGCACCACATTCAATTACCGAGAATGAAGATTGGAAATTGTTTTTTAAAAAAATTAGACCTTCATACACCTTACCATCGAGATATATGTTATCAAATCGTCTCCTGACCGAAGAGTACGAGCGAGTTGAAGTTCAAGTTAATGATAAAATTAAGCAAGCTGACAATTTATCATTGCAATGCGATGGTTGGTCCAACTTGCGAAATGAAAGTGTAATTAATTTCATTGTTACAACACCCGAACCGTTATTTGTCAAATCAGTACTAACAAAAGCAGAGAAGCATACCGCAGAATATATAACAAAATTAATGGTTGAAGTTCTGGAGGAGTATGGACCTAAAAAATTTTTCGCTATTGTGACTGATAACGCAAAGAATATGAGGAAGGCTGTGAGACAATGTGAAGAGATGTATCCCCATCTTGTATCATACGGCTGTTTAGCGCACACATTACATTTATTGTGCAGCGATATTTTGAAATTATCTTCAATAGAGACACATTTGTCACATATTATACATATCGTTAAAACTATTAACCAGTGTCAAGTACTGAGAGCTCAATTCACAGAAATAAGAAATGAGATGAAGTGTGGAGTGTCTCTTAGCCTACCTGTAAAAACAAGATGGGGTTCACATGTAAAATGTCTTCAAGATCTGACTAAATGCAAGTCCGTCCTACAACGTCTAGCAATATCTCCAGATAAAACAATTCAAGATAGAATACGCAGCGCAAAAGCAAATTTACTTGATGAAGGATTCTGGATAAATTCTAGCGCTCTTGTTGAATTGCTTAAGCCAATTACTGAAGCAATAACACGTCTTGAAGGAGATTCTTCGTCAATTCATTTGGTTTGTGAAACTTTCGCGAAAATCGGTAGTAACATATCTACTCATTTAGAATGCGTGAAACTAACGGATTGCGAAAAAACAGAAGCGATGGATAAATTTATATCAAGGAAGGAATACGCCCTTCAACCGATCCATTTTGCCGCAGACTTACTAAACCCTCGGTCTGTTGGTGCAAATTTATCATCAGCCGAAAGGATTGAAGCGATGAAATACATTACTACTATGTCAACCACGACCACGATAGAGATTGGTGATGAAGGAGTGTCAAAGATTACTGAGGATTTAGGAAACTATTTAGCTAAAACAGACTTTTTTGGCGAAACATTTTTATGGAACATACTCGATAATGTCTCTTTGGTTACATGGTGGAAAGGATTTTGTGGACATTCATGCCTCTCCAAAGTTGCAGTCAGGATATTGACAATGCCGTGCACTTCTGCGGCAACAGAGAGAAGCTTTAGCTCCCAGAGCAGCATTCATACGAAGAGAAGAAATCGCCTAACAACTCAAAGGGCAGCAAATTTAAATTATATACAATATAATTCAAAATTGCTGAAACGTTCACGACAACATCACATACAAAGTCAATATCCTATAGAAGAGACTGTACAGAACAACGTTTCGATAGAAGGTAGAAACTTACAGAAGGAGATAGAAGTAATTGAAAACCATATTTCCGAAGAGGAAGAATTAGACGAGGTAATTTTAAATTTAGGCATTTTTTAGATATGTGATATGTGCATGTGATATATGCAGTTTGCTTCTTTTCCGATTTTCCAATGCATTCCACCGTTTTCGAATAAAAAATTATAAATCTTATGTTTTCAGACAATATCATCATGGCATTCAAATACAACAGGAAATGGAAATTCCGACGATGATTTTAATTTTGCTGACTTTGCAATGACCGATGATGAAATTGATCAAAGAATGGAAACTAGGGAACAGAGACCAGCACGCATTTTGAGACAAAGCAAAGTGAACATTTTAGAAAACGTCTTAATGAAATCGGTAAATTAGTGTAAACACATACATATTTATTGTTTATATTCCAAAATTATCAATTTCAGGGTAAAGGCACAGAACAACCCCAAAAAAAAACGGAAGTCGAGAAGGATACTTCAGATGCCGAAAACAAGGTAGTTAGATCTGTATATATTATATTATAAACCCATTATTTTTACTCTCTATGTTTACACTTTCCTATTTAATTTCAGGATGCAGTTCTGGATTTGCCGGAGATAAAAAAAATTACACAAGGCTCATTGGAAGAGCAAACAATTGAAACTTCGACGTTTTATAACAAGAAGGTCTCCAGTTGTCTGCGAAAAAGGAAGTTGTGATTTATAAAAGCCGCTTAAAACAAAACTAAAGAACCTATGTTTTCATTTCTTTATTATTTGTATGTATTTCTTATCCACTTTTCTTTATTTCATAAGTATGTAGTTACTTTGTGTTTATTATATTCAATATGAATGCAAACAATTGATTTTTTAATACAATGAACATAAATTACATAAGTTACATAAATTACATCTGGTTTGTAATTTTTGGGTAATTTTACACGTGTAACTTACAATTTCTGAAATTACACGTAATTTCACATCGCTAAACACAATATAATGCTATTCTACATCTCATGCATCTATATGATATGCCATTTATATGCCATTAGAGTTAAAACTTAGTCTTTTTGCTAGCAGTTGCCACAAGGGCATCTATGCCATTTCGTTCATTGCAATCCGGGACTGCACGCTGGGGTTTGTTTTGGTTGGATTAGAGAGGAGAGAGCAGCATATGTGCCTCCTGATGAGAGACTAATAAGTTTCGAAACTTGCTGCACTCTCTGATTGGACTAGAATATGGTTCGGCTGTATTTTCGTTTTGCAACGAAATTGAAAATGGTTATTTATTTTTGATTTACATTTACTCTGATTGGAGTATGAAGGGAACCATTTTCGTTGGAACTTTACCACGCTGAGCAGATGGGACGTGAATTGTAAATTGTAGAATTCCCTCATCTTCCTTAGTCTCAGCATCCGTATGGCTTGCAAATTATAGAAGCCTCGGAGGTGTAACCAGAGAAGGTTCCCATTGTTTTCGTTCTGGTGGGATGTAGAATAGCATTATGTTGTTTGATATGCCATTAGAGTGAAAACTTAGCCTTCTTGCTAGAAGTTGCCGCTATTGCATCTATGCCATTTCGTTCGTTGCAATCCGGGACTGCACGCTGGGGTTTGTTTTGGTTGGATCAGAGAAAGCAGCATATGTGCCTCCTGATGAGAGACTAATAAGTTTCGAAACCGGTAGAGGTGCTTGCTGCACTCTCTGATTGGACTAGAATATGGTTAGACTGTATTTTCGTTTTCCAACGAAATTGAAAATGGTTATTTATTTTTGATTTACATTTACTCTGATTGGAGTATGAAGGGAACCATTCTTGTTAAAACTTTACCGCGCTGAGCAGATGGGACGTGAATTGTAAATTGTAGAATTCCTTCATCTTCTTTAGTCTCAGCATCCGTATGGCTTGCAAATTGTAGAAGCCTCGGAGGTGTAACCAGAGAAGGTTCCCATTGTTTGCATTCTGGTGGGATGTAGAATAGCCTTATGTTGTTTTATACGCCATTAGATTGAAAAATTAGTATTTTTGCTAGCAGTTGCCGCTAGGGCATCTATGCCATTTCGTTCGTTGCAATCTGGGACTGCACGCTGGGGTTTGTATTGGTTGGATCAGAGAGAGCAGCATATGTGCCTCCTGATGAGAGACTAATAAGTTTCGAAAACGGTAGAGGTGTTTGCTGCACTCTCTGATTGGACTAGAATATGGTTCGGCTGTATTTTCGTTTTACAACGAAATTGAAAATGGTTATTCATTTTTTCATTTAAAAAAATCTGTGTAATGTACCTCTCGGTATTTAAAGGGCCTTCCTTTAAAGGAAATTCCGCCCCAAAACATCACAGAGCCTTCATTAAACAATCTCGTCTCTCTTATATTACGCTGTGCATACCGCTTACCTGGTCAACAATAACTCTTATAGGTGTCGATAACAACTGTTTACCTTATGAGCCTTTCTGTTTTTAAAGTTTTGTTAACTGTTACTTTTTATTGCTAACTTAGTTTTGTTTCAGTTAAAACACCTGTTAAAGAGTAAAACTACCTATCTTCTTTGTTTCTAAAGATATCAAGGACATTCAAAAAAGAAAATGTTCACAAGACATTAGACTACAATACGATTTCGATGTATACTAACATTTGTACCTTCACAGGGTGTCACAAACTTAACATAAGAAAAACATTTATTTTCTTCCACCCGGTATAAGTACAAAAAAAGTTTGAGTGAACCTCGGTACAACTGTATAAATACTAAAGAAAAATCTAAAATAATAAAGAAATTTAGCGAAATCCGTTAATTTGTTCACGAAAAAAAATCAACTATGAAAATGAGCATAATTTTCCATATTATCCCTAACTTTTGACGAGCAGCTTATAAGCTCTTATGGTTTAGTCATTAAATCGAATATTCAAAGTAATTAATTAAAAAAATGACAAGTAATTAATTGAGACATTGAAAAAGCAAGACACAGTAAACCTTTAACAAGTAATTTGTTTTATAGAAGGTTGTGACATATTTTAGAACCCTCAAATCCTTTTCCTAAGCACCCCTTTGGAATGTTCTTATTACTCTTCGAATATTAATTAGTCTGGAGATCAACAATTAAATAAAAGCCAACTCCGATTTAAGTTGATTTCATAGTCCACTGTCGCGATATCTGCAGACGTGAATTTATAGTTGTGTTATCGAGACCTCACCTTTAAAACGGTAAGTTAAAATTATTTGTGGCTCTCGTTAAAAAATAAAATACAGAAAGATCTTCTTATTTTCCTAGAGTCTACCCCCTGACTGGAATTTATTTACGTGCATAGATAGCGACAATGTATCACCACCTATGCAGTTTTAACGCGGGGCTACTTACGAGCCGCCTTTCGTTAATATGTCACCAATTTTCATTCATCATCGCCTTTTTGCCGATAAGGACATACCTGAGGGTATACCCTATTCCACGAACATACGCCTGTTTTGGATTACTTCGACAACGAATATTTTAATGTGCAAAATAAGAAGAACAAAAGTAAATTGCAAATTACATTGTTGTTTATTGGAATAATTATTAGCGCCATTTACTTTCGTACTTCTTATGTTGCACAGTAAAATATTCGTTGTCGAAGTAATCCAAAACAGGCGTATGTTCGTGGAATGGCCCATAACGCACCTTTGTTTTTGTGTCGATTTTTCCACACCGACTCGTTTCTTACCTTTTGGTTCTTTAGAGTTGGTCGACTCTTGAATTATTAAGGCATTTTATATTTAATGAGTCCTATTTATATTTAACGATAGAAATTTTTACATATAAATCGTACCTCCTAATGGAGGACGTGCCTTATCGTGCGTGCATTAGCACGAATCTCTCATATCCAATTTGGCTGGAAAATGGCTAAACATGAACCTCTGAAACGTTTTAAATGTACATGTCAGCTGTAATTAGCCAAATCACCTCCACAATCACCTCCACAAGTTTGGTATATCCTGTCCAAGCAATATCGCTTCGTAGCATTATGCCGCCACCATCAAAACTAACGCTCTGTATGTGTTTACAACTATTCACCATATGGAAGCGAGATTGACGAAATTTTGTCTATAGGGCTTTTCATTCACAGTCATTTGTTTCGAGCTTCTGTCATGTGTCACATATTATTAATATATCTACGACATACGTTATTGGTATATACAATAATACAAACCAAAGATGAATGACGTAGATATATTAATATTATGTGACACATGACAGAAGCTCGAAACAAATGACAATCGATGAAAAGCCCTATAAAAGAGTTGGTAAACGGTATGCCAGTTGCAATCTCATACAGAGCGTTAGTTTTGGTGGCTCGCGGTATGCAAGGAGGGGATACGAGAAACGATCGTGCGAGAATAGCGGAGAAATATTGCACCTTTCTTATATAATTCATATTGTCAATTGAAATTGACAAATTGACGTATATTTCATTCCTACTGTCATTGAAGAAGAAAAATTATATATTGCTATACAATATTGATATGATATGCAATTATTATATAAAGGTAAATTTAATTAATTGTATTTTGCTTGCAGTACTGCATTTTAATAACTAATTTTATTTACTACATACAATTGTTTATGTTTTAATAACATAACCTGAACCTTTTTTTTCTTCTTATTATTTTTTTGGGCTATGGCCTTGACAATTATCCAGTAACCAGGACTAATATAATTGGCCAATGTAATTAAAAGTGCGAATAATCTTGCTGAGCGTAGAAACCAGAGGGCCTAGATTCCGTGCACTGTAGATATCTACACGTCGCTTTCTATCGATGTCAATTTTCGTAAAAATATTTGAATTTTTAGCTTTAATTGAATTATTTTCTAGTTTTGCTAGGTTATACTCTAATTGATGCTGAAGTGACACTAAGGGCCGGTTGTTCGAACGCTAATCAGCATTGATCACTATCAAATACTTAATTACTGTCACAACTGTCAACGTCAACTTTGGTTGGGTTGCCGAAAACATAATTATTGATGACAATTATGAAATTAGTTAATCAATTATGTTAATAATTGTTATGTTAATTGACTAACTAATCTCATAATTATAATTAACTATGTTTTCAGCAACCCAACCAAAGTTGACATTGACAGTTGTGACAGTAATTAAATATTTGATAGTGATCAATGTTGATTAGCGTTCGAACAACCTGCCCTTAGTAAAACAAAAAAATATTTGAATTAAAACTAAAAATTAAAATATATTGACATCGCGCCGATCGCTTTCTATCAATGTCAATATATTTGATTTTTAGTTTTAATTCAAATATTTTCTTGTTTTACTAAGTGTCGCATCGATAGAAAGCGACATGTAGATATCTACAGTGCACGGAATCCAGGCCCAGGTGTCGCTTTGCCGAACTTGCACGGTCCCAATAGGGCTTTTCATTCACAGTCATTTCTTCCGAGCTTCTGTCATATGTAGTATAATCCGTGTATATTAATTTTATACACAGATTATACAAGGCAGAAGCTCGAAACAAATGACAATCGATGAAAAGCCCTATAGAGCGGGATTGCTTTTAAAGGACATACCGAACTTGTGGAGGTGATTGGGTGAATGACAGCTGACATGTACATTGAAAACATTTTAGAAGATCATGTTTCGTGCTAATGCACGATAATACCTATGTATATCAGATTTAAATCCGATAGAGCATTTAGGTGACACTTTAAAACATCGCATTTAGAAAATACTTATTCCTATGATATTGGAATGACTAAGGATTGCAGCACAAACAATTTCACTTCACATGATAATTTCAAATAATTCCATATTTTTGTCCATGAGTTTACTTTACGGACTGATATACTTTGTAACTTAATTTAATAGTTATTTATGATATAAGTGTTAAAAATACAATTTTGAGGTACGCATGTGAAAGTTTGCAGAATGAGCGAAGCACATGATTGCCTTAAAAATGTACTTTTTAACACGTATATCATACAATATTTTTTCTACAGTATTTTTACTACAAAAGCGATATTACGTAGGTCAAAATTTTTGACGTAAGAGAACTGTCTTAATGTTTTGACAGTTCTCTTACGTCAAAAATTTTGACCTACGTAATATCGCTTTTGTAGTAAAAATACTATACAAACGTCTTATATATCAACAATTATAATTTATTCATTCTTAATTACAGGACAATATCTACAAAAACTTTTACTTGAACTTGACTGACATTCCATTTTTATATTTCTCTTGACATTACATCAAAACGTTAATACGTAAATCATAACAACTTACTTTTATTGTTGTATATTCTAACAAATTTTAATAGTTTTTTTCTACAAATGTGTTAAAAATGCAATAATACAGTTTAAATTAAATTTTAAAAAACCTTTTAAACCACCTTTTTCAAATTGCGCAAGTTGTACTATTAATATTACTGTTAATAAATGAAATATAAATATTTTGACGTTTCACAATTTGGCAATTCACTTTTAACTGCAGTACCTTAAAATTTTTAAAGCACTAGTGCTTTAAAGTAGCATTTGTAACGCTCCGATGGAGTGCTAAAAATTGCATTTTTAACACGGTTGTAGAAAAAAATTATTATTTGTACAACACTTGTATTATTTACCAAAATTAGTTTTGCATGATTTTTGGAACTCCATATTAATAAATATAATAGATTTTTAAGATTATATTATAATATTTAGACCCTTCTACCATCTCGGGTGTAGGTATGACGTGGGCTCTGTTAACAGTGCAGAAATCTCTTCCATTGCTTCCTGTCCTGTGCCGTAGCCTTAGATTCGTTCCATGATACTCCTTTTCTGCCAAGGATCCTTGTCATGACTTCGTTCTATGTCTTTCTCGGTCTTCCTTTACTTCTTTTCCCCTGCACCATTATTTTCCATATCGTTTTAACTGGTACCTCTTTCTGAAGTCGCTGTAAAAGCCTCCACTAACTTAATTGTTTTTTGAAGTTATATTTCTTTAGGCGCGATTGAGAGTAAAATTTCATAATCTGCGCGCATGCGCACACAGACAGTATGGCGTTTAGTTGCTAAAATCTTTCTAGTTATGTATTAATATATCAGTGCAAGAAAAGGTGTGAAAAGAATATATTAGTGTTTTTAGTAAATATATTTATTATAATTTTTGTGTCTTTGGATTTGTCTTCCTCAGGAGTAAGATGAGTATTATTAAAACATTTTATTGTATATTTATTCACCTTGTCTGTTTGTTACCGTGAATTGTCATTAGGTACGTCCGAACCGATACAGACACAGTCCTCGTAGCGTATTTGGTATAGCATTTAGTCGAGGCATTGAAGGATTGAAGTGTCGAATTTTCGAATGTTTTTATAAATGTACCTATTTACGAATGTTTCTTCTAAAATTTAGGAATATATTAATTTTATAATACATTTAAGTATGTAGTAATTTTCTTTAAAATTTTTACTTACTTATTTGTTTTTGTTTATACCTAATATCGCCCGTGTCTAGCAAGTGTCTGCGTAGGCTAGCGCTATGTATATCTAGTTACGGACGTGTTAGTACTTGGTTCGATTCCCCATAAGGAAAAATTTTTTGTTTATTATTAATGGTTAATGACATCTTAGACTATTATTATATGGACTTAAAATGATTAAAAATAATTAAAATAATAATCGGGATGTTGCCCAACTATTTACCGAGTTGCAAATTTATAATTGCCTATTTCAAAATGCACTTTTGAAATGCATTTTTCTTATGCACAAATGCAATTTCAGATTTCTTATTCATTACATTAGTTCACAAAATTTCCTGACATTCTCACGAATCCGCATTAAATCCTGAATAACTGCATTAAAATCCGTCTTACTGCGCCAAAAATCGACAGTAAGGCCTTTTTTGTGCTTTAATGGCTCGACTAATTCGGCCAGAGATCGAGAGGTCTTGAGTTCGAATCCAGTGCAATCCTATACTTTTTTTATTTTTTTGAAAGCGGTAAGCACAAATTAGATTGGCGTTTAAAAAAATTAAAACAAACTGTTTAAAGTATATTTATTTTTAAGAAATCATATACATAATAGAAGTATAACTTCTTACGTGCATACAAAGTACACACACATTCTTTTTTTCAACAATCCTTCATTGTCTCGATTTTCAGTTCCTCTCTTATGTAGTTATTTCTTACTCTATCCATTCTAGTGATCCTTGAACTCTGCGTAGATACCTCATCTCTGCTGCCTGTATCTTACTTTTCTGTTTTCTATTTAGTACCCAGGATTAACATCCGTATGTAAGTACTGGTCTGTATATAGCCTTAACACCTTTATTTTCGGATGTTTCGATACTTCTTTGTTAATAATTGTTTTTACGATTGCGTGGTACAATCTACTCACTTTATCAAGTCTTTTATTGAATCATCTCCCTATCTACCTGTTTCTTCAATGGTTACTTCCAAGTACTCAATTGATTGTACCTAATTTCTGTATGATCTATCTGAACATGTACATCATCTCTTTCTTTGACTAGGTATTACCATTACATTCGATTTTTTTTTGTTCATAGTCATACCATACTTTTTCAAAAATATGTTCCATGTTTTTACTCTTTTTTGTAACTCGTCTTCAGTCGATGCTAAAATTACTACACCGTCGGCAAATGTACAATCTGCTATCTCAGGGCTTTTTAGATTTCTAAACTCTATGGTAGGGGAGCCCAAGCGGGGATTTTTGCAGTTACTCGAGCGCGTCAGATTATTAAATGGGGAGAAACCTTGTACCCTGTAAATGTACCCCTACCATATATTGGCTCTTAGTACAACGGAGTTCGTTAAGGGGGGGGCCGAAAAAAAATTGTAACGAGGTCGTTGCGTTGCGTTGCTCCAAGCAACTACCAGTCGAAGAAAAAGAGTTCGCTTTTTAAAACATTTTCATTCGTAATCAAAATAAACAGAAGATATTGTGACTATATTTTTGTACATGAATGAATGATTCTGACGATCGCGCGAAATAGGAATTGCTTTTATTAATACGACATGAATGTATAAGGAAAGGGGAGAAAGGAGATCCCGCTCACCTCGCCGAATTGGAAAGACATATAAAGGATATATGATCACCGCTCATATAAGGATAGGTAAAAGGATAGGTAAGAAGAAAACTGTCGGATTCGCTCAGCACGCCAAAACGACAGCGGAAAATAATCGGGAAATACTACCTACGTAAACTCACCTCTTGTACCTCGCTGTTGTCTATTATTCTTCGATCAACGCTCCAAGAATAATAATCAACTAGGCTTTTCGATCCGATTTTTATATCGTTTGAAACAGTACAAAAACGTGTTTTACTTAATTCATTGGCGTACTCTAGACGATAAAATTATATTATCGTCACAAAATATATCCTTAGAAACACTCGAAATCGTCAGATTACGATAAGGTAAGTACATGCAAAATAGTGTATAATTCAAAAGTGTGACTTGAGTGGGGCGTAAGAAAATGGGGTTTTTCACAAAAAAAGCGAATGTTTCGCTAAATGAACGACAGATCGAAAAACTAAAAAATACATGCTAAATATTTTTCTAAAATCTATCGAATGATACCAAACACGACTACGCACGGAGAGGGGTGGGGGGTAACTTTTAAATTTTAAATACGAATCCCGCGATATTTCGAGAAATGAACATCAGATCGAAAAACTGCAAAATACACTTATTCAATATTTTTGAAAAATCTATCGAATGGCACCAAACACGACCCCCCACGGAGCTGTGGTGGAGGGTTACTTTAAAATCTTAAATGGGAGCCCCCATTTTTTATTGCAGATTTGGATTCCTTACGTACAAAAAAAAAACTTTTATTCGAGACATTTTTTTGAAGTATGGATAGATGGCGCTATAATTAAAAAAAAAGATTGTTGGAAATGGAAAATTAAATTAAATTGGAAAGTCCCACTAAAATGGAAAACTTGACTGAACTTTTTTTTTTGGTTTTAGGACCTAATCTTCACAACCCAATAGGTCCCCATAACGCTCGAGTGACTGCACATTTAGCATACTTTCCTCCCTTACTACTAGGTGTAGTAGCCTGACTTTTGTTTCTTTTATTATTTCGTCCATAAACGTAATAAACAGTAATAGATTTTTAAAGAATTTCAACTCCATAAATTGGGATCCGTCCCGATGAAGCTTTTTTATACTCCAATCACCTACTGCTCTCACGCACATACCTACATTTCTTATGAAAATTCCACTCCACAATGTCCTAATATGGCGGTACAAGGAAAACGTTTTATGTTAAAACGAAATATTGCTTTATATTTTTAGGTTTTATTGCTATGAAAATTTATTATTGAATGGAAATATGAAGTGGTTCATATAAAGCTTTTAGCAAACCATTCAGAGAACATTGCAAATATTATTCAGTAATTCCTTTTCTCTGCTTGAATGGCAATATCGTCGTAAATTGAGTTGAGGGAGGGAAAACCTGAAGCTCGGCTGACTGCTTGGAAAATTTTACCAAAGACCAACGGGAATCCGCAAATTAACAAGTTTGGTATATATTGTTATGCTCGGTATTTCTCTCTTTTATGAGATTGATGAGCAAATTCTTAATTTAATTAATTACTCAAATATTTTAATTACTGCTTATGTAAAACAAAACCAAATTTAAATTTAATTTTCTAATAAACTTTATTCTCAGGGCTATTTTATTTTTGATGCTTTGGTTTGTGGCTTCTGGTATCTCTAGTTACTTACTCCATCCAGGAACACAACAAGGGAATTAAACACACTCAATGTCATATAAATGTTAAAAATATTATTTATTTATCCAATATACCATAAACATAGTATTTAAAAAATATGCTAAAATCTAAATTTGTTGCAACTATTTCTCATCTACTAAATTAAGCTTTAATTCTGATATCTCCTGTTTTAACAAAAAAAAAAAAAATTATTTAAATAGTTCGTTATTTATTCTTACAAAATTTAATAAATTTTTTTTTTTTTGAATTAATTACTTATTTCTTCTTTAAAATTTGGACTGACTAATTATGTTATAGAACTGTTCAGTACAGAAAATAAGCAAATATGGTGTGGATATAAACAAACTCTCTCCGTTTCACAAATGATTTGACTAACCTTTTTGTTTCTTCTCTACTTCCTTTCCCTGATTGCGTCGTCCTCGATTCTCCCACACGTACTCTTAGGATGTTGCAAAAGGTTCCTCACGTCCATACTGCTTCACAAACAAACAAACAGGACTCGCTCGAATTCTCGAATCAGTTTTCGCTCTGCTCGATATCTTGTGCAAATAGATACCAGTCGGCTACTCGTTCTAGACAGAAACAAGAATCTTCCACGGACACAAGAAAATTAACTTCTCAAAACTGTCAACGATTTCGTTTCAACTTGATTCTCCTCGCAAAGGTCAATTTCACCATTTTACACTGACTTCTCACTTTTCAAAAACTGGACTGCGGTCTCCAGATATTTTTTACACAGTGCCTATTTTTTCTCTCTTCAAAATCAGATTCAACACTCTCATCCCTTCCATCCATCATTTTCCACCAATCACAAAACATCCTTTCTACCCAATACACCCATATTATCATTTCTTAAGAACCGATTTAATTGGTATACAACTTTCCACTTTGTTAAATTCTGAGAGACATCAAATTACTTTCGTTGCTAAACAAAAAGCCTTACATTCTAAACTTAATAAATTTGTTTACCGCTTAACCTTCTTCGAATTTTTTTATAAAATGTCTTATTGTCCATTGCAAAGTGAAATAAAACTGTATTGTCTAATCTGACCGCACCATTGTTTAATTTCGTTCAAAACCCCATTAAGAAAACCACCTTCTTAACGATTTCACTTTTCCGCGACAACACTGATTACCAACTAAATTATCCTATTACAATTTTTGGTCATATACAGGGCGAGAAAAATCTATAATTTCGTGGTCTCTCATATAAATTAATTTACTAAATTTTTCCCAAAAAAAATTATAGAACAATATATTAATTTTATATTTATATTAAGAAAGATTTGCAGTGTTTGCGAGATTTGAAAAAAAATGCTATTATTTTTAAAAACATTAACTAATATAAGTCCAGCTTAGATGGACCACTTTTTCATTTTGACTTTATTAAATAGTCATTGGCCCCATTCTTATGAAATAAAAACTATGATGTTTTGTTTAGATAAACTTTCATTATTGTATGGTTGTAACAGCAAATTTACTAAGATGTAAATTGTAGCTGGAGGGTCCGATAATCGAACAAGTGATGGAGTTTAAATATCTAGGCATCACACTATCTAGCTTTGGAAAGCTTGAAACAGAAGTGGAATATCAAGGGAATATACCCAACAAAGCCGCAGGTTGTCTGAATGAAACAATATGGAGAAATAAAGATTTCGGAAATGTAATAAAAGGCAGAATTTACAAAAAAACATCAGACCAATAATAGCATACGCAGGCCCGGCCCCAGGGGTGGGCGAACTGGCGGCCGCCCAGGGCGGTAAATTTAGGGGCGGCAAATTTTAGAGGACAGCCAATTTTTGAAATTGAAAAAATAATAAATTATGTTTTTAATATGACAAAAAATCAATATTATGAACAAGAGCGGCAAAAATGCAACTGTAAATACGAGAATTAAATAAGTAAAACAATAACAATTATTATTGCATGGTTCATTCGACGGGAAATCGAAAACGCCGCCTTCTTCTTCATCGCATAATAATAGTGGGGTCAGAACTAAATTAAATTCACTTAAAAACATAAATTTACTGAAAAAGGATATAATAATTGGAAACATATGGCTAAAACTTAGTCCAGCCACGCTAAGCCTCCAGCTCATCTACAGACACAGCAACAGTGGTAAAACTATCAATTAGACTAGAATCGGGCAAAACCATAGACGAAGAAACACGAAAAGTTCAAAATTCAGAAACTCGTCATTGGAAAAATGTAATAGAACGACTTATATCAATAATACAGTTCTTAGCACAATAGTATCTTCCATTGAGGTGCGATTCTGATAAACTTTTACATCACAACAATGGTAATTTTTTAAAGCTTGTTGAGCTCTTTGGAGATTCTGTTTTACAAGAGCACATTAGGAGAACAACGAATGTTAATAACAATCAACATTACTACTCCATGACCAAATCAAAAATAAAATTTTAAACTTTTTGAAATCGGCAAAGTATTATAGCATAATTTTAGATTGTCCACCTGATATTTCTGGGGTGGAGAACAGCTGACAATTGTTGTACGTTTTGTCATTTAGGTTCCTGTTCACAAAGTGTTAAAATTGCAGAACATTTTCTTGGATTTGTGCCTTTAGTGTAAATCACTGGCTTGGGACTTACAGAAGTTATTTTGCAAGAACTGAATGAACTGAGAAAACCTTTGTAAGATATAAGAGGCCAACGGTATGATAATGGGGCAAATATGAAAGTGAAGAACTTTTTGTCCCATGTTTTAGCCATTCACCCAACTTAGTCATGAACGATGCTGCTAAAGCCGCACAGTTTGCAGTTTCTTTCTTTTACTTGTGTAGTGACAAAAATTTACAACTTTTTCTCAGCATCTATTTATCGTTGGGCTATACTGAAAAATCATATTTATAGCATAACATTGAAACCTTTGTCCGCAACTAGATGGGAACTAGATGAGAATTGATGCAATTACTCCAATCAGATGTACCAAATTAAATAAATCTACGATGCTGTTGTAGAAATCACTGTCAATAAAAACAACACTAAAATGGTTTAAAATAAAATCCGTGATTTTACTTTTCTTTGTTCTGTGGTAATACGGCACGACATTTTACTTCACATCAACGTAGTCAGCAAATTCCTGCAGAGTATTGATATGGGAGAATGTATCAAGCTGTGAGTTTAATAGGAAAAACGGACATCCATTTTAAGTCTCTCAGAAATGAATTAAAATTCCAGGGCTATTTGAGAGACGCATGATTTATCAGATAAACGTTTTAAGCTGTGTGATGCTTTAACTTTTGATGAGTCAAAAGATCTAAATTATGCTGACCTAAAAGATGAACTCAAAGTACTTTCCACGATTGTGAAGCCCAAGAGTACACCTGTAGAGACCCTGAAAATGATTAGAGAGTATGATTTTGATTTCGCACCCAACGTTAGTGGTGTTTTGAGGATTTTATTAACCCTAGCAGTGACAGTGGCCTCTGGAGAGAAAAGCTTTTTCTCTCTCTCACACTAATAAAAAATTACTTAAGATCAATATGTCACAGGAACGTTTGAGTGCTCTAGCGACAATCTCTATTGAACATGAAATAGCTGAGTCCTTGGATCTTGGAGAATTATTAAAAGACTTTCCCCGTGCCAAAGATAAGAAGAGTGCTACTTACTTAAAAATGTAAGTGTGTAATTATGGATATGGATAGTGAGTTTTTGGATATTAAAACATGTTAATATATAGTAATGTATTAAAATCTCATGAAAATATTGCAAATATATGTGTTTTTAAGCGTGTATTGTTCAATTAAAGTAGAAAATGGCATATTAAATAATTTAGCACAAAGCACACATCAATAAAAATAAAATCTTGATGATCGCTGAAGTAACGAGGTGAGTCATGGGTCTACTAAGGAGGGGGGCGGCGGTCGCCGATCTTGCCCAGTGCGGCAAATCCTTGGGGCCGGGCCTGAGCATACGTGGCAGAAACAGGACCTAACACAGAGAATACAAAAATAATGCTAGAAATAGCAGAGCTGACAACCCTTTAAAAAATAGATGGTAATACGTGGTAATACATACTATGGAACACACATAGAGGTACAGATATGCGACGGAGATGCAAGGGGGAGAACATTATGGTAGGGGAGCAAAGTATGCTAAATGTGCAGTAACTCGAGCGCTTTGGTGACCTATTGGATTGTGAAGAGTAGGTCCTAAAACCAAAAAAAGTTAAGTAAAGTTTTCCATTTTAATGGGAACTTGTCCATTTTTAATTTTATTTTCCATTTCCAACAATCGTTTTTTCTAGATTATAGCGCCATCCGTCCATAATTCGAAAAAATGTCTCGAATAAAAGTTACTTATTTTTACGTAAGGAATCCAAATCTGCAATAAACAATGGGAGCTTCCATTTAAGATTTTAACGTAACTCCCACCTCACATCCGTGGGGGGTCGTGTTTGGTGCCATTCGATAGATTTTTCAAAAATATTGAATAAGTATATTTTTCAGTTTTTCGATCTGATGTTCCTTTCCCCGAAATATCGCGGGATTCTTATTTAAAATATTAAATTTACCCCCAAACCACAGTATATAGAGGTTCCACAGTAAAATCACTCCTCTGTCGGCGCTTTGATCTCAGGAAGTCACCAGTGGTGGATGCGGGTTTTCCCTGTTAAAAGCCGTACGTTTCTATGTGAATAGCAATGCGAGAGTGGGGCAAAAGCGACTGGGAACATTGCGCGGTAGCCATGCGCGACTACAGATTTTACTTCCAATTTTTCGGAGAGTGGTTCTACTGTCCCTCTTTATACTGTGCCCAAACCCTCTCGGTGGGAAGTCGTGTTTGGTATCATTCGATAGATTTTTGAAAAATATTGAGTACGTATTTTTTAGTTTTTCGATCTGTCGTTCATTTAGTGAAATATTCGCTTTTTTCTTGTGAAACTTCGGGACTCACCCATTTCCTTACTCCCCTCTCAAATCGTCAGATTTTTGAAATATACACTGTTTTGCATGTACTTAACTTACCTTATCTTAATCTGACGATTTCAAGTTTTTCTAAGGATAGATTTTTAAGGATAGCCCCCCATTAATGAACTCCCCTGCATTAAGAGCCAATATATGGTAGAGGTACATTTTCAGGGTATAAGGTTTCTCTCCATGTAATAATCTGACGGGTTCGAGTAACTGCGAAAATCCCCGCTTGGGCTCCCCTGCCATTAATAATTAGGTAAGAAACAGAAGAGTAGAATGAAACGGCTACATAAGCCGAATAACAACAAATAGAGTAGTAAGGACGGCGAGAGATGGTTCCCCAATAGGACGATCAATGGGAAGGCCACGAAGACGATGGAAAAACAAATTACTGGAGGCACATTAAAAAAACAGACAGAGTCATGTTTAGAAAAAAAGAAGTGGACTGTCGACCAACAGCTACCACAGCAGGGGAGAGAGACCTCATTTCTAAGGGCAATCTACGTCTAATGCACCTAACCAAGGTCTGACGGACCCTATGCCCCTCTGATGCTACAAACATTGATTTAAAGCTAATTGAATCTAAGCTGAAAGTGATTTCGACGACCATAAAGATGCAAAGACCGTACTGCTCCTGTATGAGTCCCCGTTCTAGAAAAATTAGCGTACATGTATAGATATAGTTGAAAGACTGATAAGTTTGTACACACTTGAATGCATAAAGGAAATGAAAATGTAGTATGTCAAAGTGTGTAAATAATTTATAACTAAAGTGTGTAAATTATAAGTGTATTTAATAAAGTGTGTAAATTATTTACACACTTTGACATACTACATTTTCATTTTAGACCAATCAAGTTAGTAAAAAATAAGCCGTTTTTCGACATAATTGAAAAGACGAGGTTTGACAGTTGAAATGTGTAGTATGAGATATTACAAAAAGGCTACCATCTCGGGATTCATCAATTTTTTAGTGGAACATTTTTTAAATAAACAATAAAAACGTCAAACTTAGTTTTTTGCTCATAACTTAAAAACTTGTTTATTTAGAAATTTGACGTCCACTGGTAACTTTTTCAAAAAAAAAGATACATCGAATGAGATACACCAAATTAAAATCGGTTAATAAACAAAAAAGTTATTGCAAAACGGACGACAAAATCACTGTTTTTGAATATTGTTAATAACAATTTTATTGTTTATTAAAATATGTTTAAATATACCTAAACTTGAGGGCATTATGGTATTTGAATGGTGTGCAAAAAATGGTCCAGATCTGTTAAATAGTTTTTGCAAAATTTAATTTGTTTATCAAATTTTTTGAAAAACGAGCTAAGTTCTGAGGCTGGTCCAGTTAATATGGCTGAATGTATCTCAATAATCAGTGACTCATTTCCTTCGTTAAGATGTATACTAATACTCTATGAAAAAAAAAGTAAAAAAAATACATGTACGTACACAAAATTATTTGTTAATAAATAGCAGTTTTTAAGCTTATAAACAATTACAATAATTTCGTAGAAATTAGATCAAATTAAATGGCAATAAAAAATACTGAAAACTGGTTAAAATACACAACTTCAAAAAAAAATTTTTAGGTCCTACGACCCTTGGGGTTTGAGATAGCCCCTTTTTTTGAAAAAATCACTGTTACGTTAATTAACAACACTAAGATCTGAAATTAACCAATCTTTTATAAGAAAAGTCAAAGTTTTTAACAAAGTTTTTTGCAAGAAAAAATGTTAAAAATTGTTTAAACAGTATTGTTATAAAGAAAGAGTATTTTGCGTTCCGACTAAAGTAAAAAAAAATGATGGGCGCAGCCGAATGAGAATAAATTCGCGGACTAGCATTCGCTAGCGCTAGACATTGACAGTATACCGGATTTGAAGCTTAATATTATATTTATATATTTTGGTAGAAACTTGAATTTTATGAATATTATTATGTTGCACATTTATTTAGTAAAATTATATTTTAAATAAATAAATTTAAAAAATAACGACCTTTTAGAAATTTAAAATAATTAAGACCTATTTAAAAATAATTACGCGACCTTATAGACGAGTGATACGTGGTACTCCCCAAAAAAAAAACGCTCATTTCTCGAGATATCAACCACGGTGTGGTGAATGGCTAATTTTGGTCTTGCTTTATACTTTTTATGGTGCTGAAAACGAAAATGAGTTTTATTTTGAATTTTAGATGGGGAAACATTGTCAAAATCGCAATTTTACTCTAAAAATAACAAAAATGAGATCACGTTTTTCTTAAAATTATAAATTACACCACTTTTTTTCTATAAAACATTTTGTTCTCTGTACTCTAGATTTTAACTTAAAATTAATTAAAAAGCTAAATTTCAAATTTTGTTACTCAACTTTTGCGATTAAACTTTGCAATTCAAGAATCTGCACCTTTTACTTCAAACAATTTATAACTTTCTTTATGGCAAGACAGAAATATTGAAGCAGGTCCCATTGTCTTCAGAAAGGTGAGAAATATATACTATAAAAATATCAGAAAAAAATATTACAATATTACAATGGAACAGAGCTGTAGCAAATTAAACTCAAAAAAACGTGATTTTTTTTTATTTTTAGGGTAAAGTTGCGATTTTGATAATGTTCCCCACGTAAAATTCAAAACAACCCTAATTTTAGTTTTGAGCACCATCAAAAATATAAAATATGACCAAAATTAGTATCAGTATCTCGAGAAATAAGCTTTTTTTGGGGTGTGCCGCTCGTCTATAAAGTCACATAACATTTTTCCTATTGCATATTTTAAATTAAATTTTTTTGAAAAACTTCTTCATAAATTATATTTTATTTCTGTGTAAATTAAAATTATAAACTAAAAAGTTTGTCACTCAACTTTTTTAAGTAAACATGAAACGAACGAAATCTGACGACAAAATGTTTAAAAATTAACAACTTCTCTTTTAACGTGTTGAGTCATTTTGGACAAATCTCATTGTTATCTAAATGCTTCAAAGATAACACAGTAAAATTTTCAAAAGGAAATGTTTACAGCGACCAAAAATACAGTGAGTTAAAATTGAAAAATCATCAAAATTGTTTTTTGCATAAAATTTGATTTTTGAACGTGTTCCACTAATTCTAGAAAAAAATTAACTCCATATTCGGATTCAGAGACCTCGAAAACATAAGGAATGACGAAAATTTGTCATTCACCTTAAAGTGGATTTTTGTGGTTGGGATAACGTAATTTTAATAGTTACTGCCGCATGCCGGTCGCCAATCGCGCCCACTATTCAGTCAGTCGACTACGCCCGCTATTTTTTACTTTAGTCGGAACGCAAAATACTCTTTCTTTATAACAGTACTGTTTAAACAATTTTTAACATTTTTTCTTGCAAAAAACTTTGTTAAA
Organism: Diabrotica virgifera virgifera; assembly: GCF_917563875.1. NCBI lineage: Eukaryota > Metazoa > Arthropoda > Insecta > Coleoptera > Chrysomelidae > Diabrotica > Diabrotica virgifera. The sequence goes on along the minus strand of NC_065446.1, from coordinate 236,771,673 downwards.
AACTTTGACTTTTCTTATAAAAGATTGGTTAATTTCAGATCTTAGTGTTGTTAATTAACGTAATAGTGATTTTTTCAAAAAAGGGGCTATCTCAGACCCCAAGGGTCGTAGGACCTAAAAATTTTTTTTGAAAGTTGTGTATTTTAACCAGCTTTCCGTATTTTTTATTGCCATTTAATTTGATCTAATTTCTACGAAATTATTGTAATTGTTTATAAGCTTAAAAACTGCTTTATTTTTTTTTTATTTAGCGTATGGCTTAAGTATATCACAGAATATAGTTAGATTTATGCATTATACAATGCATCACAAACAGATGTCCAATTTTTTTATATATTCGATTGACCCTTCGGTTGCCATTACAAAGTCTATAGGGTCGCCTGTGTATGCTCTGCGTGGGCAGTCCTGAACAATGTGACTGATCGTCTGTCTTGCAGCGCCGCAGTCACAAGAAGGCGAGGGGAGTTTACCCCATCTGTGGAGGGAGTCGGCGCATCTTCCACAGTTTGTTCGAATTCGATTAAGGGCTGCCCAAATCTTACGGGGACGTTCAAATTCGCCAGGTTTCCCTATGATGTCCGGTAGACTATGGTAATGCGGATCTGTCCTACTTTCCCAATCTTCTCTCCATCGGGTATTTAAGTCAAAGTTGGATTGCTGCAGCGCTTGAGCAGATTGTAGAGGGGGTAACCTGGATCGGAGACGGTTTCCAAGAATATCGGGGATGTCGTTGTGGACTAGAAGCTGGCGACTGTCCATTATTTTGTTATATTCTTTAACCAATGCATGTTCGCGGCGTAGGTTGGGTGGTGCTATATTACTAAGGGTAGGTAGCCACATTGTAGGGGTGGGCTTAATTGTGCCTGTTATCATACGCATAGTACGGTTTAGTTGGGTGTCGACCAGGTGGGTATGCCTGCTATTTAGCCACACTGGAGCACAGTATTCTGCCACCGGATATATCAGGCCAAGAGCAGAGGATCTTAATGTTGATGCTGTGGACCCCCATGTAGTGCCGCAGAGTTTCTGTATTATATTGTTGCGTGTTTTCAATTTTGCTGCTGTTTTCGTCAGGTGTTCTCTGAATGTGAGCGTTCTGTCTAGAGTAACCCCAAGGTATTTCGGGTATTTATTGTGTTTTAACAGCTTGTTATTAAAATACACTCGCAATTCTCTGTTTGCCAACTTGTTGTTTAGATGAAAAGCTGATACTTCAGTTTTTGTAGTACTTGGCTGTAGTCTCCATTTCTTAAGGTATTCGCTGAGGATGGATAAGTCATTCGTGAGAGTGATTTCTGTAGTTTCTGAAGATTGGTGGCTTGTTGCAAGGGTCCAGTCGTCAGCATATCCAAACTTCCGAGATTCGGTTTCAGGCATGTCAGCAATATAGAGGCTGAAAAGTAAAGGGGCAAGGACAGAACCCTGTGGAAGACCATTGTTAAGTTTCATCTGTCTACTCGTCTCCTTTCCCATTATAACCTGGAAGGCTCTGTTGGTCAGCATGTTGTCAATGAGGTTAATTATATTTCTGCAGGGGATAATGCGGGCCAGTTTATATATTAATCCCTGTCTCCAAACAGTATCATATGCTGCTGTTAGATCTATAAATACTGTTGCTGTCTTTTGTTTCTTTTGAAAACTAGCTTCTATAAAAGTTGTTAATGACAGCACTTGGTCCGTACAGCTTCGATGAGGGCGGAAGCCAGCTTGTTCAATGGGGACATTTTCTAGTATCCTGTGACTAATTCTGTTGAGGAGAAGCTTTTCTAATAGTTTATATACCATGCTGAGTAGAGCTATGGGGCGGTAGTTTTCTGGCTTATCGTTTGATTTGCCCGGTTTCGGAATTGCAATTATCTTTGTTCGCTTAAGTGAGAAAGGAATGTTACCTGACTGAAGTATATCATTAAAGAACATTGCAAGCCACTGTTTCGTGTATGCACCACTGTGTATCAAGAACTCTGGATGGATACCATCAAACCCAGGTGCTTTACCTGATTTCATTTCTTTCAGCGCATGTGTGATTTCAGAAATAAGTATTCTTGCTGAATATTCGGAGTTCGTTCTGTTCATTTGTTTTAATGCCCTTAAGTCTCTTTTCACGTTGGTAGTATGTGTTCGATCTCGTGGAGCTCTGGATAGAGATACTATATGGGAGGCAACCTTGTTAGGAGACATTTTAGACTCTCTGGATTCCAGCTGGTTAGCTCCTCCAATTTTCCGCAACAAGGACCATGCCTGCCGGCTTGATTTTTTGAAGTCAAGGTTTTCGACAGTCTTTATCCATTTTTGGCGTCTAGCTGTATCGATGTTGTGTAAAAGCTCATCGGCTATTTCTCGGTCACCACTTTCGAGAAACTTCGTGTATAAGTCTTCACATGTTTCAGTCCATCCAGGCACATATTCTTTGCGATACCCCCTAGGGATGGTTTTCTTGGCAGTGCTTATTACTGCGCCCACAAACCTCTCATAATGTTTGCTGGTTGGAGGGACCCAGCTCAAGGTCCGGTCTAGTTGTTCAGAGAATTTCTTCCAGTTTGCTTTTCTAAGATTCCACCTGGGTCGAGGATATGATCTAATTATTGGAATTGATATTCCGATGGTGATAAGCACCGGACGATGTTGAGTATGTGGGAAGTCTGCAAGGACACTTCTCGCAGTTGTTAGTGGTCTGTCATTGGTATCTTTTGAGACAAAACATAGGTCTGGGTTATATTCTTTTCTCCATGCAGCTGATTTAAATGTTCCTCTGTCTTTGGCATCAAAAACTAGGTATGTGTTTTGCTCTTCGGACTCTTAAAAACTGCTATTTATTAACAAATAATTTTGTGTACGTATATGTAATTTTTTTAAAATTTTTTTTTCATAAGCTGTTAGTATACATCCTAACGAAGGAAATGAGCCCAGGATTATTGAGATACATTCAGCCATATTAACTGGACCAGCCTCAGAAATTAGCTCGTTTTTCAAAAAATTTTATAAACAAATTCAATTTTACGAAAACTATTTAACAGATCTGGACCATTTTTTGCACACCATTCAAACACCATAGTGCCCTCAATTTTGGGTATATTAAAACGTATTTTAACAAACAATAAAATTGTTATTAACTATATTCAAAAACAGTGATTTTGTCATCCGTTTTGCAATAACTTTTTTGTTTATTAACCGATTTTTATTTAGCCTATCTCATTCGATGTATCTTTTTTTTTCTGAGAAAGTTACCTGTGGACGTCAAATTTCTAAATAAACAAGTTTTTAAGTTCTGAGTAAAAAACTAAGTTTGACGTTTTGATTGTTTATTTAAAAAATGTTCCACTAAAAAATTGATGAATCCAAAGATGGTAGTCTTTTTCTAATATCTCATGCTACACATTTCAACTGTCAAACCTCGTCTTTTCCGTTATGTCTAGTAAAAACCTAACTTGATTGGCCTATTTCCTTTATTTACATGTATATGATTGCTTCTTGGCACTCCGTCAAGTATTAACTGATCCATGAGGTTCTCAAGGGCAACCCAAGAATCTTCAGGAAGAAGAGATGCTAAATAAAACACTAACAATAATTACAGTATATAGTATTGGATCCTGCGTACAAAAGAAGTTGATTAATAACAAGCTGAAAATTTGTTAACAGCTTAACGGTGTCTAGTCGGACAAACTTTGAGGTATGGGAAAACTGGAATAGGGGAAGAACTTTAATTTTGGAACATGATTTTAATTGTGGCACGTGTCATCCTGACAAGTTTATCATTGTGAAAACTTGCAGGTTGTTTTTAAGTTTATTCAATAGCAAACTTTATATGTATAATTTTTTTTACTTACTTACTTAAGCCGTCCTCTTGTACCTTACGGTGTCGAGGTAAGTGGAGAAATGAGACGTCTCCATGCCTTTCGGTCGGTAGCTAGTCTTTCTGCTTCTCTCCACCCAATATTTCTTTTTCCGCAAGCCTTTCCAATATTTGCATTCCAGGTTCTTGCTGGCCTGCCTCTTCTTCGTTTGTTGTCAGATGCCGCTTTCCATACCCTCTTTACAGTTCTACCTTCACTCATTCTCGCCATATGTCCGAACCACGATAACTGTTTCGTTTCAAGTCTGTCTAAGGTCCTTCCAACACCGCACCTTTCACGTATCTCTTCATTTCTTATACGATCACGTCTGGTCACCCCGGATACCGCACGTAAATATCGCATTTCGCATGCTTGGATTTTACTACGGATGTTGTCGTTCACTGTCCACGTTTCACTACCGTAGAGTAGCACCGGCTCGTATACGGTTTGAAATACTTTCATTTTTGTTTTCAGGCTTACTTCTTTCTTCCTAATAAAACTTTTATTTAGTGCATAGTATAATTTTGTTGCACTCATTACCCTGCTGTTTATTTCTGGTTCTATATTTCCTTGCCCATTCATTGTTGATCCTAGATACTTGAAGTCCTCAACTTGTGTAATGGTCTCATTATTCAACTTAACATTTATATTTTCTTGTGTTTTCGATATTACTAAAGCTTCTGTTTTTTCAATATTTATTCTCATCCCAAATTTCTTAAAGGCTTCATTCCAAACATTCACATTTACTTGCAAGTCTTTTTCTGATTTTGCCACAATAACCAGGTCATCGGCATATATCAACTCTGACACGCAAACTTGTTGAAGTTTATACACCCCAACCCTAGTTCTTTTTACCTTACCCCTGCATTCTTTTGCAATTTCGTCCATTAGAGTGATAAATAACAAAGGACTCAGAACACCACCTTGTCTTACACCTGTCCTTGTGTAGAATTCAAGAGATGAGCAATTGTTCGTTCTTACATTATTACGTGTACATTTATATATACTCTTTATTGCTTGGATTAACTTCGGTTTCACATTTCTACGGTATAATATTTCCCAGATCTTGTTACGTGGCGCCCGATCAAATGCTTTTTCCAAGTCCACAAAACAGAGATACAACTTACTGTTATGCTCTAGGGCGTTTTCTGATAACTGTCTCACCGTGAATATGAGATCGGTTGTACCTCGCCCTGGCCTAAAGCCGCATTGGCTGTCATCCAGTGTGGCCTCGATCTTTTCTCGCAGCTTTTTTTCTAGTATTATTTCGTAGATTTTACTAGCAACTACCAACAATGATATTCCTCTATAGTTAGAACACTTATGTTTATTGCCTTTTTTGTGTAATGGTAGAATAGTTGCAAGCGTCCAATCTCTAGGTATGCATCCGGTACGCCAACAGCTCCTTATGATCTTCCATAGTAATTGTAATCCTTCTCCTTCCATATATTTAATTAGCTCAGCCTTAATATTATCGTGTCCTGCAGCCTTGCCATTTTTTAATTTTAAAATTGCTTCCCTGTATTCTTCGTATGTTATGTCATCATCATCTTGTTGTTCATTTAAATTGTACTCCTCCCTGTCATTCTCTATTTCGTTGTTGTCTCCCATTAATAACTCCATAAAATGTTCTCGCCATCTTTCGGTAATCTCTTCATTTTTTAATAATATGTTACCATCTTTGTCCTCTAAACCTGTTAATCCGTTTGATTTTTTTTGTCTTAGATTTTTTAAAGTCCTATAAAGCAACTTCGCATTCCCCTTACTATCACTTTCCATTTTATTTCCAAATTCTTCCCATTGTCGATTCTTACTTTAGGAAGAACTTTAATTTTGGAACATGATTTTAATTGTGGCACGTGTCATCCTGACAAGTTTATCATTGTGAAAACTTGCAGGTTGTTTTTAAGTTTATTCAATAGCAAACTTTATATCTATAATATATGAAAAAATGTTGGTCTGACAAATATATTGGGCATTTTAATAAGTCCGACACTTAGAACATGTCAAATCAGAGGAATTATTTTGGTGGTAAATAGCAGTATAATTTTTGCATGAGAATTTAATGAAAGGGTAACAAATCAATTGGAAGTTCTGTCCGACAAAATACATGGAACGTTTTCGTAGTCTGACGTTCGAAACCTGTAAAATGTTCCACAATTAGAACTTCCCCTGTTCCATTGTTCCCATATATCAAAGTTTGTCCGACTAGACACCGTTAACCTATTAACAAATTTTCAGCTTACCATTAATCAACTTTCTTTTGGTACGCGGGATCCAGGTCTAGAAACAAAATTAAAAAGAAAACATAAAATTGAGGGAAGAGAGAAATATAGAAAAATTATGAGTAAAAAAAACAAGAATAAAAAACCGCTAAACGCCGTAAAAATGAGTGGCGCATACAATATTCCAGCTACAAAAGATCTGATATGAATATTACGTGGCGCGAAAATGTATTTTTATTTTGATGCAAAATAAAATTTTAGTTTTATTTTAACCGATTTTTCCATAATATTTGCTAAATTTGAAGTAAAACGCGCCACAAAAGAGTAACTTTGATACAGTTTAAATTTTGAAACTCTTTTGTGGCGCGTTTACTTCAAATTTAGCAAATACATATTGTAGCAAAACAATGAGTCACCAGCCGCAAGGCGTAAGCCGCGAAAAGTCTAGATCAAAGCACGCTATACGTGGAACCGATGCGCGGTTGTTGGAAGGTCACACGATAGTCGGAGAGCTGGCTTAGCCCGGAATGATCGAGAATAACGACTAGGATATATAAGGCATAATTTTTGTGAATAGAGTTTAGTCTTAAGCTAAAGTTTGTAAAGTAAACTTGTATAAATAAAAAATAAAGTCGTATATAAATTACGAACCGCTAGTTTTATTGTAATTAGAAGTAATTACACTAATCACGCTACAGTTGGTGTCGGTGTTCGGTTAACTTAGTGCGATATAAATAAGTGAATTACAGAGAGACTTTAAAAGACTTTTGAACTTTATTCGTCGGGAATAGTTAAAGTGCGTTGATTGTTCGGTATTCGGAAAGACTGTTAAAAGACATTTTGGAAAGTACGTGTGTGCCGACCAAAGATGTTGCTACAAGAACTTACAGTAAAACAGCTCCGTGAACAGCTCGAGGAACGGGATCTGGACAGCAGTGGGCTCAAGATAGTCCTACAAGCACGACTCGAGGATGTCCTCACGAAGAACGGAGAAGACCCAAAGACGTTCCACTTCCAGTCAGCAGAACAAGTAATCTTATCGAAATTAAAAACTGTTTCTGAAACGATCGATGAAACTTCTAAGATAAGCAACGAGAAATTTGAAAGTGTTTCTCAAAAGATCGATGAAACTTCTAGACAGAACAACGAGAAACTTGAAGAAGTTAGTAGAAGAAGCGACGAGAAACTTGAAGAAGTTAGTAGAAAAAGCGGCGAGAAATTCGAAAATGTTGCTAAAAGATTCGATGAGACTTCTCAAATAATTAAAGAGGTCTGTAGGCAAAACAACGAAAAACTAGAAGAAGTTTGTAAACAGAACAATGAGAAATTTGAAGAAGTTTCTAGAACATTCGATAAGATGCAGAAAAGTGTAGAGACCGTAGAAGAAAAGATCAAACAGCTAGAGAGCAGGATAACCGATACAAAAGTACAACCATCAGTTAATGCAGCAACGTTAGATCCTTTAGTGAAAGATGAACTACCGAGAGACGAAACGTCGCATAATATGAGATTCAAATTACCACCATTTGATGGAAAGTCCTCTTGGTCCATATATCTTAGACAGTTTGAAGCTATTGCGACCGCCAATCATTGGACCGAACAAGAAAAGGCTGTTTCCTTGACTGCTGCTTTACGAGGTGATGCTGCAGATATATTAAGGTCAATTCCCAAGGGTCAAGAAAATTGTTACCAGACCTTGTTCACTCGTCTAGAAAAACGCTATGGAGATGCCCATCTACAACAAGTATACAAAGCACAACTGCGAAGTAGAAGTCAACGAGCAAGTGAGAATCTGCAAGAATTTGTCAACGTAGGCCACATTCGTCGTAATTGTAAGAAGATCGTACAGCCGTCGGAAAACTAGAGCGGGTCGACACCAAGGGGCAACTGCCGACCTCGAGAACTAGAGCCCCCATAGTAACTGTCAACCTTACGTCCTCCGGTGGAATCCACAACTTATACATCGAAGGTCGTATCAGTAATAGATGTAGATCATTTTTGGTGGATACAGGTGCAACGAGAACTATCGCACGTCCAGATGTAGTACGAGACCATAATAAATTATCACCTGCAACAGTAAAGCTTAGAACAGCGACTGGTGAGCTAATTAATACATATGGCGAGGCTAATATGTCAGTATCCATTGGCCAGACCACAGTTGAACATCAAGTATTAATTGCCGAGATCTCCGACGAATTCATATTGGGGATGGACGTACTAAGGAAAGTGGGGGCAATATTGGATGTTCAAAATGGAGTTCTCAAGATCAATGGTGAAGAGTTGCCCTTTCACGACGACAAAGAAGATGTCATCCGCTTACTTACTACATGCGACGTAACCATACCCGGTAATAGTGAGAAAATTCTGATGACCATGCTTGATGGACACTGCCGAGAGAGAAGTTTAAGGATGGTCGAAGATGTGGATAATGTCGAGTTCCTAACGGCGAAAACTTTGGTAAAAGTTCGAGATGTGATCCCTGTAAGAGTTATGAATTTAAGGGAAACTGCTATCAAGTTAAGTAGAGGAGCTTTGATCGGGCAGTGTGTTCCCGTGGCTTCAGTTTGCTCTGTGAATACCAATGAGAAATCATCGAAGGCGAAGTATCCAAAGGAGCTTGTTGAGATGATCATTGAAAGATGCCAAGATCTTGATCATGAACGAACGGAAAAAGTGACATCTATGCTGATAGAGTATCAAGATGTTTTTGCTATTGACACGAAGGATAAGGGAAAAACAAGCATAGTAACGCATAAAATAAATACCGGAGACGCTCAGCCAATCAGACAACGGCCTAGACGACTTCCATTTGCGAAAAGAGATGAAGCCGAAGAGATTATCAAGGATATGGACAAACAAGGGGTAATTGAACCATCGAACAGTCCATGGACATCACCAGTAGTTCTGGTAAAGAAGAAAGATGGTTCAACGCGTTTTTGTATCGACTACCGCCAGCTCAATGCGGTAACAAAAAAAGATAGTTATCCTTTGCCCAGAATAGACGATACATTGGATACTCTCTCCGGTTCTCGTTGGTTTTCCACACTCGATTTAAAAAGTGGATATTGGCAAGTAGACATGGAGCCAGCCGATCGGGAGAAAACCGCATTTTCGATAGGATCAGGGCTTTGGCAGTTTACGGCTATGCCGTTTGGTTTATGTAATGCCCCTGCCACATTTGAAAGATTAATGGAGGCAGTTTTAAGAGGTCTAACATGGAAAACATGCCTGGTTTACTTGGATGATGTAATTGTGGTTGGAAGGTCCTTTGATGAACATGCCAAGAATCTAATAGACGTCTTTCAACGATTGAGGGCAGCGAACTTGAAGTTAAGTCCGAAGAAATGTCACATGTTTCGACGAGAAGTTAAGTACTTAGGACATATTGTATCGAGTAATGGTGTAACAGCTGATCCTGAAAAGATTGATGCAATTAAAGATTGGCCAGTACCAAAAGATAAACATGAAATTAGAAGTTTCCTTGGCCTATGTACATATTACCGACGATTTGTCAAAGGATTTGCCAATATCTCCAAGCCCCTAACAAAGTTGACGGAGGAGGGCAAAGAATATACATGGAGTGAGGAGTGTCAAAAAGCTTTCGAACAACTACAAAGGGCTCTGATCAGTGCACCGATATTAAGCTACCCGGGACAGGCAGGAAAATTTGTTTTGGGTACCGATGCTAGCAACAGTGCCATAGGAGCTGTTCTCTCACAAATCCAGAATGGACAGGAAAAAGTCATCGCTTATTTCAGCAAAGTCCTGTCGAAACCAGAAAGAAACTATTGCGTTACCAGAAGAGAACTGCTGGGTGTAGTGAAGGCTTGCGAACATTTCCATAAATACTTGTACGGCAGAAAGTTCCTTCTTCGAACAGATCACGCTGCTCTAAAATGGCTCATACAATTCCGTAATCCAGAGGGCCAGATGGCAAGATGGTTAGAACGACTGCAAGAATATGATTATGAGATAGAACACAGGGCCGGAAGAGTTCATTCAAATGCTGATGCCCTTTCGAGACGACCATGCAGTGCAAATTGTAATCACTGTGCCAAATTAGAGGAACGATTTTGCCCCGTGAGACGAACCACCGTAGTTAATGAGCAATGGCAGCCCCAACAGTTACAAAACGCCCAAGAAGATGATCCATGTATAAAAAGAGTATTGGATTGGATGCGGCAAGGTGAAAGACCTAGTTGGCAGAACATTAGTGCATGTAGTCCAGAAGTCAAGGCCTACTGGAGCCAATGGAATTGCCTGGTACTAAAAGATGATCTTCTGTACAGAACCTTTGAGAACGATGATGGTACAGAATCTAAGCTGCAGTTGATTGTACCTAAAAGTAAAGTGTCAGAAGTATTGCGTCAGTTGCATGACGGTACATCAGGTGGACACTTTGGTATTACGAAGACTCTGCAAAAGGTTCGAGAACGGTTCTATTGGGTGAACTGTAAAGATGATGTAAGAAGATGGTGCCGGAAATGTGAACTGTGTGCATCCGGTAATGGTCCAGTTGGTAAAAAGAGAGCACCCATGAGACAGTACAATGTTGGAAGTCCTATGGAAAGAGTAGCAATCGACATTGCAGGTCCATTTCCAGAAACCGATGCTGGAAATAAATACATTCTGGTAGCCATGGACTATTTTACGAAATGGACCGAGGCCTATGCATTACCGAATCAAGAAGCTGCTACCGTTGCAGAGGTACTTGTTAAAGAATTCTTCAGCCGATTTGGTGTTCCGTTGGAAATCCACTCCGACCAAGGGCGAAACTTTGAGTCAGCTCTTTTCCAAAACGTTTGTAAATTGATTGGTGCCAATAAGACCAGAACAACACCCCTGCATCCTCAATCAGATGGAATGGTCGAGAGGATGAACCGAACGATGGGTAAACACTTGTCCAAAGTTGTATCTGAACATCAGCGAGATTGGGACCAACACATTCATTTATTCCTGATGGCCTACCGCTCGGCCGGGAATGAAACTACAGGTCAAACACCAACCTGCCTGATGTTGGGTCGTGAAGTTCGTTTGCCCTGCGACCTAGAGTTTGGCTGCAGACCTTCCGAGGAATATGTTGCAGGCGAAGAATACGTAGACCGCCTGAAGTTACGAATGAACAACATTCATGAACTTGCCCGACAACACATCCAGATAGCCAGTGACAGAATGAAAGATCAATATGATTCTCGCTGTAAGAATGAAAGCTTCGAAGTAGGTGATCTTGTCTGGCTTTATAATCCACAACGTCGTCGAGGCCTGTGTCCTAAACTGCAAAGACAATGGGAAGGTCCGTATGAAGTTAAGAAGAAAATAAATGACGTAATATACAGAATTAAGAAGTTGCCAAACGGTAAACCAAAAGTTATTCACATAAATCGTCTCGCACCATATGCTGGCTCAAATGAAACAGAGGAAGCCCGAGTCCTCCAACAGGAGATGAAAGATGCACCACAGCCAAGTTTTAAGGAATTTATGTCAAATTACGCAGAAAGAAAGAGTGCTAGATTCGGCGTGACCACAGAAGTTCAGCAAGATCTGTTTGGTGTTCCAGAAAACGTCTCTCTAGCCCACTGTGTTGCCCAAGACCTCGAGATGACTAAAGGAATCTCGTCCGTATTCAATAGAAAGTTCGGCCGCCTGGACGAGTTAAGAAATCAGCAGCCTAAAATTGGAAGAGTACTGCGATTGGAAGATGGTCCTCGATCTTTGCTGTATATGGTGACCAGGAAGTCTTATACGGACACGCCAAGCTATGAGAACATATGGAGTGCTCTAAGTAATTTGAAGAAAATCGTGTGTAATTATGACATCAAAGATTTGGCTTTACCAAAAATAGGCCATGCAGTAGAAAATCTGGATTGGAAGATTGTGAGAAGCATGCTTGAAGTGGTCTTCAGAGAAACTGGCGTACGAATTACTGTGTGTTGCATGAACCCGAAGATGTCGGATCCTTCAAAGACAGTAGACTGTTATTTCTTCTTGAAGGGTGTATGCAAAGCTGGAGAGTCGTGTAGATTCCGCCATCCTGGGCCTTCATCTAGAGTTGCTGATCGGGACGCTCAGATCTTAAGAGGGGAGCAATGTAGCAAAACAATGAGTCACCAGCCGCAAGGCGTAAGCCGAGAAAAGTCTAGATCAAAGCACGCTATACGTGGAACCGATGCGCGGTTGTTGGAAGGTCACACGATAGTCGGAGAGCTGGCTTAGCCCGGAATGATCGAGAATAACGACTAGGATATATAAGGCATAATTTTTGTGAATAGAGTTTAGTCTTAAGCTAAAGTTTGTAAAGTAAACTTGTATAAATAAAAAATAAAGTCGTATATAAATTACGAACCGCTAGTTTTATTGTAATTAGAAGTAATTACACTAATCACGCTACAATATTATGGAAAAATCGTTTAAAATATAACTAAAATTTTATTTTGCATCAAAATGAAGGTACATTTTCGCGCCACGTAATATTCATATCACATCTTTTGTAGCTGGAATATTGTATGCGCCACTCATTTTTACGACGTTTAGCGGTTTTTTTATGCTTGTATCAGGAGTTTTTCAAAGTTATTTATAAATTAAATGTATGAAGTTGAATGCAATGTTTCTCTATAACACGTTAAGCTTTATAAATGGTCGCCTTTGTCGCATTACCTCCCAAATGCTCTAGTGTCCATCGAATGTACGCTAATTTTTTTTCTATCCGAAATAGATTGAAAAAATATTGGGATGGCCGGTAAATAAACTCGGATTGCCCGTTGCCAGATCTTTAGAGTCGTAATCACTACAACTACATAAACCATTTCGGGAATAATCGTTAATTGGATTTTACTTTTGTAGCTTAATAACTTCTAAAGGGCTTAACCGATTTTGATCACTAAACATAAGTTTGAAACGTATTGACAAGTAGTATCTAATGCATCTAAGATCAAGTATGATAACTCAAGCTATTACAGGAATTATTGAGCTTGAAACCCGTTTCTTCGCATAGATAATAGATTTGATCATACTTATAAAGCCTATAACTTAAAAATTCGAATTTTCCCGGATATGAGGTACACACTACACACCATTAGATTTGTCTGGAGTCCTTCTACAAACTCTCAGTTATTGGCGCAATTCGTAGGTTGAAATTTTGAGTAATTGTCGAAAACCAAAATTTTCAAAGTTTAGTTTTTCATTTTTTCGGCTGTACTGGGACGTGTGTATGTCTGATCCTGACGGCTTACACACCATTTGAAAGCTTAACTTAACGCTATTGATTTGGTGTATTTGCGGTTCTCCTGTCTCTTCTTGAACCGAAGATATATACCCCCACAAAATATACCGTTTTGTACCTACCAAGTCCTATAGCTGGCTTATGCGTGGTCAAAACTCACAAACTACACCTTTTCTGAATCGGCCCTGACTCTCTCTTCAAACGCAGAAAAAAATTCAGATCGGTTTAACTTTTCTACACACATACATGCATTTCATATCCACAAACATTTTCCCTTTTTTAATTAGAAATTGAGTCATATTTCTGAGCTCGGTAACTTTTGAATGGTATAACCGATTTTCAAAATTAGACATGCGTTGGAAAGGTAATGATCAGTACTATTAGAAGCCGTAAAGGTCGGACTTAAATTTTGAAAGTTTTTCGGAGTTTTGCGGAGGAGAACGAAAAACAGACCCTAAATAGGAAGGGCCGTAAAATTCACACCCTTGGACCAAAATGGATAGTTGACATATGAATGGGTGAGTCTTTTCCTGAACTTTAATATGGAAGTTGGCACAATTTTCAATTCCGTCAGATTTAGAAAATCGAAAAATTCGTGTATATATATAGTGTCGCGTGTAGGGGAGTGTGGGTGTGCGCCACTGGAGAGGACTGCCGTTCTCTGGTAATAAATCCAAGACTTCATAATAAAAATTTATTATTGATTAGGTATACTTACTTGGAATCCACTATAAAGAAACATTAAAAAAAAATACATATAAAAATAAGAAGCCTCCAGAGCATTGCATGGAACTCTTGGCCTTAAATACTTCTAAAAAAGAAAGATCTAGTTCATTCTGCAGTAGATGATGCAGTACTACTGAAATATCCTCAAGCCATAGTTAGAGCAAATCCAGAACAGTTGTAAACAAATTATGGATGAAAAAGTCATTATGGGATCCAAGATAAATGAAATATTGGAATTATTTTCAAAATCATATTTAAATATTCTTTTTTTGACATTAACATTTTTCACTAAGTGACCCAGTGTGACCCCACTAATTTCATGATGAAATAACCAAATTTCTTTTTAAAATTTTGTAAAAATAAAAAATACATTTTGACGTATTTATAATACACAAACAAACAAATTTGTATTAAAAATAGTTTACACTTTTATTTTGGGATAAAACTGGATGTGTAATATTACATTTTTAAAATAAGAGTCCAAGTAATGAAGCTTAAAATAGGCCAAAACCTCGCAATTTTTATAGAATGGATCGATTTGCTTGAAAATTTGACAATAAGTAATGGATAGTCCAAGAATCAAAATCTATATGATTCTGAAAGGCGCTTTTACCATGGGGGTGGTTGCCACCCCATCTCGGAGGTGGAACATTTTTATTATATTTTGACCGCAGAAGTTGGTAAAAACATTAATTCTAAGCAAAAAACGTTCCATATATTTTTTTGATAAAATTAATAGTTTTCGATTTATTCGCTATCGAAAGTGTTAGTTTTATATCGAAACATCAATGTTGTTAACAAGTTTTCTACTAATAACTCCAAAAGTTTTCGTTTTATCAAATCAACTTTACTTAACAAAAATGTACCTTTTAAAAAAATAAAGAAAACCGTTTTCTCTAATTTTCTTTAAGTCCAATAGTAATCGAGCTATACTTTATTATATGTTAACTCTTCTTCGTCAAATGCTAAATACTGTAGATTCAAAGTCAAAAGACGGGAAAACTATGCATTTTTCAAAGATAACTTGTTAAAACTAATTTAAAGTATTTAAAAATATCTATCTCCAAAAATAAAAAGTCTCTAGCTCAAAAATTAAGTGACATATAATGAAAAGAATGTCAGTCCCTATTTTTTCAGCGAAAAAGTGATCGGAAGCAACCTCCTAATCACCACCCTAATTAAAAATAGTAATTGACTTTATTTGATCTTCTTTATTTATGTATTATTAATAGGTTCTACAAGTTTGACCGGCTAAAAGTGATTAATTTTTAAAAAACTGGAGTTAAAAGCGAATACCGAATTTTTGTAGTTTGGAAAAAATGGCATTTTTCTTCAGAATAGAAAGATAAGCATCAGAGATACGAAAAAATATTTAAATATGAAACTGTAGCTTTTTTAACTCCCAAGAATCTGGTTTGCAAAAATTTTTTCTACGTCGTAAATTGAGTGAGATATTGATAATTAAAACTTGTAATAACATACAAAAACCACATTTACCAACCCTTTTAAAGTCACCTCTTTTTGCGACTGAGGATTTTAAAAAGATTAAATAATAGTAGTCTTATAGACCTTGTAAAAACCTAAAACATTCTTTTTTATCAGACTTTCTAAGATAAAAAATAAAAAAGTTACGGTTTAAAAATCAATATATTTTTTTGGAAAAAAAAAAGAAGAAATCCAATTGGAAGCATAATAATGTAAGTTAGCGGTGTTTTTAGTCATTGGCCTTATTAATTCTTCTTTGTTAATGTATTATTAATATATTCTAGAAGTTTGACTGGCTTAGAATAATTAGTTTTTAAAAAACTGGAGTTAAAAGTGAATAACGAACTCTTGTAGTTTGGCAAAAAATGACATTTTCTTCAGAATAGAAAGATTAGCATCAGAGATACGAAAAAATTTTTAAATATGAAATTGTAGGTTATTTAATTGCCTAGAAATGGGTTTGTGTGAAATTAAACATGTCCACCCCCGAGATGGGGTGGCAACCACCCCCATGGTAAAAGCGCCTTTAAGCATCATATAGATTTTGATGCTTGAACTATCTACTACTCATTTTCAAATTTTCAAGAAAATCGATCCATTCCGTAAAAATTGCGAGGTGAAAAGCTTCGGTTCTTGGACTATAATTAAAATTCAAATGAATCAATTCCATATTTGTTACCTATTTTACAGTTGACTGAAATCTTTCAGGTAGACATTTTCCGTACTTAAACATCAATTTCGTTTGTTACCTATTTTACAGTCGACTGACTTCTTCAGCAAGAACAAAAACCTCCAAAAATTTTCGTCAATAAAGTTTACACCTCGTCGAGCACGGCTGGTGTATGCATCTTAAAAGGAAAAAAGAAAAGTCGAATCAAGGAATGAATGCAAATAACGGGCTATAGAATCCGGCAGATATAAGGGGATCAGAAAGAATTGCCAAGTAAGGTATTCAATATCATGGCGTTTGACCATCAAAGAGGCGTCTTGATACAAATAAAAAGTTTTAACGCAGATGTAGTATCCCAAAGAACATTTAAGACGATCTTTGTGCTGAATAATATAGGCTTATGTATAGATAAGTGCATGAACGACACAATTTAAAGAGCGACGAGAAGTTAAGCGTGTCAAAGACCTTTTTATTGAATATAAGTTGAACATAGTGAGGTTGTTAAATGTTATAATGCAAAGGAGATTTTTTTAGCTCTAATTTTAATGGATTATATTGATTATCACAAAAAGACAAACATAATTTAGTGACTCTTCGAAAATATCACAAAAGTAGTCACTAAATATTTGTTTATTTAAAAAACTAGTTTAAATACTTAATAAAGTAAGTATTTGCTCGAAAAAGTATTCTTAACAAAAATGTAGCTTATAAAAATGAAAAAAATAAAGTCTATCGACCCAGTAAAAGCAAAGTTGTAGCTCATGAAACATTTTTGTTCTTATTCATAAAATGGCAAATCGCATTTTTCAACGTGAAATAAGCAAAATATGAAGCACTTTTCGGGGAAAACTCATTAGAACTTTTTTAAAGTGTTTATTTAAAAGTTTATATAAAAAGGCTTTATTTTTATTTTTATATGGCCCGTAAGTTTCACCGGTTCAAAGTGATCATTTTTGAAAGGGCTTGAACGAGTCACTAATCACGAGTGTATGCAAATTTTGAACAACCATATTTTAACCGAAAGGTCTATATACAAAAATATAGCTGCAAAACTTTGTTGTCAAAGGAAAACACAAAAGAAAATAGACGATTCTTTAAACAAACACTTTAAACATGTTCATTTTCCTTAATTTTATTGCTTTGTTCTTTATTTACATATTACACAAAACATTACGAAATCACTCCATAGTATCTTTAATACAAACTTTGACCAAGAATACTATTTAATTCGATACAAGAAGAATACAAAAATAAAGTTATTTTTAACCGAAATTCTTATCCGAAACGGCCTCCCCCCCAATTATTTCGATTAACGGAGGTTTTAGTGTAAAACAAAAATTAATAAATGATTACATTATTACATAGTATTTCTTCGTGCACTACTATCAGCTAATATATCTAGTTTTAGTAATACATATCTATCTGATGGGAAACTTCATTTTCAATACTACACTGCTTAAAAAATGTTGAGTATGTATGCGTAAAATAATCGGAATGGGACGTTTCGATGCCGCCGGTTCATCGCCGGCCGTTTCGATGCCGCCGGTTCGTCGCCAGTCCATTTCATCGCCGTCATATCTCGCATTTCCTAGAATTCCTAATTAATACTAAAAATAACTAATAATTGTACCTGTCGAAAATTCGGAAATATATCAGATAGCGATTAATTGACTGGCGATGAATCGGCCGGCATCGGCATCGAACTGGCGGCATCGAAACGGCGGCGATGAAACGTCCTAGACCCTAAAATAATATAGCAATAACACATTTTACATATATTATATTAGACGAAAAGATGGGGCCCCTGACCTATTGGGGCCCCCCGCAAGCTTCATGTTGCGGGGGCCTCTGTTACGCCTCTGACGCTGACGCTTCTATTGTGAATAACTTAGTACGGCACGGTAGAGGATATAGCAGTTATCACGCTGATCTAAAAATGTCCTTCGATACGACCATGACTCGAATGCTTTGTCATCGTAGGAGGCCACTGGTACTCGCGTTACTTCGCAGTGGGCTACAAAATACAGATAAGCTCTTTGTGTATTAATTTTGTGTTAGAAGGTCTCATTTTCTCCCTTGCATATATAAAAGTAAAGTTCAGTGTTCTTCTGTTCTTTTATCTCAAAGGCAAAGTTCAGTGTAATACAGCTAGTCCGAAAGCTAGTCTCACTGGCCGTTTAAATTTGTTCCTCTGAGCTAAGCCATTCTTTATTAGTATATTTAACAAGTTCACTCCCGATTCTCCTTTAATTGTAAAACAGTCCTTCTAAATCACAATACCCCAGATTATTGTGTTTCAAATTGGCGCCCAACGTGGAGATTTTGAACTCTAACTGCTCGCTTTGTACCTTTGCTTTTTGTACTTTCCTGTTCTGGTTTTGTATCTCTGTTTTTTTGTATTCTAACTTAACTTAACTTTAATAATATACGGGCAAGTCTAATATCTGCTGACGTCAGGCACTAACATTCTTCTCCGTCAATAAAGTTTACATCTCGTCTAGAACGCCTGGTGTATGCACCTTAAAAGGAAAAAAGAAAAGTCGAATCACGGAATGAATGCAACTATCGGCTATAGAATCCTGCGATATAAGGGGATCAGAAAGAATTGCCAAGTAAGTTATTCAATATCATGGCGTTTGACCATCAAAGCGGCGTCTTGATACAAATAAAAAGTTTTAACGCAGATATAGTATCTCAAAGACCATTTAAGACGATCTTTGTGCTGAATAATATAGGCTTATGTAAAGATAAAGTGCATGAACGGCACAATTTAAAGAGAGACGAGAAGTTAAGCGTGTCAAATACCTTTTTATTGAACACAAGTTGAACATAATGAGGTTGTTAAATTATATAATGCAGAAAAAATTTTTTTAGCTTTAATTTTAATGGATTATATTGATTATCACAAAAAGACAAACAGAATTTAGTGACTGTTCGAAATTATCACAAAATTAGTCACTAAATATTTATTTATTCAAAAAATTAGTTTTAGCCATAATATACATTCACCTGGGATATACACAGCCTCTAATTTCAGGCAAATACGCTGACCCTTCTATTGTGAATAATTTAGTACGACACGGTAGAGGATATAGCAGTTAAAATCCATAAGGAAAAATTTTCCTGCAGCTGGCTGTATACCATTAATTACAAAAATTGAAGAAAAAGATCTTCTGTGTAAAAGGTATATTAGTTTGAAAACCCCAATAAAGGGCTACATTAAAATACAGAACGTTTTTGCTCTAAAGAGAGCATCAGCAGTGTTCTAAGCCTAAAATAAGTACAACCACAATTAGTGAAGACAAGAGTAAAAAAATTTTTTTAAGGATGACCAAGATAAAAAATTAGGTTACACTTACAAGCTCTACATGCTAAGCCACCAAAAATACATGGGTTAAAACCCTTAAAATGCCGACCAAAGGTCTTACATTGACATATTATTTATTAAACTCTGGCGATGGGTGAAATTTAAAGGGTATACCTCAAGGCACCATATGATTATACCACAAGCATGTGGGTGGTTGAGTTGATTTCTCTGTCTTCACAAAGAGAAAGGTAAAAGCCAACTGATTACAGGTGACAGGTGTGAAAGCGTTTCTGACTAATGACAGTAGAGACAGAAAGTGTAACATGAAGTTGTGTGGACTGATATGTCGTTTGGTACACTAGCCAAAAATTTATAAAATTTATTTGTGGTAAAATTCAATAATAACAACCAACATCGTGTGCTAGGACTACAAGTATTCCACATTAAGCTGACAAAAACAATATACAGAGTGAAAATAACGTTATTTAAAAATGAACTGTCAACAGGGTTCAAATGAGTGTATTACTAAAGATAGGCAACCAACCATACATGCGATGAATTTAAAATATTATTTTGTTTTAATAGTTGAAAAAGAATAATGTGCCCA
Source organism: Diabrotica virgifera virgifera (assembly GCF_917563875.1). Taxonomy (NCBI): domain Eukaryota; kingdom Metazoa; phylum Arthropoda; class Insecta; order Coleoptera; family Chrysomelidae; genus Diabrotica; species Diabrotica virgifera. Next base: position 236,751,604 of record NC_065446.1, on the reverse strand, counting down.
TATGCTAAAATGCATTTAGGGCAGAGAAAATAAGTAGATTTTTGAAAATATTCTTCTTTAGCGGCGATTCGATTAAGGGTAAAATTGTATATAAATCTGCGCGCCTGCGCACACAGACAGCATGTAGTTCATTGCTAATCTTTCAAGATAGGTATGTATGTATCTGTAACCGTGCAAATAAGTCATTAAAAGAATATATTAGTGTTTTTAGTAAATGTATTATTTATTATAATTCTTGTGTTTTTGGATTTGTGTTTCTCTGTAGTAAAATAATAAAATATTATGTAGGCATAACATTTTTACACTATTTGTCGCCGTGCTGTGTAATTATATCCGAAACTTACACGTCAATTACAAGGAGCTCGCTGGAGTTGGTAGGGCGTTAGCTCCGAGATTGGAAGGACGCGGGTTCGAATCCTGGGCGATTCATATTTTTTTTTTATTTTTGGTTGTTTTAATAAAAATTTTTTGAAAGTGGTAGACAAGAAAGTTAGTTTAATTTTTAAATAAAATACAAATAACCTGTTAAGTATATTTACTTCGTTTAAATTACCTATATAATAGAAGAATATCTTCTTACGTGCGTACAAAGTACACACACATCCTTTTTTTTAAACTATTAAACATGATGAGGGCAATTTTTAGGTTGAAGTTTTTATTCTTATAAACATGTAGTCACCTGACATCCAAAACAAAGATGATTGATGTACCTGACTGAATGAAATGAAAAGTCGATAAAAGTATGACTAGTGGTAGGACTATGGTTAATATTAATATGGAGGATGAATTAATGTAACTGAAATTCGTACTATAGTAAAGTATATGGGGTATGTAAGGGTTACTCAACCCTGATTAGGAATCATAGTTTTTATAAAAGGTTTAGGGCCGGTTGTTCGAACGCTAATCAACAATGATCATTATTAAATATTTAATTACTGTCACCAAAACTGTCAATGTCAACTTTGTTTGGGTTGCTGAAAACATAATTAATTACAATTATGAGATTTATTATTAATTATGTTAATAATTATTGTTATATTAATTGATTATAGTCTCAGAATTGTAATTAATTATGTTTTGACAACCCAAACAAAGTTGAAATTGACAGTAATTAATATTTGATAATGATCATTGTTGATTAGCGTTCGAACAACCGGCCCTTAGAATAGTTATTTTGTGGAGAAAATAAAGAAAGAGAGTGTTGAGTAAAAGTTGTTTCAAATTTTTTTTTTTAAATATTAAAAAGTTAAAGATTAGATTGATGAAAAGTAATTAAATGCAGTTAAGTTGTGGAATAAGTAAATCAGACAGCAGAGTGATTGAGATTGATGATTGAAATGAGAGACTGAGAGCCACAGGATTCCGACCACCACAATGTATCAAAAAGATGAGGATCGATTTATACCAACCTTTCGTTAAAATTCCTCAATTAACGCTTAATCTCATTTATTTTTAAACATCCTATCTGTCACAATTCATACACAACTATTCAATTATATCCTCTCACTATTCTCTAATTTCATCTATTTATACGGGTCCCCATCTAGTTTCCAACCAACACTACACAACATTCATTTCATTAACATCAACAATACCCTCTGCTGATTCAATCATACATTTACACCTATCTATCTTATCTTCCCGCCTATCATCCTCATCTTTTTGGTAGATTGTGGTGGTCGGACTCCTGTGGCTCTCAGTCTCTCATTTCAATCATCAATATCAATCACTCTGCTGTCTGATTTACTTATTCCACAATTCAACTGCATTTAATTACTTTTCATCAATCTAATCTTTAACTTTTTAATATTTTAAAAAATTTTTTTTGAAACAACAACTTTTACTCAATACCCTTTTCTTTATTTTCTCCATAAAGGTAACAACTTAGAAAATCATACCTAATTTTTCATTGTCCTAGATATACACATATAAGGACAGAATAACTATTCTAAACCTTTTATAACAACTATGATTCCTAATCAGTGTTAAGTAACCCTTACATACCCCATATACTTTACTATAGTATGAATTTCAGTTACATTAATTCATCCTCCATATTAATATTAAAATATCAGCCATACGGAGCCCTTGCCTCATAGTCCTACCACTAGTCATACTTTTATAGTCTTTTCATTTCATTCAGTCAGGTACATCAATCATCTTTGTGCTGGATATTAGGTGACTACATGCTTATAAGAATAAAAACTTCAACCTAGACATTGCCCTCATCATGTTTAATAGTTTAAAAAATCTACTTATTTTCTCTGCCCTAAATGCATTTTAGCATGGGCACATTATTCCTTTTCAACTATTAAAACAAAATAATATTTTAAATTCATCGCATGTATGGTTGGTTGCCTATCTTTAGTAATACACTCATTTGAACCCTGTTGACAATTCAATAGGGGGGGGGGGGGGGGTCGTGTTTAGTACCATTCGATAGATTATTGAACAATATTGAAGACGTATCTTTTAGTTTTTCGATCTGACGTCCATTTCGCGAAATATTCGCTTTTTTTGTGAAACTTTTCGACTTACCCATTTCCTTACGCCCCGCTCAAATCGTCAGATTTTTGAAATATACACTCTTTTGCATGTACTTTACTTACACAGAGATTTAAGTATCTCGCATAAACTAAGAAGAAAAAGAAGAAGAGCTGTAGGCTCAAACCATATCTGTTGGATTTTTTCAGTTTAGTAAATCCAATTATATATTAGCTACAATAGTAGCAAGTTATACTTGTGATTCTCCTTGGTATATATACTTTTAACGCATTGATTTCACGTAAAAATACTAAGTAATAGAGCTAGAAATTGAAGATTTTTGATACTTTCAGCCATGATCGCTGTGTCATTTGCATATCTTCTTCTTCTTCTTCTTCCTTCTTGTATGTAGGCTTTAAAGCCTGTTTCTTCTTCAATATTATCCTCCTAAATTGTTTAGGTTATCGCACCACCTTTTTCTTGGTCTGCCAATACTTCTTCGTCCATTTGGTGACTTATCTCGTGCTATTCGTACTATCCTATCCTCTGCCATTCTACTAATGTGTTCGTTCCACTCCTGTTTCCGTTTTGTCACCCATCCATTTATGTCTTCTATATTGCATGATCTTCGTATGTTTTCGCTCCTCTCCCTATCCAACAGACTTTTCCCTGATATTCGTCGGAGTATTTTCAACTCGGTTGTTTCTAGTAGTCGTCTCGTTTTAGATGTGTCAGGCCTTGTCTCCGTCGTGTATGTTAATATAGGTCTAATTGCTGCTTTATAGATTCTTGCTTTTGTGTCTTGTCTTAAGTGTTTGTTCTTCCAGATTGTGTCATTGAGAGATCCCGCCGCTTTACTTGCTTTTAAGCTTTGTTGTCGTACTTCCTCTTCAACATCTCCGTAACTGGTTATATCTATTCCCAGATATCTAAACCTTGCTTTCTGCTTTATTATTTTCCCATCAATTTCGATTTTACATCGTAGTGGGTATTTAGATGTTGTCATACATTTGGTTTTTTCTGCTGATATTATCATATTGTATTTCTTGGCTGTTGTATTAAAGATGTGTGTTAATCTTTGGAGATCGTCTTCTGTCTCGGCGATTAATGCGGCGCCGTCTGCATAACACAATACTTTGATTTCTTTATTCCCCATTCTGTAACCATGACCTTTACGTACTGCTTCTATTATTTCGTCCATTATTATATTAAAGAGCAGTGGGCTTAACGAGTCACCTTGTCTGACTCCACTTTGTACTGGTATAAACTGCGTTAGTTTTCCATTTATCTTTGCCTGTATTCGATTATGAGAGTAGATGTTTTCGATGGTTTGTATAATATTGATTGGTATGTTTCTTCTATACAGTAAATGTAAGACGTCTTTACTTGGATGCGATCGAAAGCCTTTGTCAGGTCTATAAAACATAGATATGCTGGTTTATTGTACTCAATGGCCTTTTCTGTGATTTGTCTCAGTACAAATACGGCGTCTACGCAGGATCTTCCGGATCTGAATCCTTGTTGTTCATCTTATAAAGTTGTTAGTTTAATGATTTTGTTGGTTAGGACTTTTGTGGTTAGCTTAAGTGCGGTGTTTAGTAGATTTATACCTCTATAATTGTTGGGGTCTTCTTTGTCTCCTTTTTTGAACATTGGTATCATTATGCTGTTTCTCCATGCGTCTGGTATCTTGCAGTGCAATATTAGTTTTTGTATAAGTTTTGTCATCTCTAGGGTTATACTTTCTCCTCCGTATTTTAGAAGCTCGTTGGTTATTCCGTCTGGTCCTGGTGACTTCCTATTTTTGAGTGAATTTATGGCTACCCCTACTTCCTGAAAACTGATTTAAATTTCGTGTCTTAATTCAGGTAGGTTATTATTTTGGTTATGATTTTCCTTTCCTTTAAACAGTTCCGTCAAGTATCTTTCCCATTCGTTTGCTGGTATGTTATTGTATTCCTTCAATTCTGCCATTTCTTTCCGTTGGTTTCTTATGAATCTCCATATTTGTTTTTGTGTTACGTAGAAGTCGCTTTCCATCCTTTTTGTAAACTGTTCCCAGTGTTCATTTTTTTTTGCATATCTGATGTTGTTAATATGTTCTCTCCCAATTCGAACTCCACATTGATATTCCAAGGCTTCGTTAAATATTATTTCCGAGTACCTACACGTTAAACAAAGTTGAGGATAACACACAACCTTGTACACCTCTTTGAAAGCAAATGTTGTCTTTTGATTAGCCGTCTATCAGAATAGAAGCTTCTTGATTTCAATATAGGTGTTGATTTGAATTCCATTAAGTGTAAAATTTAATATATTTTATCGCCAACCGTCACTAAAGTCATTCATTATTGTACTCATTTTCCCTCATTTGCGACAGTAAAGTAACACTTTATTGTACCGAAAGAAGAATTTTACTTTACCTGCCGCGATTAATCAAATTAACCGAGATTGAATGTAAGTGGTCGATGACAGTAATCGAATGGCGAGTATTTGGGTGGACTTAAAATTTATTTATATATATGTATAGTGGCTAAACACCCCTTTAGGAGTTACGCCGCTATAGCTCTCTAGATCTATGTTTTGAGGTAGATCAGTCCTCATGTTCGTTATTTAATTTTCTCGGTTATTTTCTCCACTCTCTCCTGTCTCTGGTTTTTTCCTTTTCAATGTCGTATGCCCGCCTTGTTGAGATAACTTAGTACTTCTTGTAACCATGTAGATCTTGGTCTTTCACGTCTTCTTTTGTCAGCTGGTGTCCATTCCAATATTGAGAATATCGTCGTAGTTGATCCGGATCTCTATATGTGTCCTAGCCATTTTGCTCTTTGCTGTTTTATTTTACACACTATATCCTCCTTAATTTCTTCCATTAGCTCAAGGTTCGTTCTTTGTCTAAATTCATTGTCATTTATTTTTATTGGTCCTAATATTGCTCTTATAGTATTTTTCTTTCTTGTATACTAACGTTTTCCTCTTGTTTTTTTTGTCATGCTAAGGGTTTTGGCTGCATGCATCATCGTCGGTCGAATTATTGTTTTGTATACTTTCATATTTGATTTCTTACTCAATAACTTATTTTTAAGTAATTTTTATTTGCATGGAAGCTCTTATTTGCTGTAATAATTCTTTCTTTGATTTCGTTTTCTCTTTCTCCATTGTTTGTTATTAATATTCATAAATATTTAAATTTTTCGACTTCTTCAAAAGTGTTTTATCCTACTTTAAACTTTCTGTTTTCAAAGTTTTTGTTAAATCTCATTATTTTGGTTTTTTCTTGGTTTATTTTAATCCCATTACTTTTCCTTCTGTTACCATTTCGTTTAACATTCGTTCCATTGTTTTTCTATTTTTTGTTATTAGTACAATATCATCAGCGTATGCTATTATTTGTCCTTCTCTCGTTCGGAGGGTGCCTTTGTCGATCTTCCTGACGATGTATTGTAGGGCAAGATTAAACAGAGTTGCTGATAATGAATCTGCTTGTCTCACTTCTAAAAATTTATTTACTTTAATTATTAAAAATATTATACGCAATTTGCGTTATTATCAATTAAATTTATGTCAAAAAGTGAAATTCTGCAGTATTTTGTAATTATATTCATATAAAATAAATTAAAACTTTACCGATTTAGTAATTATTCAATATTGATAACTATCGATTAAAAATCGAAAGCGGCCATCTTGCAAGTTATCTGTCATCACTGCCATGAAATTATTATGACGTCTAAAATTTAAAAAGTTCTTAAATTGTAAATTGCAAGTAAGTGCTAAAACCAATATTAAATTATGTTGGCAAATATTATTTTATATCAATAAAACATATCTTAACGGATTGTCAAATATACCAGCAAACGAGAAGTAAACTCAACTTTCCCAGGGACATATCTGAGCTTCTTAGAGACACTACAAATATCAACAATATCATACAGTTTTTAACGGAAATAGGAATAAAAGACATTTAATTGTATCACAAATTTTTCAGGTATACTTTTTGTTAGTACATATGTTTCTACTTAATATTATATTCTCTTTTTATTTTTAATATGTATTTTCCATTGTTGTCGTTTATAACCCCAGTGGTTCGGACGACATTAAATTAAAAAAAAATTTGTTAGCGATACAATTTTGTATGCACCACGTCAGTAAAAACTCCTTATCGAGCTCGTCTGTTACTCGCCTCGCTCGCTACGCTCGCTGTTCTCGTAATATCCGACTCGTTCGATAAATAGTCACTTTACTGACTTGGTACATAAATAACTATTATCAGACCTCTTTTAACGTTTAAAATTTTTGTATGATATGCTACTTTCATGTTAAAGTAGCATAGGTAGTAGGTATAAAAGTTCAGCTCCTTAACGATTTTTAAAACCCTCCGTACACATAAAAGTGTTCCGGCACTTACTTAAAAAACATAAAAATAAACAAGCGTGCAAGTTTGTGCTTGTGGTACGAAGTAAAATTCATTAACCCCAGTGGAATTTTAATCATAAAGTTAAAATATAATGTAGGTAGAAGTTCGTCATCTATATCTGTATATTTTAGTTCTCAAGTTCTCCTTTAGGTCTCCATCTAGACGATATCGTGTCTGGAGTTTTCGCGAAATATAATCTGATATCAATAAAGGAGCCAGAGGAAACTTTTCAACAAAATCCCATTCCGGGTGTTTGCCGCTCGCTTCCTAGTTTCTGTAGACACAACAGTGCCGTAGTAAAAAAAAAGAATGTGTGTGCACTTTGCACGCACGTAAGAAGTTATACTTCTATTATATAATTTCAACGAAATAAATATACTTAACAGTTACAATACCAAAAATTAACAATAATTACCAAAAATTAACCAAAACATAACAATACCAAAAATAAAAAGAAAAAAAAAAATGATTATGAACCGTCCAGGATTTGAACCCGCGATCTCTCGATCTCTGGTCCAATGCTATACCAACCGAGCTATCAAGCCCCGTGCTATTGACGTGTCGGATATAATTACACATCACGGTGACAAATAGATAAAAGTGAAGTATAAAAATAGATATCTTATTATCTTAAAAATTATAATAAATAATTCAATTACTAAGAACACTAATATATTCTTTTAATGACTTATTTGCGCTGATACATACATAATTTGAAAGATTAGCAACGAACTACATACTGTCTGTCTGCGCATGCGCCAGGCAATTATAGAATTTCACCCTTGATCGTAAAGAAGTATAACTTCAAAAATATAGACAAACATTGAAAAAAATTTATTCAACATTAATTTTGTTACCTACACTCTTGGCCAAAAAAATCGGGACACCTTAAAAATGGGTCATATTTGATGTCTCGAATTTCCTAAACCTGTTGTCCGATTTAAGTGATTTTTTCAATATATTATTGCCTTATTCTTTAACAATATCGCTGTAATAATATTGTTGCTATAAAGATAAACTGTCATTGTATACCGTGCAGGGCCGGCCATAACGGGCCTGCAAGGGATGCAATGCAGGCGGGCGCCCCCTGTTTGGGGGGCGCCAGAATGAGCTTTTTTTCTGCTGGTGTTATGCAAAATACTAAAATAGAAAAATTCATTTTTTGAATGTGGTTTAAATTTTAAATTCGTCATAATACACTCTGTGTTTATTAGTTTTTACATATCACACATGTAAAATTTACAAAAATATGCAATGGCGCATAGAATTCTTATACCATGTTAATACTAATATAATTTATTGGTCAAAGATATCATATTTCAACCAAACAACTTTGCTCTTAATGAAAATGCTTTGTTTATTTTCTTCAAATTTCTTGCAAGTTGTTAGTTTTGTATCAGCAGTTATGAGAGGAAATGAATGATTTCTAGTAAAATAAACAAGATTGTGATACTGTTTTCTTGCCGCCTGTCTAATTGTATTATGTATAACTATTTTTTACCTATTAATAGGTATCAAGTTAAGTATTAATCCTATAAAAACATAATATTTAAAATAAAAAATTTACATAAAATTTCGTTTAGAGCTCTTTAGATTTAGTATTATTTCATGTGATTATAATAAAGAATAGTTTGTCAGTTGTACTCTGCAGTTAAAGAATCTAGTGTTCCATTCAATTAATATAAAATTATATTTGTTAAGTACTCAGTCCTATTATTAAATTACGGGTTCACATTACTGCAGAAACATAATCTTGAGGTTTTAAAGCTATTATTTTTATTTGGTTAAAAATAAATGGATTCAAAAAAAATTATCTGGTGCAAAAATCGAAAAAGAAAAGCCGAAAAAGAAGAAATGACCAAAAAAAACAATCTTAGTTCTCTTAGCCAATTTCTTGAAAAAGTTAAAAGTGAAGTTATTTTGTCAGATGATGGATCCAATAAAACTGTAACCGAACTTTATTTACCGGGGACATTTACGAATAGCGAGGCACCGACTTAAACCCGGAACACACATTTTTAGTCCAAAATCAAGCCATTAATAGGAAGAAAAGCTCTTCTAGCTACCCCTAAAATCAGGTGGTTTAACCACGTAAAGTAATACAGAGGATGTCCCATTACCCAGGGGATCCAAGGTAACGTTCAGTATAAAGCCTCCTCATTCGTTACGTACTGCGATGGGGAGGGGCGGTGGTATAGCTTGGGACTTGGGGGTCAGATAGGTACCACTCCAGGTTACATAGTGTGACCGGTTGGATATTCGGACATATTCGGAATATTCGGTTGGGTCTTACTGTTCGATTAGAACACACGTCCCCGAGGCTAGGATTGTACGAGTATCTGTGCGTATGTGTGTGTGGAGGAGGGGGGGCGCCTGTGTTAGTTTTGCAGGTGGGCACCTTATACCCTAGCGCCGGCACTGATACCGTGTGTACCAATCAAACAGTGTTTTTTTCTCCAAGTTTGCCACACCCTGTGGAATATTCTAGCATTTATAAAATACTGAAATTAAAACCTGACTATAGCCTCAGATTTTCTTAACATTCTGTTTTTTGACTCATTCGCTTATGTTGAATAATAAAAAAGTTAGGTACTCTAAAAACTAGCCATGTTTTTATTAATACAGGGTGTTTTAAATAACTATCACAACCTTTAAGAGGTAATTCGGTATGAAAAATAATGACAGTTTACTTCATAAACGTGTGTTCGCAAATGCTTCGTTTCCGAGATAATGGGAGTTGAAATTTTTCTTACAAACTGACGATTTATGTATTGCTCTAATACCGGTTGAGATATGCAAATGAAATTTGGTGGGTTTGAAGAGGTTGTTATTGCGCATTTTTTGACATACAATTAAGAATTTCATATTCGCCATTGGCGCGCATACGGGTAATATGACCCGTACGGGTAATCATCTGAATTTTTTTAAAGAAAAAAATGAGTACGCCACTGAGAGATTTCAAATTACGAAAAATCATTCTTGCCTTTTTTCATATGAGGCGACGTTTTTATACAAAATAAATAAAACTCTTACAAAGTATTCGAGGTACTCCATATGCATAGAAACTTGCATATTTCAAATAAACATTAAGATGTTTTAAGAGATTTTTTGTTATAAACTGAACAAGGAATTCAAAAATGATTTTTAATTTGAAATATCTCAGTGGAGTACTAATTTTTTCTATAAAAAATTTAGAACATTACCCGTGTGGGTCATATTACCCTTATAAATGGTGAATATAAAATTTTTAGTTGTATGTCAAAAATTTCGCAATAATTATCTCTTGAAACCCATCAAATTTCATTTGCATATCTCAACCGGTTTTAGAGCAATACATAAATCGTCAGGTTGTAAGAAAAATTTCAACACCCCGTATCTCAGAAACGAAGCATTTGCGATCATACGTTTATTAATCGAACTGTCATTATTTTTTCATGCAGAATTACCTCTTTAAGTTTGTCATACTTTTTTAAAAACACCCTGTATTGATAAAAACATGGCTAGTTATTATAGTACCTGCTAAAGTATTTTGAAAGTATATTTTGCAGGTTTTCGATCTGATGTTCCTTTTTCGAAATATCAGCGGGGTTTGTATTTAAAATTTTAAATTTACCCCCACCCCTCTCCGTGGGGAATTTTGTTTAGTACCATTCGATAGATTTTTTAAAAATATTGAAGACATGTTTTTTAGTTTTTCGATCTGACGTTCATTTCGCGAAATAATATTCGCTTTTTTTTGTGAAACTTTGAAACACCCATTTCCTCACCCCCTCTCTCAAAACGACAAATTTTTGAAATATACACTATTTTGCATGTACTTAACTTACCTTATCTTAATCTGACAATTTCGAATATTTTTAAGGATAGATTTTTTCCGGGTCTCTCTTAACGAACTTCCCTGTGTGAAGAGCCAATATATGGTAGAGGTACATACCCAAAGCTTCATATACCTGGTCAGAGAGTTAAATAGTCAACTAGGCAACAGTCAACTCAAAACAAACTAGAAGATGTATTGAAATTGCAAGGTTTGGTTTCATGAACATGAACATAACGAAGAAAAATGTACAGCAAAACCATCAGTAGAACGCAGCAGATTCTAGTAGCCAATACTTAGAGAAGAAGTGAACAACAAGAATATACCACCAGTAACAATAGCGAACATGTCTCAATCATACCTAATAAATGCGCAACATAATACACACATATAGAATTTTACACACTATGCTTTTAGGAAACGGTTTTCAAACCAGGAGGAATAAACTTCTTCTTCTTTTTCTTCTACGACACTACAGGTCAAATTGAGCATTGGCCTCCTTTATTTTTTGCCTCCACCCTTGCTTGTCTGTGGCTGCTTTTCTCCATACACGAACTCCTAAAAGGGGCTTGTGCGTCGCTGTTTACTGTGTCTTCACAGCACTTTCTTGGCTTTCCAACCGGTCTCTTTCCCTGCATTCTAGCATTCAGTGCTCTTTTTGGTAGCCTATCCTCTCCCATTCTTATCACATGTCCGGCCCATTGCAATCTTTGTATTCTAATGAAGTCTGACAGGGGTGATTCCTTATAAAGTTGATTAAGCTCGTTGTTGTATCGACTCCTGGAGATTCCGTTTTCACTCACAGGTCCTAGTATTCTCATAAGTACTTTCCTTTGGAATGAGTTTGTTTTTGGATGTTTCTTTCAGGGCCCATGCTTCACTGCCATAGCATGCTATTGGTCGAATTAAGGTTTTATAGATTCTCATCTTTGTATTTCGGTGGAAATTTTTAGACCGAAATATATGGGAGAGGGCAAAATAAGCTCTGTTTGCCTGCGTTATTCTCTTTCGTATTTCTCCATCTTCTGATCCGCCGGCATAAAGTTCTACTCTCAGGTATGTAAACTTTCTAACCGTTTTAATGTCATCTTCATGTATAATGTTTTGTGGGACTATATTTTTTCTCATCATTATTTTTGTTTTCTCTGTGTTAATTTCCAGACCTAGCCTTTTTGTTCGCGTTTTTAACTGCTTATGTTTCCTGTGCTCCTATTGACGTTCTACTCATAATATTAATATCATCGGCATAACCGGCCAGTTGAACCGTTCGGTTGGTCAGTAGGTTTCCTCGTCCAGTTTGCATTTGCCTAACCGCATACTCCAGTACCAGGTTAAACAAAGTTGGGGCCAGCCCATCTCCCTGCATTGATCCCTGCTAAATTTTCAAAAAGTCTGTCCGGTGGTTTTGTATTCGTACACATGCCTGAGTTTCATCCATTGTGGCTTTAATGAGTCTAATTAGCTTAAGTGGTATTGAGAATTCAGCCAATATATTGTAGAGTTTGTTCCTTTTGACTGAGTCAGGAGGAATAAACTAAAAAGCCAAATTCACACCCAAGAAAGTCACTAGAAAAATCACCAAATATCTACATCTTTTTTTTGCAAAACTAAAACAGCCTAAACATCTAAAAATTAAAGGAATAACGCAGAAAACACAAAAAATCGCTGATATAATTTATGAGTTAACTTATGAAATGCCAACAGTGTAAAAAAATTTGATCATAAATACCATAAGTGTCAAAATTTCATAACAGTGGAGTAAACTTGCCTGAGGTTGGACCAATTAAAACTAAGCATTAAGGCGCAGTAAATTTGAGTTACTCCTCCTGGTTTAAAAAGAGAGCATAATAACTCAAAATGGCGGTTATATATTTTTTTAAAGAAATGGGAAGTCCGTAAATCTGAAACGACTCGTGGAACCAATTTATGGTTACATCCTTTATCTCTGCCTTTTGCAATTTATAAGTCAAGGGGACGATGAATAAAGGAGACGAAAATAACTCTACAATATCCAGTCACACTCCTTTATTCGTCGTCTCCTTGTCTTATAAAATGTAAAAGGTAGAGTTAAAGTATGTAACCCAAAATTGGTTTCACGAGAAGTTTCAAATTTATGGATCTGGGACTTCTCATTTCTTTAAATAGATGTCGCTACAGTATCCGATACACTAATTATTTTTATAATTCGGATTAAATAGACAGTTTGGTTTCGTTTAGATTCAGAGGTGATCATGTAGCCCCTCTGATGAGGTCTGGGAGACTGAAATGTACGTAGGGGAATGATTGATCACCCCTGAACCGAAATATACGCTGTCATTCATTTTCACCATTTCTTTTTTTTATTAAACTTTTGAAAACGATTTCCGTAGTGGAAATCGAAAGGTCAATTTTTGGGTAAAAATGTAATTGCCGTTACAATCAACTGTGGCTAATCCCATATTATTATTAGTGCAGTTACTGAAGGTTTTCACCTCCGATTTCGTTGAACCTGAATCGATTTTCATGAAAATTGGTGAGCAGTTTGAGGATACCTCAAAGAACAAAGGTAACATGATTCAAACTTGCGCTTTTATCCTGGGCGTGGATGTCACCCCTTTTCAAGGGTGAAAATTATTGTATTAAAAACAATACCATAAATCGATAGAGGGACAAGTTCTAAGTAAAATTTGTTATATAAAGTTATTAACATAAAGCAATACTTTTTGAGTTATTAAAAATCAAAGATTTTATGTTTGCATAAAAATGCATGTTTTAAAGCTGTTCTGCACGTATAACTCAAAAACTATGAGCTTTTACAAAAAAGTTAATATTACCAAAATTGAAGATAATAAAAAACTAAATATAATACACTCTTTACTTAAAGAATTAAACAAATATTAAATCAAAGTGAGTTATGAGTAATTGAATGTATATTTTTTTCGACGAGTACTCAAACCTAAGTATTCAAGCTTAAATAACGGGACAACGATGGATTTTATCTGCAAAACACTTGTCAAAGTACTTCGAAATACCTATACAAAGAGCTCCATAAGAAGTTAATAGTATCAAAACTAAGCAAGTTATGATGACAAACAGGGCCGTCTTAACCATACACGGCGCCGGGGTGCAAGACTCATCTTTGCGCCCCTTTTGTCAGAAGATTATATAGAATTAAAACTAATTATGCTTGTTTTCTGTGTATGTAGATATGTGATGTAAATTGATTTAAAAGTGATTTAGGATTGATTTAGGATTATTTAGTGTTGTGAATGTTGTTTGTGTACAAAGGACACAGAAGGATTTTGATTTAACATTTTGCGAGCGGTAAGTGATTTTTTTAATTAGTAATGGTTTTATAAATTTGACCTAGTTGAAATCGGTGTCAAATTCCTCGTGCATAAACAATTTGAATTAAACCTTTACTGTAAATAGCAAATTGATTGCAAAACATATATTTATTTTATAAATAAAAACAAACAACATTCAGATAGAAATAGGAATACCAGTAAAATACAGTCAAACAATTAATTATAATAGTAATTGAAATTAAGATGACTGACAGCGGCAGCGACACTTATTTATCAGAGGATGGTAAAAGGAAAGGAAATGAATTTGACGGAATCTTTAGTAAGAGCAGAAAAGTATATCGATCTCCCGATACAAAGAATGCTGGAGGTAGAGAGAATGAAATTACGGAACTGATGAAAACGTTAATAACTGATAATAAAAAGAAAGATAAGGAACTAGAGGATATAAAAAACATGGTAGGTGAGTTGGTAGGAGAAATGAAAGAACTCAGAAAAGAGAATAGCGAGTACAAAGAAAAGATTAAACAAATAATTCAAGAAAATGAAAATTTAAAAAAGGAAATGATGAGTATGAAACAAAAAATGGATAAATTAGAGCTAACTTTAGAAATCTGCCAAAAAGAAAGAAAGAAAAATAATTTAATAATGAAGGGTTTGCCAATAAGTACGTCTGATATGGAACAGCTTAAGAATGAAATAGGAAACTTTTTAAATAAAGAGCTACGAATAATGGCAGAGTTAAATAAGGTACAAAAGATCAACGACAATATGTGCATTATTGAGTTTAGTAATTTTGAAGACAAACTAAGAGTACTAAAAGCAAAAAGTAATCTTAGAAGTTATAGACAACACCGCGTATACATTGAATGCGATTTAACACTTAAAGAGATTGATATGCAGAAAAATCTTAGACATATAGCAGCAAAAGAAAAGGCAAATGGCAAAAGAATAAAAATGGGTTATGGTTTTATCGTTATTGAAGACACCAAATGGAGATGGAACCATAGTACGAATAATATAGAAATAGTCAGAGATAATGTAGCAGCAACTGGTTTAAAAAACTACTAGTTAATGCACATTCGAGGATGGATATGGATACGAACATGGCACAGATTATGGACATGAGAGAATATAACAAAATCGATGCGAGTCTTGACAAAAATATGCAAAAACTAAACCATAAAAATACAGACAATGAAAGAACTATGAATGCAAAAAATGAAAAACAAAATAAGTATTGGAAAATTGGGTTGTGGAATATACAAAGTCTAAATGGTAAAGAAGAGGAACTTATTGATGAGTTTAAAAACACAAAAATGGATTTTTTAGCATTAACTGAAACAAAAAGAAAAGGTAGTGGATGTATTAAAATGAGAAATGAGCACTACATGATTTTTGGAGGTGTTAATGAGTCAGAACGTGCGAGGGCAGGAGTTGCCCTAATGGTTCACAGAAATGAGCATAAAAATATCACTAGATGGAAAAATATTTCGGAAAGACTCCTTAGAATAGATATGAGTAAAAACGAGAAGACAACAATTATTGTTGGGTATGGACCATCGGAAAATGAAGCCAAGGAACTCAAAGATAGCTTCTGGGAACAATTGCAGGACGAAATGGACCAAATAAATCATAAGGTCATAATAGTAGGCGATTTTAATGGGCGAGTGGGGTCAAGCAATGAATATGACTACCCTATAGGACCATATGGAGAAATGGTCAGGAATAATAATGGACAAAGAGTCATCGAGTTTTGCATCATGAATGATATGCAAGTTAGTAACACATTTTTTCAACACAAGGAGATTCATAAATACACACGAGTGATGGATTCGCGGAACAAAAAATCCGTTATTGACCTAGTATTAGTACAGAACAGATACAAAAATGAAATAGCGGACGTGCGTGTTAAAAGAGGCTATGAGATCAGCTCGGATCATTTTCTCGTTGAAACTAAAGTAAAGACAAGGAGAGAACAGGCATTTAATATTAAAAATAAAGAAAATCGCTACGAACAACCAAGTATTAAAGTATACAAACTTCAGTCTGAAAATATTAGGAAAGAATACTGTCGTAAATTAAATGAAGAAATACGAAAAACAAATTGGAAAAATGAGGAGGATATAGAAATATTATGGAACATTTTTAAGGAGCTGGTGTACGCAACTGGGAGTAAAGTATGTGGGGTAACGAAAGGAAGATATCTGAAAGGTACAGCTTGGTGGAATAATGACATAAAATTGGAAGTTTCGAAGAAGAAAAAATTGTGGAAAAAGTATATAAGCAATAAAAGTGAAAGTAATTATCAAGAATATAAGGAACAGAGAATACTGGTTAAAAATAAAATTAAAGAAGCTAAGAATCGACAATGGGAAGAATTTGGAAATAAAATGGAAAGTGATAGTAAGGGGAATGCGAAGTTGCTTTATAGGACTTTAAAAAATCTAAGACAAAAAAAATCAAACGGATTAACAGGTTTAGAGGACAAAGATGGTAACATATTATTAAAAAATGAAGAGATTACCGAAAGATGGCGAGAACATTTTATGGAGTTATTAATGGGAGACAACAACGAAATAGAGAATGACAGGGAGGAGTACAATTTAAATGAACAACAAGATGATGATGACATAACATACGAAGAATACAGGGAAGCAATTTTAAAATTAAAAAATGGCAAGGCTGCAGGACACGATAATATTAAGGCTGAGCTAATTAAATATATGGAAGGAGAAGGATTACAATTACTATGGAAGATCATAAGGAGCTGTTGGCGTACCGGATGCATACCTAGAGATTGGACGCTTGCAACTATTCTACCATTACACAAAAAAGGCGATAAACATAAGTGTTCTAACTATAGAGGAATATCATTGTTGGTAGTTGCTAGTAAAATCTACGAAATAATACTAGAGAAAAAGCTGCGAGAAAAGATCGAGGCCACACTGGATGACAGCCAATGCGGCTTTAGGCCAGGGCGAGGTACAACCGATCTCATATTCACGGTGAGACAGTTATCAGAAAAAGCCCTAGAGCATAACAGTAAGTTGTATCTCTGTTTTGTGGACTTGGAAAAAGCATTTGATCGGGCGCCACGTAACAAGATCTGGGAAATATTAAACCGTAGAAATGTGAAACCGAAGTTAATCCAAGCAATAAAAAGTATATATAAATGTACACGTAATAATGTAAGAACGAACAATTGCTCATCTCTTGAATTCTACACAAGGACAGGTGTAAGACAAGGTGGTGTTCTGAGTCCTTTGTTATTTATCACTCTAATGGACGAAATTGCAAAAGAATGCAGGGGTAAGGTAAAAAGAACTAGGGTTGGGGTGTATAAACTTCAACAAGTTTGCGTGTCAGAGTTGATATATGCCGATGACCTGGTTATTGTGGCAAAATCAGAAAAAGACTTGCAAGTAAATGTGAATGTTTGGAATGAAGCCTTTAAGAAATTTGGGATGAGAATAAATATTGAAAAAACAGAAGCTTTAGTAATATCGAAAACACAAGAAAATATAAATGTTAAGTTGAATAATGAGACCATTACACAAGTTGAGGACTTCAAGTATCTAGGATCAACAATGAATGGGCAAGGAAATATAGAACCAGAAATAAACAGCAGGGTAATGAGTGCAACAAAATTATACTATGCACTAAATAAAAGTTTTATTAGGAAGAAAGAAGTAAGCCTGAAAACAAAAATGAAAGTATTTCAAACCGTATACGAGCCGGTGCTACTCTACGGTAGTGAAACGTGGAGAGTGAACGACAACATCCGTAGTAAAATCCAAGCATGCGAAATGCGATATTTACGTGCGGTATCCGGGGTGACCAGACGTGATCGTATAAGAAATGAAGACATACGTGAAAGGTGCGGTGTTGGAAGGACCTTAGACAGACTTGAAACGAAACAGTTATCGTGGTTCGGACATATGGCGAGAATGAGTGAAGGTAGAACTGTAAAGAGGGTATGGAAAGCGGCATGTGACAACAAACGAAGAAGAGGCAGGCCAGCAATAACGTGGAATGCAAATATTGGAAAGGCTTGCGGAAAAAGAAATATTGGGTGGAGAGAAGCAGAAAGACTAGCTACCGACCGAAAGGCATGGAGACGTCTCATTTCTCCACTTACCTCGACACCGTAAGGTACAAGAGGACGGCTTAAGTAAGTAAGTAAGTATGCTTGTTTTCTTTATTTTTATATATTAAAAAACGTGGTTTCAGTATTCAAAAAAGATCAATCTTATAACACTATCACTATACCATACTTTTTAAAGTACATATATCAAAGTCAACTTTTCTAAGTTGACTTGCTAAGTCTAAGCAGTCTAGTTGACTAAGCTTTTAAGTTGCCAAAAGGTTTTATTGCTTCGGTGATATCTATTTTTACTTGCTTTTCTATACTTATTAAAGTCAGGTTTGTTAATCTGTCTTGGTCCATTTTTGAGCTCAGATAATTTTTGATCAATAATTTAAGTTTAGAAAAAGAACTTTCTCCTTCAGCTATTGTTACTGGAAGTTGGAAATGTTAAATATATCCTTAGACTTTAGACATGTAGAAAGATTTGGGAAAACGTAGAGTTAATTATGAGAATATAGGTAACCTAATATAACTTAAAATATTGAGTGGAGTTGTGTCTGTATTTATAAAAGAATATTGGTAACAATTCTAACTCATTAAATAGATCTTCACCATCTATATCAGATCTAATTCCATGCGCTAGTTTTTTTTCTAAATTTAAACATTTTGTTTCTTTTTTAAGTTTTCTTCGGAGTTTCTTCAACTCGATGTACTTTCCAAGAACGAAAAATTATAAAATTATGTTCCCTCACTTAATTTTGCCATGGCAATGTCCAATAAATAATAATAGAAGTTAACTTTGAAATTTTGTTTTGGGTCTAAAAGAGGTTCGTCTGCAGCCTCGTAATTGAAATGTCTTTTTCGGGATGTAGTTCTTTAGCAATTGATACCGAGTCAATTAATATCTTCTCAAACGCAGTGTCAGTGCGGTTGTTGGTTCAATCTTTACTCTTTACTAACTTGATCAAGCATCTTAACAGCTTCCGAAATAATAATATCGCTCGTATGCAAAGTTTTGCTGACAACATTAACCTTTACTAAAATATTGTACCATGTCACGATAGAGCAGATAAACTTAAAGTTCTTTAATTTTGTCATCAATGAGCTTGCGATGTTTCTTGTGTCATTGTTGTACTTGTCAAAGATTGAGTATAATGCATTGTAAATGTTCCCCATATCAAAACGAAGTATTTTTAATGAGTCAATTCTACTCTCCCATCGTGGACGGCCGTAGCTCAGCGGTATGATACCTGGCTTCATAAGCCAGAGCGCACGGTTTCGAGCCCCAGCAACAACAATCCATTTTCATTTCTAAAAATGATACGAGCCGTTCACCGTGCCTCGGAGATTACGTTAAGCCGTCGGTCCCCCTGGGCTAGTGTATATCGACACTAGTTACTTGAAACAGGGAAATATATACATGGTCCGGAACAATGTGAAAGGATCTCCCCGGCAAAAATGCCATACGATATTATTATTTATGAAAAAACAAAAGATTCTTTGAAACACACTCAGTGATCAAAAGATCCACAGGTACTGGTTTAACGACCACTCGTACGAAATCAAACAAATGAAATAGAGAATGTGGAAAAATTGGGCGTAGATTTACGCTCCTGTTATGTCTATGTCTCGGATGTTATTTTTTGATGGAATGTGTCTAAAGATATTCAACCTCTCATCTTTACCGATGAGCCCACGGAGGTTGAAGAGGGCGAAACACATTTCTAAGAACTGGTGTTTGGATCTTTGATTCTATTCGAAAAAAATTTTTCCCAGCCAGAAATAGTGGATGTGTGAGTTATTCGTAAGGGGATTTTTCCACATTCTCTATTTCATTTGTTTGATTTCGTACGAGTGGTCGTTAAACCAGTACCTGTGGATCTTTTGATCACTGAGTGTGTTTCAAAGAATCTTTTGTTTTTTCATAAACATTATCTTACTTACTCTAAAGTAATTAGGGAATTAAAACTTGAGACTGTCATTTTCAGGTTGGGCGTAGATTTACGCTCCTGTTATGTCTATGTCTCGGATGTTGTTTTTTGATGGAATGTGTCTAAAGATATTCAACCTCTCATCTTTACCGATGAGCCCACGGAGGTTGAAGAGGGCGAAACACATTTCTAAGAACTGGTGTTTGGATCTTTGATTCTATTCGAAAAAAATTTTTCCCAGCCAGAAATAGTGGATGTGTGAGTTATTCGAAGGGGATTTTTCCACATTCTCTATTTCATTTGTTTGATATTATTATTATTATTACTCTCCCATCGCATATTTGAAAGCGGTTTTAATGTGTGGGTACAATATCTGCTCATTAATTATGGCATTCCACCGTAATGTTGAAGCGAATAAAAACATAAATTTCTTTAACAATTAAAATTTGTTATTTCCATTGAGCATTTAGCGGCATCATTTAGCACTAAATTAAGGCTGTGAGCCGCACAAGGAAAATAAAACGCACGAGGATTTATGTCTAAAAATTCTTTTTTTTTAAGCCAAAATTTTTTTTGCTCTCATATTTGCCCCATTATCATACCCTTTACCTCGTAAATCATCTAAATCAATATTCATTAATTTCAAAAACTCTAACAAATAATTTGCTAATCCTTGTCCGGTAGTATTAGTAACCGGTAAAGACCCTAGAAAATGCTCTCTAAATTCGGCAAGCTTTGTTGACGAATTGAAATAAACGAACCTAACAACAATAGTAAGTTATTCCTTAATAATTGTGCATTTAATTTTTTCACCAATTACACTTATCAATTCATTTTTTGACTGGTTCCTCCTAATGGTAAATTTTGTCGTGCTAAAAACCGTCTTTCACCTTCTTCTTTCGCGTTCAACTGCTGCTTAATTGATAGAGTCTGCGGTATGACTTTCTAGTAAGTCTTTTTTTAGATCTACATAATTATATTTTTTAATAGAAATTAAGTGACTACAACTTTTCTCGTGTCTTTCTAAAAACGTAATGAACGTCTTTCATGTCGCAAAAGTACTTGTAATGAAAAAAGTTAGGTTTTTGAAAATCAGCATTTATATTTTCCTATCATAAAAGATTATACCGCCACCTTTAAAAAATACCGACTATATGCGTCGCAGCGTCGCTTTTATATTATAATACATACCATACATAGCTCCCCAAACGGCAATTATACTTTTGTCAGCAGAATCGGATACATTGATAATTTTAAAAGATAATGATTCATTGTCACTCGACATTCAATATTGGTCAAAATAGTCTTTTTGAAATTATTTTTGTAATAATCTAAATGGGTTTCTTATTTCATTTGCATATCGTAGGTGTAGTAAGCATTATTAACCTTTGTAGAAAAAAACGAAAGTGCACTTATATGTTTTTGTTATTTGTACTTTCTTTAAGGAGCCTAGCAAGTGTTCGGCTTGCGCCCCTTGGACTTGGCGCCCGGGTGCCTCGCACCCCTTGCACCCCCGGGTTAAGACGGCCCTGATGACAAAAAGAGAACACTTTCGAATTTTTTAGGAACAAGTGAAAAATAAAACATTCGACATTTCTACAAAAATTAAAATTTATAGTAATCTTTATAAGAATTTCTTTGTATTAGGATAAGTAATGATTTCAACAATTTTCACCGGTTTAAAATGCATATTTAAAAAAAAGATATAGTTTAAAAAAATCAGAATTTTTAAAATTATCGTCATTTTCATTTTCTTTTGATAATAACTCCAAAAGTACTCAATATACGTAAAAATGATGTATAATCGAATTTAAGTTTTTTCTATATCAAATATTTGACTTTTTTACTATTTCTATGGGGTGAAAAATAACCGAGAAACGTTTAAATCTTAAATTTTGCTGCGAGAACCATTTGTAAGGGGTTTAAAAGATTAAATTAAACGTGTTTTAATAACCTTTTGAACTATATTTCAAATCGTTTTTAGGAGAATCTGATACCGTAAAAATTAACGAAGTTAAAAAAAAAACGATAATATTTTTTGGAAAATTTTTTAAAAGATAAAGTTTGAAACATTTTTGGAGCATAACTCTTAATGCTATCAACTTGTTCTGGACCTCATTAGATAGATATTTCTAAGTACTTTCACAAATGTTTAATAAGATTATGTTATAAAATGCATCATTTTCCCATAATTTAAGCTTGAATGCTTAGATTTGGGTACTCGCCGAAAAAAATATACATTCAATTACCTATAACTCACTTTTAGTTAACATTAAAAGGTTTTTTTAGTAAGGAGTTTATCTCACCTTTTATTAGCTTCAATTTTGGTAATATTAACTTTTTTGTAAAAACTTATAGTTTTTGAGTTATTTATGAAAAATCGGTTGAAAACATGAATTTTTCTCACGGAAAATTAAAATCTTTGATCTTTAATAACTCAAAAAGTTTTGATTTATTTTAATAACCTTATGTAAAAAGTTT
The DNA here is from genome assembly GCF_917563875.1 of Diabrotica virgifera virgifera. Classification (NCBI taxonomy): domain Eukaryota; kingdom Metazoa; phylum Arthropoda; class Insecta; order Coleoptera; family Chrysomelidae; genus Diabrotica; species Diabrotica virgifera. The sequence continues at coordinate 236,729,106 of NC_065446.1, read as the reverse complement.
TGCTTAGAATTTGTCCCCCTATCTAACTATGGGGTTATTTTTACAAAATGATTTTCAACTCCGAGAAGAGGTGGCATCCACCCCCCAGGGTAGAAGCGCAAGTTGGCACCGTTGGCACCATGCCACCTTTGTTCCTTGTTCCTCTAACCACTGTTCTTTTTTCCTTTGTTCCTCTAACCACTCACCAATTTTCATGCAAATCGATGGGAGGTTGAACGAAAACGGAGGTAATAGCTCATATCCACCTTCAGTGACTGCACTATATAAACAGAATATTTTAAAAGTAGATATATTTTATGTACTATATAAATGGACCAAACTGCAAGCCCCCATTATAATGAAAAGGGCTAATATTACCATTGATTGCTAAACCGTTAAAGCGGTTTAATAATAGTTGGTACGTCCATGGCTAGGAGTCCTATCAGCCATTTCTCTAAAATGTGTGCGGCGTCAACTGAACTTAAATACTTGGCAAACTATTTGGGATCGGAAGTTTGCGCCTTCCGCATTATATTGTTGGTAATAGTAGGGGTTCGGGCCATTTTCACAGCCTTCTTACTAAAGGAAGGAAGAAAGCACGTCTCTTATTCATAAACACCATGAAGGATCGTGGATATATTAGGGTATAAGTCTTCAAGGCATAAGCCAGCTGCTTACCAATTTATGGTGAAATATAAATTCATAAATTCATAGCGTTATATCTAATAAATATAAATACAAAACAGAAAAAAATAAAGTGGGAAAATTGAATTTTTCTGATTATCTACAATTGCTAAAATTATAAAGAAAGACCATTTGTCAGTGTTAAAATTAAAAAGATGTTGAGCTATTATGGTATGTACAACTAAAACTGTAGCTTGCTACATCTGTGGTGCACATAACGTGGTTAATTGGGCTGTCCCACAATAACATGGGGCATTTAGCACCTTGTGCTGAATGTCTCATGCTATTTAGGTCACACTGGGCGCTTATTTAAAGATATACTAACCTCTCACCGGAGTGACATTTATTTATCAAATCATTTTTGTGCACTAGCTCAACATGCAATCAATTTAAAACACAGGGTGGACTTTGATGAAGTTAAGCTCCTTTGTAATAAACGTAACTATACCAAAAGGCAGTTTTTTTAAATGTGTTACATATTTAAACAACCCAATGCATCTAATAAAAGAACTGACCGTAGTAACTTGGGTCAAATTTATCATGCCTTAATATTGCAGACAAGATGAACATATTTTTGTACTTAATGAATCAACTGTTGATTTTCTCCATAAGTCAATACCACTAGTATTAATGAAGTAGTTTAAAAATGAAATAATCTAATAATGAAATAATTGAATAATAAAATAATTTAAATAAATAATAATAATACTTTTTAATATTTGTTATATAGCTTTTTAATTTGATTGGTGTAGTAAGTCTCAGATTAAATCTATGGATGTTGAATTGTTTGATAAATCGTTAACTGGCTGGATGACAGCCCTGATCTAATCACCTGTTTTTATAAAAAGCGTTGAATTGTCCTCATTGATTTCTGTGTACCTGAATCTTCTCTTGGAAGTTAGTTGGTGTATTGAACCGTATTACTTATTGAAGTGTTATATTAATAAATTTCAACAATAGAAACTAAAACTAAAAATTTAACTGAGTCTTTCGGCTGAGCAGACTCCAGAGTTTTAACACTCGAATAGCAAAATACCTCTCTCATTTAGCTTTTTAATGTCTTGTTAGTATGTTTTTGGTCGGCATGTGGCATTTTTTGTGTTAGTTTTGTTTTTTATTTTGGATGGCCTAGGCCTTTTTTGTGCATTTTATGATTTTTTCAAGTAAATTTGGGATGGGGATCTGCTGAAGATGTGGCTTAGTCAAGTGTTGCAGAACTACTTATACGCTTTCTCTTCTTAGTCATTGACAAGCAATTTTTTATGGGTCTTCTGTGTTTCCATCGGCGGAAGACATTATACTATATGATCTCTCTGTATTGTGTCTCTAAAAAGGAATCTTTCCGCTACGTATCGAGAGACATTCGCTCTTCTCATACTACTTCAGCCTCGATATTATTTCTGTTCTTGAAAGTCTATCATCATGCGAGAGATGCGTATGCCAGGATGGGCAGTATGATGCTGTTGATGAGCCATGTCTTTGGTCTGAATGCTAATTTTCTTCTTCTCCAAGTCAGACTTCTGATATTGGCTTATACCATTTTTGCCTTCTGTATGAACTAGAGCAGTGTTTCCCAAACTTATCTAAAGCGCGACCCCTTTTTGTTAAAAAAATTGTTCACGACCCCCTACTCATCACCCAAACCAAAATAGCGACAAAAATAGCATGGCTAATTTACAACTGATGGTTTCTCAAATTTTATTTTACTTTACTGTTTAAATTCAAACTAAATACATTTAAAAAATTCAACAATTATTTTAATAATTGCGATTTGTCCCACTAGTACACTAGTAGTACTTCTGCCAGACTAGCATTTACAATAAAAATAAATAATAAAAAGTCGACTGCACATTGTACACCGCGACATCTTTGTGTCTACATCGCAATACTTTTCCATGATATTCGCGAAGGCTCTACTCCTTACTTCGCTACTAGATGGCACTCTGGAACGTTCTCGTAGCCTCGTTTTGGCTTTATATAAGCGGCGATGTGCAATGAGACCTCAGTTCGAAACAGCACGTTGTGGCGAATGCAGCGGTATTAAGTAATGAGTAAATATTTTGCGACTTACGTATTCCCGTTTACGTATTTACGTCTACGATAAATTACAAATCATGGATAAGTTTTTAAAAAGAAGTGCAGAACCATCTACGTCTGAAAGTGGCAGTAATAAAAAGAAAAACAGACTTTACAGTGATGAATATCTTAAATATGGTTTTACCATTATTTCCAATAAACCACAATGTGTTATTTGTGGAGAAGTATTGTCAAACGAAAGCATGAAGCCATCAAAGTTACTTCGACATTTAAATAGCAAACATCCAGATAAAAAAGACAAACCCGTAGAATTCTTTGAAAGAAAGCTGAACGTCCTTCACAAACAGCAAGATACTTTTCAATTGGCAACCACTACTAACGAAAAAGCATTATTAGCAAGTTATAAAGTTGCTTATCGCGTTGCCAAAACTAGTAATCCGCACACAATTGCTGAAAATCTGATTTTGCCAGCAGCTGTTGAAATGGTACATATAATGATTGGTGAAAAAGAGTCTGCAAAGTTAAAAACAATACCTCTGTCAAATAATACTATTCAAAGAAGAATTAGTGATATGGCAGAAGATATTCAAGCGCAAGTTGTGGAAAATCTTAATAAATGCACGTACTTCTCTCTTCAAATGGACGAATCCACGGATATATCTAACTGTGCCCAATTTATTACGTTTGTAAGATATGATACAAATAATGGCATTCAAGAAGATATTTTATTTTGTTCCCCATTGGAGACCACTACCACTGGAAAATGTTTATTCGACAGTTTTGTGAAACGCACAAGTAAATATGTTATTGAGTGGGGAAAATGTATTGCTATATGCACAGATGGCGCTAAAGCTATGACAGGACATCAATCTGGTCTTGTCGTCAGATTACAAGAAATAATGCCTAATGCCACATGGAGACATTGTTTTTTACATCGAGAAGCTCTGGCGTCAAAAGATTTACCTCCTGAAATGGACTGTGTTATGAAATCCATCATTAAAGTTGTAAATTCCATTAAAGGAAAAGCTTTACAGACCCGTATTTTTCGAAAAATCTGCGAAGACATGGGTGCTATATTTCAAAATCTTCTTTATCACACCGAAGTAAGGTGGCTTTCAAGGGGCAACGTCTTAAAAAGAGTATTTGACTTAAGAGCAGAGCTTTTAATGTATTTGAAAGATGAGAAGTCCCCATATGAAAATCAATTTTCCGATCCTATTTGGCTTTTGAAACTAGGTTTCCTTGCTGATATATTCGAACAATTAAATATTTTGAACAGTAATTTGCAAGGTCGCGACATTAATATAATTACAGCCAGAGATAAAATTAAGGGGTTTATAAGAAAAATCGATTTATGGTCAACTTCACTTGGCAAAAAGCAGCTCGATTCATTCCAGTGCATTCAGGAAATTATAGAAAGTGTATGTTACAGTGCTACAAATTTTGAACAAGTTTATGCAGGCATGCAAGTTACTTTGCTTAATTTAAAACAACAGCTCTGTGATTATTTCCCCGAAGAAATTCAAAACAGTTACGACAGTTGCAGATGGATACTGAATCCGTTTTTAGCCGATTCCTTTCAACATGCTGAAATACCAATAAACATGAAAGAACAACTTATTGAAATATCAAGTGATGGAATGTTGAAGCTCCAATTTTTTTCCCAGAACCCGGACGAATTTTGGACCAAAAAGATGCAGGAATACCCTCAGTTGGCGAATGAAGCTGTAAAATGTTTGGTTCCATTTGTAACATCATATTTATGTGAGTTAAGTTTCTCGTCTATGACTGCCATTAAAACAAAAGTGAGAAATCGTCTCGTACTTGAAAACGATATAATTGTGTGTGTCTCAAATACACAGCCTAGATTTGAAAGACTAGTTTCAAAAAAACAGGCGCATATGTCTCATTAACATTGTAATATTTGACACTATTTTTTTCTTTTACTTTTAAGGACTTTTATTATTTAGTTCTATGTTTCGTTTGATAATTAATTGTTAATTTTTATTTAGGGCTTTATTAAAATAAAAATACATGATTTAACAAAGTAGTGTTTCTGCCTTATTTTTGAAATTTCCGGCGACCCCCCTAGTACCTCATTGCGACCCCCCAGGGGGTCGCGACCCACACTTTGGGAAACACTGAACTAGAGAGCTTCAACGCTGTTCTAGTTCTCTACGCAGAGAAGGCATCGTATGATTGTTTCGTTTTCCAGGATTCTCACATTTTTGACTGTTTGATTTTTCTTAGTTATTTTGAGGTCAGTTTTTTTGGTAGTTGACTGAAGGCAGGATAATTTAACTTTGACTTCATTGACATTATCGACTAAAAGAGCCGTGTCATCGGCAAAAGTTAAGCAGTTTACCTTCTGACCCATTCGCTGCCGATCACGCTCCAGCGCGTGATATAGTTACTTCAGTCAGGTGCTGTTTAACAGAACGGCTCCTAGCCGAGTTTCATCCTCTTCAATAAGCAGCGAATGAGTTAAAATAATACAGTAGTATTGGTGTACTTATATATTTTACAAGAATAAAAAACCGCTAAACGCCGTAAAAATGAGTGGCGCATACAATATTCCAGCTACAAAAGATCTGATATGAATATTACGTGGCGCGAAAATGTATTTTCATTTTGATGCAAAACAAAATTCTAGTTTTATTTTAAAAGATTTTTTCATAATATTTGCCCAATTTGAAGTAAAACGCGCCACAAAAGAGTACTTTGATACAGTTCGAATTTTGAAACTCTTTTGTGGCGCGCTTACTTCAACTTTAGCAAATATTATGAAAAAATCTTTTAACATAAAACTAGAAATTTGTTTTTCATCAAAACGAAAATACCTTTTCGCGCCACGTAATATTCATATCAGATCTTTCTTAGCTGGAATATTGTATGCACCACTCATTTTTGCGGCGTTTAGCGGTTTTTATTCTTGTATCAGGTGTTTTTCAAAGTTATTTATAAATTAAATGTATAAAGTTGAATGCAATGTTTCTTGATTACACGCTAAGCTTTATAAATGGTCGCCTTTGTCGCATTATCTCCCAAATGATCTAGTGTCCATCGAATGTACACTAGATTTTTTTCTATTCAAAATAGATTGAAAAAAATATTGGAATGGCCGCTAAATGAACTCGGATTGCCCGTTGCCAGATCAAATTAGCGTCATAACCACTACAACTACATAAACCATTTAGGGAATAATCGTTAATTGGACTATACAGGGTGTAACAAAAATACAGGTCATAAATTTAATCGCATATTCTGGGACCAAAAATAGTTCGATTGAACCTAACTTACCTTAGTACAAATGTGCACGGAAAAAAAGTTACAGCCCTTTGAAGTTACAAAATGAAAACCGAATTTTTCCAATATATAGAAAACTATTAGAGATTTTTTATTGAAAATGGACATGTGGTATTCGTATGGCAGTAGTATTTTAAGAAAAAATTATAATGAAATTTGAACACCCCATAAAAATTTTATGGGGGTTTGGTTCCTTTAAACCCCCACAAACTTTTGTGTACGTTCCAATTTTAATATTATTTTAGCGCCATTAGTTAAACACAAGTTTTTAAAAACTTTTTTGTCTCTTACTACTTTTTCCAAAAGTCAGTTTTTATCGAGATAGTTCAATATTTGTCAAATCCACCACATATTTGTATATGGTAAAGTACGATTATGGAGACTTGGTAATAATATGAAAATTTATTTATGATTTACATTTTTAAGTATATTTTAAACCATATTAAAAAAGAAGCCACATCTCGATAAAAGATGCTTTATCAAAAAAATACAAAGAGGCAAAAAAGTTTTAAAAACACTGTGCTTAACTAATGGTACCGCAGTAATAGTTTAATTGGAACGTACACAAACATTTGGGGGGTTTAAAGGAACAAAACTCTCATAAAATTTTTATGTAAACATATTAAAAAAGAAGCCGCAACTCGATAAAAACTGCCTTATCGAAAAAACACTAAGAGGAAAAAAAGTTTTAAAATTATTGAATTTAACTAATGGCACCACAATAGTAATATATTTGGAACGTACACAAAAGTTTGGGGGGGTTTAAGGGAACAAAACCCCCATAAAATTTTTATGGGGTGCACAAATTTCACTATAATTTTTCTTTAAGATGTTCTTTTCATAAGAATGCCATGTGTCCATTTTCAACAAAAAATCTCTAATAGTTTTCGATATATTCAAAAAAATCGATTTTCATTTTGTAACTTCAAAGGGCTGTAACTTCTTTTGAGTGCATATTTGTACTAAGGTAAGTTAGGTTCATTCGAACTACTTTTGGTCCCAGAATATGTTTTAATTTATGACCTGTATTTTTGTTACACCCTGTAGTATAGTATAGTTGATCCAAAAGATGGCATAACCCAGACATCCAAAGTGAAAGTTATCCTTCAACACCAAATTGTTCTATATGGTCCACACAATGTCCAGAAAAAAGTCACACCATTTTGAGCGTCGGGTTTGGGGGGGAGAGGGGGAAGAAATCGGTAAATAGTTTTTTAAGTTTTTCGCCAATATTTCTAAAACTATGCGGTTTAGCGTGAACAACCCTATATACAAAATTGTTCTACATTAAATTTGAAATAAAAAAGGCCCTATGCATAATCTTTTTAAAATGAATGGTTCCAAAGTTACGGAGGTAGTATAGTATAACTGGTCCAAAAAAAGGCCTAACCAAAACATCCAAAGTAAAAGTTTTCCTCCAACACCAAAATGTTCTATATGGTCCACATATTGTTCAGTAAAAAGTTACACCATTTTGAGCGTGCGGTTTGGAAGGGAGATGGGAGAAAAGCCGGTAACTTAGTAGTTTTTTTACATTTTTCGTCAATATTTCTAAATATGCTTTATCGTAAACAATGTTACATACAAAAATGTTCTACATGTAATTTAAAACAAAATATGTTCTATACATAATTGTTATAAAATCAACGGTTCCAGAGTTACAGAGGGTGAAAAGTCGAAGTTTTCGATACTTTTTATATTTTTTGGGCAATATTTATGATATAACGATATCAAAAACCCAGACATCCAAAGTGAAAGTTATCCTCCAACACCAAATTGTTCTATATGGTCCACATAATGTTCAGAAAAAGTCACACCATTTTGAGCGTCGGGTTTGGGGGGGGGGGGAGAGGGAGAGAAATCGGTAAATATAAAAAGTATCGAAAACCTCCACTTTCACCCTCCGTAACTCTGGAACCGTTGATTTTATAACAATTATGTATAGAACCTCTTTTGCTTTAAATTTTATGTAAAACATTTTTCTATAGAAGATTCCTTACGCTAAACCATAGTTTTAGAAGTATTGACGAGAAACGTAAAAAAACTACTAATTTACCGACTTCTACCCCATCTCCCCCCCAAACCGGACGCTCAAAATGGTGTAAATTTTTACTGAACAATATGTGGACCATATAAAACAATTTGGTGTTGAAGGAAGACTTTTACTTTATATGTCTGGGTTAGGCCTTTTTTTGGACCAATTATACTATACTACCTCCGTAACTTTGGAACCGTTCATTTTAGAAGGGTTATGCATCGGGCCTTTTTTATTTCAAATTTAATGTAGAACAATTTTGTGTAGATGGTTGTTCATGCTAAACCGCTTAGTTTTAGAAATATTGACGAAAAACCTAAAAAACTACGAATTTGCAGATTTCTCCCCCCTCTCCCCCCCAAACCCGACGCTCAAAATGGTGTGACTTTTTTCTGAACATTATGTGGACCATATAGAACAATTTGGTGCTGGAGGATAACTTTCACTTTGGATGTCTGGGTTTGGGTCTAACTATACCATACTACTATACTTTTGTAGCTTAATAACTTCTAAACCGCTTAACCGATTTTGATCACTAAACATGAGTTTGAATCATATGGACAAGTAGTATCTTATGCATTTAAGGTCAAGTATGATAACTGAAGCTGTTACAGGAATTATTGAGCTTGAGAAACCGTTTTTCCCATAAGAAATATATTTGATCATACTTATGAAGCCTATAACTTAAAAATTCGAATTTTCCTGGATATAAGTTATACACTGTTAGATTCGTCTAGAGTCCTTCTACAAACGCTTAGTTATTGGCGTAATTCGTAGGTTGAAATTTTGAGTAATTGTCGAAAAACCAAAATTTTCAAAGTTTAGTTTTTCAGTTTTTCGCCTATACTGAGCCGTGTGTATTTCTGATCCTGACAGCTTAAACACCATTTAAAAGCTTAACTTAACGCTATTGATTTGGTGTATTTACTGTTCTCCTGTCTCTTCTTGAACCGAAGATATATACCGCCAAAACATATGCCGATTTGTATCTACCAAGTCCTATAGATGGCTTATGGGTAGTCAAAACTCACAAACTACACCGGTTCTGAATCGGCCCTCACTCCCTCTTCAAACACAGAAAAAAAAATTAGATCGGTTTAACTTTTCCACCCACATACATACATACATACATACATAAATTTCCACAAACATTTTCGCTTTTTTAAATAAAAATTGACTCATATTTCTGAGCTCGGTAACTTTTGAACGGTATAACCGATTTTCAAAATTAGACATGCGTTGGAAAGGTAATGATCGTTTCTATTAGAAGCCGTAAAGGTCGGAGTTAAATTTTTGAAATTTTTGGGAGTTTTGGGGACGAGAACAAGAAACAGACCCTAAATAGGAAGGGCCGTAAAATACGCACCCTTGGACCAAAATGGATGGTTGACATATGAATGGGTGAGTCTTTTCCTGAACTTTAAGATGGGAGTTGGCCCAATTTTCAATTCAGTCAGATTTAGAAAATCGAAAATTTCGTGTATGTATACATAGTGTCGCGTGTAGGGGGTGTAGGTGTGCGCCACTGGCGAGAACTGCCGTTCTCTGGTAATATGCAAAAATAGCAAATCCCTTATAATGTTTTATATTTTAGATCGAGTTCTTTTCTCAATCAACAGTTATCAACGCAAATATTAGATACCATTTATTTATCAGGTCTATCAATTCAGACAAACACAAAATTTCTTTTTTAATTACTAACTGATTTTAAATGGACCATTTTAATATCTGTTAGTTAGCAACCCGAAATCATTTAGAGTGGTATGAATTTGGCACCCCTTCAAATTAACCTGAATACCGTTAGAGAGTTTCGATTTCAATCTGGTTTGCATCTTTTGCAGAGTGTCTGGATTAATTCCGGGTTCATTTAAATAATTAGTTCCAGTGAAACTTCCACACATTTAATCGTGTCATACTTAGGATAAACTGATTAAATGGTAGACTCTTTCCAGTGATTTATAGTCTCTCTTCATCTGTTCTTGGAATTTTAATAAAGAGCATTTTTACGGCACTTAGTTTGCATTCCGAAGTATAAGAGTATAAAACAGATTGGATGAAGATTAATAACCTTTCTAACCCGCTGGAAAAAGTCCGTTTGAAAGCCGAAATATTACTTGTTAGAATCAAACAAAGTGGCGAAGTTTTTGCTGACCTTTTTGTATTATTAAAACTTCAAGCTTTTAAACCTCTATAACGAATAACGATTTAGTCTAAAATATAACAAGTTTTGTTATGGTTTCGGCTTATATACTGCTCGATCAAAAAATTTACACATTTTTAATTTACTATTTTTATTGGGAATAAGCCTAAATTTTACTCTAAAATAAGTTTATTTTAAAACTTATTTTATTTATTTTTAAACGTGGTTTATTACCAGTAAAGGACAGAGACTAAAAGTTAATCCTAATAATCTAGCTCAAGCTTAATGGCACAACTAATCGGACAAAGACACAAACGAAAGACTTCAGCCGATTAACTATAAATAAACTATTCGCAAAAGCCCAATAAAATTTAGAAGCAGAAGTCTAACCAAACCCAAGACATATGTAACACGGTTTGTCTTAGATGATTTGGTATCATATTGACTTGGTAAATTAGAATATCACGTTATCTTTGTTAAAAGATATGTGAATGATCTAATCTTTCAATTCACTTGCCAGGAAGAGGCAGATGAAACCCTGAATTTCCTTCACATTTTGCTATTGAGATGCGACAACAATATTCTTAAAAATAGATGGTACAGAAAGCTAATATCTAGCAATGAGTACGTATGCTATTATTCTTGCCATAAAAATGAAGTATAATTTGATTGTGTTGATAGGCTTTCCCATCTACTTCTTCTTTTAGTACCTATTCGTTTCGAATATTGGCGATCATTCTGGCTATAATTATTTTATTAACTGATGCTTTAAATAGATTAGTTGTTGTTGTGGAGATGAGCCATTTCCTCAGGTTCTTTAACCATGATATTCTTCTTCTCCTAATTCCTCCCTTTCAGAATACTTTACCCTGAAGGATAACCTTCAATAATCTGTATTTAGTGTCGTTTCTCATTATGTGTCCGAGATATTCTAACTTTCTTCTTTTAATCGTACACATCACTTCCCTTTCTTTGCCAGTTCCCATCTGCAGTTTGTTCAAAAAGATCTACTAACATTACGTAACATTTTAGTTGAAATCTCATACTCGTTGAAAAGAAGGAATACTCCAGGGAAATAAGCTAGAAATAGACCATGTTAGGGACACTCCAGGTAGCTGACTACTTTTTTAGTTATTGTAGACCTAGAGGAAGGAAACCTACCTGTTTTCTGCCTAGAGTTCGCGTCCGTTTTTAATTATTAAGAATTTAGTGCAAAAATCGCGATTTTTTCGATTTTTGTACCCCATTTAAAAGCTAAATAATTGACATAAAATTACAAAATTTAATTTTTTAGAACATTGAAAAATCTTGAAAATGCCGATTTTTGAAAGTTAATGAGTTAATTTGTTGCTACGTAAACTGAAAAATAAGTAAAAATCGTTATTTTTTAATAACTTTTACTAAAACTACCTTAGAACTAGTGTCTCACCCAAAGTTGGGTATTGGGGTACATAACCAACCCTCAAAATTTAAGATTGATCCATTATTTTGTTTAAAAATTATTCTATTTGTTTATCCCAGAGACCTTTATTTTGCAATGACATAAGATAGAAAATAATAAAAATAGGGCAAATCTGCCTATGACAAATGAAAGTAGAAAAGTAATACTATCAAAATTTACTAAAAAAATATGAAGACATTATCTAATATAGTCAAAAATTTTAATGCTTTTTTGAAATTTTGTAGTTTATAAACATTTAGAATAACTTTAAAAATATTGTCCGTAAAAAAACTCTTTTACATATTAAAAAAGCTGGTATTTTACACGAATTTTTAAAAATGTAGTACAATAATTCGTGACTAGTCGTGGTAAGTGAAGGGGGAACTGGGAGCCGACAAATGCACGAGTTCCAAAACTAAAAAAGGCAACTTAAAACTAATATCATTTTCTATATCTCGAGATCTACTGAATATATTTTGATCGTTCTTTTTTAATTTGTATGCAATTTTTCTGTACATTACAAATATGCAATTTGCCTAGACATTTATTAAATTAATAAACAGTCTAATTTGTTTAAACAATTTTTAAAAAAATAATTTTTTCCCAAAAATCCATGATTTTATTCATACTATCATTATTAATCATAGAAAAAGTTAAAGGTATACTTTAATAAATAAATTATCTTTAATAAATAATTATATAGTAAAAATAATTTACTTATTAAAGTGTACTTTTTCTATGATCATTAATGACACTATGATTAAAAAAATAGATTTTTGGAAAAAAATATCTTTTCAAGAATTGTTTAAACAAATTAGACTGTTTATTAATTAATAAATTTATAAACAAATTGCATATTTGTATTGTACGTAGAAATTACAGACAAATTAAAACAAGAAAGATCAAAATCCATTGAGTTGATCCGGAGACACAGAAAATTGTATTAGTTTGAAATTGCTTTTTCGGTATTTTAACTAGGTGGATTTGCAGGTTCTCCTTAGTAATCGCTTGAACTACATTTTTGAAAAATCGTAGAGGGTGCTATGAAGGTACAATGTTTGTGCAAATTTTTTAAGAAAAAATACAAACCCCATACTTTAAAATGGCATTAATCAGATTCCTTAATTATTATCAACAAATTATCTGTGAATTAAAAAAAAACACATGGCTAACTTTGTCCCAAATGAACCCAGGCTAAATTTTTTTATTCGAAAATTCCTGTTAAAATACTGGCTTTTCGAATATATAAAAAGATTGTTTTTAAGAACAAAATTTTTATAGTTATGCTAAATATTTTTAAACTACAAAATTTAAAAAATTTGGCATTAGGATTTTTGACTATATTAATTAATTTTTCTATAAAATCAATGGGATTTTTATAAAATCAATTCTAGGCACTGAAGATGTTTTGAATTGGAACGAAAACGTTTTGCAATCCATTTGTATGACATTTTAGATAGTTTTTAATAAACGATTTTATACCAGTATACAATCTGAAGTTTTTACTTCTGTATGAGTAATTTTTTATCGTTTTTTAATACATTTTGATGCTATCACTCTTCTACTTTCATTTGGCATACTCAGAATTGCCCTATCTTCATTATTTTCTGTCTTATGTTATTGTAAAATAAAGGTCTCTGGGATAAACAAATAGAATAACTCTTAAACTAATTAATGGATCGGTCTCAAATTTTGAGGGTTTGTTAAGTACACCAATACCCAACTTTGGGTGAAATTGGGTGCAAAACATCGAAAAAATCGCGATTTTTGCACTAAATTGTTAATAATTAAAAAACGAACGTGAACTCAAGGCAGGAAACAGGTAGACTTTCTTTCTATAGGTCTGCAATAACTAAAAAAGTAGTCAGCTAATACCTGGATCTTTGAGTGTCCCGAGAAAATCCTTATTTCTCTGAACTAGAAGGCTTATCCCATGGCCTATCTTAACTTACATTTTTTTTTCGAATTCTCTTATCTGTCTATCATTCTATTATTAAATACACCGATCAATAATATTACTGAGGATTAAACTGACAAAGTTTTAACTTCTTTGGTAGTTGAATGTTGATGCTGACCCTTTACAAATTGAGTGTTAATTATATTACTATGTCCACGTCCAATTTTCTGTCGTCTGAGGTTAAAGTGACAAGTTAACTTTAACTTTAACTTGATAATTTAGGTAGACCTAAATTGACGCAGAGAACGTAATCGTAGCATGGCATATATGCATAATTGATCTAGCTAAAGAGACGTGATAAAACGTAATACGCTAACGAGAAATTTAAGGGCAACACTGTTAAATATATGTCGCACCTCCGCTCAAACAGTGTCATAAGTCGAAAAAGCAAAGTATAGAGAAAACCACGTTTAAAATTAGTGCTAGGACCTTTCCGGGTTTAATGAAAAACTATTAAAATTAGAAAAATAACTACTAAAAGTATAGAAAATATTTTTAAGGCACTGCAGTTCGTATTGACCCTATAGACAATTTTGATGTAATGTCAGAAAAATATAAAAATGCAATGTCAGTCAAGTTCAAGTAAAAGTTTTTGTAGATATTGTCCTGTAATTTCGTTTGTAGAAAAAATATTGTATGATATGCGTGTTAAAAAGTACATTTTTAAGGCACTCATGTGAATTGCAGAACTCGCTTCGCTCATTCTGCAAACTTTCACATGCGTGCCTTAAACGTGTACTTTTAACACTTATATCATAAATAACTACAGTCAAAACCGTTTATAACGAACTTCAGGCGACTGGTGGTTTTTGTACGTTGTAGCCAGTGTTCTCTGTAAGCGGCTATCTGCTATAACGAACAGGTTGCTATAAACGATATTACACTGGTAGCAACAGTCAGTTCGTTGTAAGTTTATGATGCAAAAATGTGTAACTTAATCTATACTTACAATATGTTATAACAAAATCTTGTGATAATGAACCCGCCTAGGAAGTCTAGTGTCTAAAGGACTTACAAGTGGACCCTGCTCGGATGTACCATCATAACCATAATTTAATAAAACCTTCCTTTTTATTTCGTGGTAATATCGGTACCTCGGAGAGATACAATACAATGCCCATTTTCATAACTTTACAGCAAAGCAATTTTAAACTTTTTTCAACAAAAAGTGTTACTGCTACAGCTATTTATTGAGATGAGGAAACAATATTACATTAGGTGTATCTATTGTCATTTAAGGGTCGATTTCTCATACCTGCTTTGATCTATGGTTTTGGAATTTTTGAACGGCCGAATTGGAGCGTTCAAGTTTAAACTGCCATCGGTTGAATGTGAATTGAAAAAGACGATTTTGACTTTAAACTGACGTTCACTAAAAGTTCAGGTTAAACTGGAGTTGAACTCGATATGAGAAATTGGCCCTTAATCATGCATTTGTTATAATTGTTTATTATATAGTGTGTAAAAAGGTCATAATTGAAAAAATGGATGTTGTATTTCTCTGAGGTACACATATGTACGCTGTAACCAATATTTCGACTGTTAGTGTTCCAAGAAATATGTTTGCTCTAACCGATTTGTTCGTTATAAGCAATATAAATGCTTTTTTTATATGACATTTTACGGGACCTACCATTTTGTTTGTTATATCCGATTGTACGTTATAGCCGGTGTCGTTGTAAACGATTTTGACTGTATTAGGACGAAAAATTTTTTTGTCATTACTTTTTAAACCACAGAAATGTCTGGCAATTACAGTTCATATTTCTAATAATGTTTAAAAAGAAATGACAAAAAAAATTTTCGTCTTACAATAATTTTAAATTCGATATGTTTACCTGTACAAGTGTGCGACGCAGTAATGAAGCAACCTGTATCAGTAGCCAGATGGCCGGTACGGTGTTCGAGGAAGCATAGGAAACAATATATGGAAGAATCAGCCGTCTTAAAATGATTTTTTTTCGACGTTGCTCTTGGTCCATATCTACTGCCCTAATTTGACAACGCTGAATTAGTTTATAAAAGGCAGCTATCAGACTCTCCTAAATTAAACTAAGTTTATAGAAAATCTTCCTTTTGTAACGTTAAGAAGTTTCGAACTATTAAGAACTGCTGAATGATTAATGTAATTAATTATCTGATTCTACTTGCCGTGAACTGGAAATGGGGATGCACTTTAAATATTAGTAGAACACATCCTTCCTTCCTTGTTCCTATTTGTTATCTCCTACCTGAATGTAAGTCTTATACGTAACAACATACTTACAGTTTTGTTGTCGGTAGATTGAAAAATCGTTATTAGAATTTGATTTCCTTTGAAATGACGAGTTTTGTTTTCAACCAATTTTGAAAAAATGTGAAAACTTTGAATTATCCACGTTCGTCTGTACGTCTGTCTTTCTGTCTCTCTGTGAACACAACTGCACAACTCCTCAGTCATTATACCAGGTAGAATGACAAATGAGGTGTCAAATGAAGCTTATAATCCAAGGATGGTACTAAAGGTGATAAATTTGACCTAGGCTGTCTGTCCGTCCGACCGCGAATATAACTCCTCCGTCATTATACTAGGTAGAATGACAAATTAGGTGTCAAATGAAAGCTTATAATCAAAGGATGGTACTAAAGGTGATACATATGATCAAGGACTTCCGGTTTTAGAATTGCGACCAGAAGTACTGTTTTAAAGTCACCGGAATAGTACAAGGGATATATTATTCGACGCGCCTTCGCAAGACGAGAACAAATATACAGGGTGAGGCAGATAACTGGCCTATTAGAAATATCTCGAGAACTAAAGGCAACAGAATCATGAAAATTGGAATACAGGGGTTTTGAAGGATGCTCTATTAAATGAAAATATTTTCATCTCTTTGCAACTTCCGGCTATACCGGAAATTGCTTGTAACTTGGTTTTTTTAAATGGGACACCTTGTATATTTTTACATTTTTGGATTCTCTTCGATGTCTTCTTTCTTAAAATATGAGGATTTGTAATGTTATACAGGGTATTTTAAAAGATTACTACGTTTTTTTATTAATTTCGTAGCAATATTCACACCCTGTAGAATTGTAGTAGTTTGACAACTAAAACTCTACTTACGTTCAAATGATTTTTAATATAGTCAACTATTGTTAAGAATCATTAGTATAGCTAAATTTTTAATTTTAGTATACAGGGTTGGTCGAAACTCGGAATGAGTATTTTCTGAGTTTTCTTAAATGGAACACCCGGTATTTTAGTATTGTAATGAAATGATATTTTATGGTACTTTTTTATTTCTTAAGCATTCTCTATACCTAACTGCTTTAATTTGTGCTTAATTGTTAGTCACGCCAACAATTTTAACTACATAGGTATTTTGATAGCTAAACCATTATTGGTAATTTTAAGGATCAGTCTGGATTAATATGTATTTATTTCAGAAATATTATTTGTGTTTGAATATTTTCACGGCCAACCTAATAAAATTTTACGTATTTTTTGTTGCAATTAATGTTTAGATTTAATCACCAATAACTCACAAATTAAAGCAGTTAGGTATAGGGAATACTTATAAAATAAAAAAGTACTATGAAATATCATTTCATTACAATACTAAAATACAGGGTGTTCTATTTAAGAAAACTCAGAAAATATTCATTATGAGTTTCGACCAACCCTGTATACTAAAATTTCAAAATTAGCTATACTAATGATTCTTAACAATAATAGACTATATTAAAATTCACTTGAACGTAAGCAGAGTTTTTAATGTCAAACTATTACAATTCTACAGGGTGTGAATGTTGCTACGAAATTAATAAAAAAAACGTAAATATCTTTTAAAATACCCTCTATAATATTACAAAATGTCATATTTTAAGAAAGAAGATATTGAGGAGAATCCAAAAATGTAAAAATATACAGGGTGTCCCATTTAAAAAAAACTTAGTTATAACTGGTATAACCGGAAGTTGCTTATAACTTAGTTTTTTTAAAGAGATGAAAATATTTTCATTTAAATGATCATCCCTCAAAATCCCTTTATTCCAATTTTCATGATTCTGTTGCATTTAGTTCTCGAGATAATTCTAATAGGCCAGTTACCTGCCTCACCCTATATACTTTCGGATTCATGACTGTCTGTCCGTCTGTCTGTCCACAGCAAATACAACTCCTCCGTTATTAATACAGATATAATGACAAATGAGGTGTAGAATGAAAGCTTATAACCCAAGGATGGTATTAAAGATGAGAAATTTGTCATCAGACTTCCGGTTTTAGAGTTGCAACCGAACTACTGTTTTAAAGTCACCGAAATAGTATAAGCGGTATATTATTCGACGTGCACGTGCCTTTATAGTCGTAGAAATAGTAAATATAACACATCAATCGAAGCGTATTGAAAAAATGAGTTTGAATCTTTAGTTCTAGTTTTGAAGTCATTTATGTTAAACAATGATGACCCAAAGTTTAGTAAAATTGACATGACTCAAAATTAATAAAATCGTATATCAATCGACGCTCAGTAATTTAAGAAAGAGCCAACAGACACCACGAGAAATTGGAAGGCCACCCAAACCAATTAATACTACCACTACTGCAGCCTCTAAACAACAGAAGATTGCGAAGATTATGGCCCATAGATCTTCGCTGAAACTGAGGTGAAACCGGTGGGTGATGTACCTTATAACGGCATTTTAGTGTACAATATTATTGTTAATATAAGTTATTGTACTTGTTATCAAATTAACTCATTGAATATGTAATTCTGATTGTTAATAAATGCTTACAAAAAAAATCGAGGCAAAGTTACAAGATGAGTTCAAATATCGACTTTCAGTTCTAATTTCGATTACTTTGGGTAAATAACCTAGGACTTACGAAGTCCAATTACTTGATACCTAATAAAAATCCTTAAAAAGAAACATACCTCAGTAAAAGAAAAATTTAAAAATCCAAAAATTACTGGCCGCTATTTTTTAACTGAAATATCTAGGGGAAGTCAATAGAAATGAAGTACGATTTGGTGGGTATCGAAATGTTTACTGTGTCTTGGCTTTTCAGCAAAAAAGCGACTTCTTCTTTCTTTATTTTAAATGTTGTGAAGAAACTACGCATCGTAGACGAAAACGTTCAACAGGAACTCCTGAAAATACTTGTTCTTTAAAATGAGATTTTCTAAATTAAAAAATGTTTATAAACAAAATTTATTGTAAATTAAACCCGAAGGTAAGCATGTTTTAAAATTTTTTATAATAATTATTAAAATAAACAATAAAAACATTAAAAACAAATTTCACAAATTTTATGTGAGTTTTTATGCAGTGTGGTGCAAATGAAAGGAATAAATTCGTTATTTCGTAAACCGGCGACTTTAAGAAAAAAATACCGAAATAGGTCGATTTTTATTTTAAAATTATTATTTTTTGTCATAATATATAATATACTAGTGACGTCATCCATCCGGGCACGATGACGCAATCACTGATTTTTTAAAATGAGAATAGAGGTCGTGTGCTAGCTCATTTGAAAGTTTATTTCTCTATTTAGTAATATTAACATTAACATAATTATTTGTACGAGGTATCTAAAAATTTTTTTAATTAAATTAATTGGCACAAAAAAAAGAATGTATGTAATTTATTTAATTCAAAATACATTTTAATATTATCAGAAAACAGCAAAAAATTTGTATTTAACAAATAAGCATTGCTTTTCGTTTAAATTTAATGCTCAAGCTGCCCATGTGTTCACATTTTAGCATTGTGAAGTTGAAGAACCAATTTAAAGGAAAGTAATGTTTATTTGCCAAATAAACATTTTTTTCTATTTTCTGACAGTAGTAAAATGTATTTTGAATGAAATAAATTACAAACATTCTTCTTTTTGTGTCAATTAATTTAATTCAGAAAACATTTTTTAGAAACCCTATATAATTAATTATGTTAATATTTATATTATCATATAGAGAATTGAATAACCTTTCAAATGAACTATCACACGACTCCTATTCTCATTTAAAAAAATATCGATTACGTCATCACGCCCAGATGGATGACGTCACTAGTAGATTTATTTTATGCCAAAAATCATAATTTAAAAATAAAAATGACCTGTTTCGGGATTTCACTCCAAAATCTCCCATTCCCGAAAAAATGAATTTTTTTAAAAGGTTATGTATTATGTCAATATTCATTTCTATCCTGATCTTTAATTGAGCTTTCTCCCAAATTTCTACTTTATATTTATATAACCAAACACAAAGTACTTCTCAAGTTGTTCTTTATTTTAAGAAAGATTCAAACCCCAAAACATTGTAAGTAATTATTTGCCCGAAGGCATTTTTAAAATCTCTGTTCTCTTTTAATACCTTATCTTAGAGGCACGAGTCTTATTTTAGTTTTATTTGTGTTTAATGTCGTCATGAAGCTCATATTCTCGACAGCGAGTGAGGTAAAAATAATCTCGGCAAGAAGAAACCAGAAAGCTCTAGCTTGTATTAAATAATCAAGACACCATGCTTGATCAGATATATTGAGGGTGTTTTCAACAGACAATATCATTATAAATACAATGTTGCCAAGCAAACCTGTGTGAAATTTCTTACTTAGAAATGTATATTCATTTTGACAGTATTATTATTATATTTTTTTTAATCTAAGAAAAATTAATTTATGTGAACGGCCTGACTCATAAAGCTATTTTTATTTATTGCAGAGGAATATTTTTAGTCCACTTACTCACAGTTTTTGCTCCAAATTTTAACCCGGGAACATCTGATGACATGCGGGACTATCTGATCATGAAGCGGTTTATACGAAGTTTAACATCTTTATAGCAAGCCCTCTTCGAAAACTCGACGTTTAGGCAGGATTTTTTCCACTCGGAATTTTCGTAAATTCCAAAATTTATGCTTAACTTCTGAGTGGCCCTTTCCTTCTATGAACGTCGATAATAATTTCAGTGACTTTTTGAATAAGCCTGTCTGTATCTTCAATAAAGCATTTCCTTTAATCACAATTAAGCCAAAACATCACAAACCCTGGACTACCAAAGGTGTCCGTATATCAGCCAGAATTATGCGATCACTACTGTACATCAAAAAATTTACTACCAACGTCTCTCTTACTGAATATATCACCAAGTACAGGGAAATCTATTTAAAACTTATAAAATCAGCAAAAAATTGTACTATCAAAATTGTCTGAGAAGCTCTAAAAGTGTTGCAAAAGAAACTTGGTCTATAATAAACGATCTTCGTAATAAAACTCACACAGTTCAAACATTTTCCCTTCCAGACCCAGAAAATCTAAATGAATACTTTGTTAATGTGAGTAAAAATATAACATTAATTATTGTCTCACAATAAGATCCCATTTCCTATCTCCCTAATTCAGGAAAGGTCTCGAATTCATTCTTTATAAGACCGGTTGATAGATCTGAACTGGGTCAAACAATCAATAGTATCAAAAGCAAATCTTCCTGTAGTACCGATGGACTATCCATAAAAATTTTCTCAAATCTCCCAGACAGTGTGTTGGGAGTCCTCATCTCTCTAATTAATGATTATTTTGAGAAAGGTAAATTTCCAGAGTGCCTAAAGCCGGCTCTTCATAAGGGTGGTGAAAAATTAAATGCCTGCAATTATAGACATATTGCATTACTACCGCTACTCTTCAAAATTATTGAGAGACTCATAAAAGCCCGACCTATATCCTTTCTCGTTGATAACAATATTTTATCACAAAATCAGTTCGGCTTTTTAAATAAAAATGTACCACAGATGCCATGTTTTCTGTAATACATGAGGTTTATCAAGCATTAAACAATAATCTGCACACTGCCACTGTTTTTTGTGATTATGCCAAAGCTTTTGATTGTGCGAATCACGACATTTTGCTAAAAAACTAGATTTCTATGGAATTCGAGGTATTTCTTCGAACTGGCTTCAATCTTTCTTGGATAATAGGAAACAACTGGTTAGAGCAAATGATACACACTCTAGTCTCAAAAATGTTGTATGTGGGGTACGGGGTACCACAAGGTTCAGTATTGGTTCCTCTACTTTTCCTTATCTTTATTAATGACATCACTAGCTTAAAAATCGAGAACAAAGTTTTTATTTTTGCTGACGATACCAGTATCACTTGGAGCAACTCAAATATCGCAACTCTTAATGCTACTATAACTTCTGATCTACTCACAATAAAATCCTGGTCCGATTCAAATTTACTCTCTTTTAACGTAGATAAAACAGTAGCATTATCCTATAAAGGAGCTCTTCAAACCTTACCTCTTCATAACAGCCAGATCAGTATCGTTGATTCTGTAAAGTTTCTTGGTATTTTTTTTAGATAGCAACCTTAAATGGTCGCTGCATATTGATGTGTTAAGCAAGAAACTATCCTCAGCTTGCTTTGCAATAAGATCTGTTTCGAAGGAAATGAATTTAGCCTCTTCCAAAATAACATACTTTTCTTTGTTTGAGTCACATCTTCGATATGGTCTCCCTTTTTGGGGTTCTGGTACGGCTGCCCAATCTGATGTTATTTTTAAATTACAAAAAAGAGCAATAAGATATCTGTTTAGCCTCAGAAGAACAACACATTGCAGAAGATACTTTAAAGATCACAGGATTTTAACACTACCTTCTTTATATATTTTAGAAACTGTTTGATTAATTCGTAAACATTTACATGTCTTTCCAGCAAGACCTAGACATGACTATTCCACCAGAAATTCTACCTTTGACATCTATTTACCGATCCGGTCTAGTAAGTTAGTAAATAAATCTATATTATATTCTGCAAAAAAAACTTTTCAACCATCTCCCTCTACAACTTAAATCTGCAACGTCTTTCCCCAAGTTCCGTAAAATGACTAAAGCCTATTTATCTGAAGGACGATATTATTCAACAACAGAGTTTCTTAACCAATAACTAAGAAAGTATAGCAGTCTTATTTATAAATGTAATCTTAATATATATTTAAGTGTCATATGCAGCAGCTTAACTTAACTTATTAAATTTCTTAAGGTAGATTATGCAATTTGCATTTTTTTTAAATTTGCAATAGATTGTTACTGTTTTTTGTTTCTCTTCATTATATTTTATTTATATAGACGATTTATATCATTTTAGTAAATTGTATTTGTTATTGTTCTTATTTATGATTCCTGTAAACTTTGTCTATAAAATTGTTAAATTTTTCATGACAATAAAGCATATTTCTATTCTATTCTATTATATAACAGTCGTGCCGTTAGAAACAATTTAACATTTTCTCCTTTTCCATGATAACTTGATAAAACATTTTGCAACATTACTTTCCACTCGTAAGTGCCTCGAGGAAGATTCTATTAAAGCGTGAGAATTAAAAAAGTTTTTTTAAACTTTTTTATTTTTTTTGTGGAATTTATGGCGTTGGTGAGGACCAATTAGCTTTAAAATTGTTAGAAATAAATATTTTTAACATAACAAGTAAATAAAAATATTATAAAATAGAAATTTGTTTTAAATTCGTATTTAAATTTCGTATTGTGAGATTTTTTCTCTACGCGCAACTACTTACGTGACAGAAGTGAGCGCGACTGCTCCCGGGTTAAAGAGCCACTTGGATTGACATTGAATTTGGCATACACATAGCTAACTTGTCAAAGAAAAAAGTGATATTGTGTCGATGTATAATTTTACCCTTGTCAGGGGTGAAAAAATATACGTTCAAAATAAGCCCGGAAGTGGATAAACTGAATAATTCTAAGCAACTTTTGTTCTATACCGTTTTTTACTAAATCAATACTTTTTGAGTTATTTACGAGTGAATAGGTTCATTTTTCCAAAAATAGTTATTTATGTATCAAGTCAGTAAAGTGACTCTTTATCGAACGAGTCTGATATTATGAGCCTAGCGAGCGAGGCGAATGACAGACGAGTTCGATAAAGAGTCTTTACTGACGTGGTGCATACAAAATTTTATCGCCAATCATAAAAAACATTAACACTTACTTAATTAGATCCTAATGAAAAAAGAGTGTGTATACTTGGTACGCACGTAAGACGATATACTTCTATTATTATGATTTCAACGAAATAAATATATTTTAGACAGTTTAATCGTATTTTTATTTAAATATTAAATAACACTTAAAATAAAATACCAAAAATTAAAAATACCGTTAATAGTTACGTTATGTTTATGAAGTGTAGCCTACCGTAGTGCAGTTGTTATTCCCTTGATGAATAGTAGAAAATCTAGATATATATAGGGTGAGGCAGATGAAGGGTCTATTAGAAATATCTCGGGAACTAAAGGTAACATAATTATGAAAATTGGAATAGTGGGGTTTTGAAGACTGATCTATTTAATGAAAATATTTTTATCTACTTGGTACTTCCGGTTATACCGGAAGTTGCTTATAACTTCGTTTTTTTAAATGGGACACCCTGTATATTTTGACATTTTTGGATTCTCTTCGATTTCTTCTTTCTTAGAATATAATGTTTTGTAACATTATACAGGGTAGGTTAAAAGATAATTACGTTTTCTTATTAATTTCGTAGCAATATTCACACCCTGTAGGATTGTAGTAGTTTGACATAGTAAACTCTATTTATGTTCACATGATTTTCAATATAGTCTACTATTGTTAGCAATTATTAGTATAGCTAAATTTTTAAAATGAGTATTTTCTGAGTTTTCTTAAATGGAACACCCTATATTTTATTATTGTAATGAAATGATATTTCAAGGTACTTTTTTATTTCTTAAGCATTCCCTATACCTAACTGCTTTAATTTGTGCTTAATTGTTAATCGCACCAACAATCTTAACTTCGATGGTATTTTGACAGTTCAACCATTATTGGCAATTTTAAGTACCAGTCTAGATTAATATATATTTATTTCCAAAAAATTATTTGTGATTGAATATTTTCACGGCCAACCTAATACAATTTCACATATTTTGTGTTGCAATTAATGTTTTGCTTGAATCACCAATAACTCACAAATTAAAGCAGTTAGGTATAGGGAGTGCTTAAGTAATTAAAATGTACCATAAAACAAAATTTCATTACAATACTAAAATACAGGGTGTTCCATTTAAGAAAACTCAGAAAATACTCATTCCGTGTTTCGACCAACTCTGTACACTAAAACGAAAAATTTAGCTATACTAATAATTGTTAACAATAGAAGACTATATTAAAAATCATTTGAAGATAAATAGAGTTTATTATGTCAAACTACTACAAGCCTACAGGGTGTGAATGTTGCTACAAAATTAATAAGGAAACGTAATTATCTTTTAACCTGCCCTGTATAATATTACAAAACCTTATATTTAAAGAAAGAAGAACTCAAGGAGAATCCAAAAATGTAAAAATATACAGGGTGTCCCATTTAAAAAAACGAAGTTACAATCAACTTCCGGTATAACCGGAAGTAGCAAAGAGACCAAAATATTTTCATTAAATAGCTCACACCTCAAAACCCCTGTATAACAATTTTCATGATTTTCTTACCTTTAGTTCTCGAGATATTTCTAATAGGCCCTTTATCTGCCTCACCCTGTATATTTGCTAACAAATTATCATTAATATCTGGCACCGTCCTATATACATATAATCCAATTAACAAAAACACAATTTCATAATATACAATTGGTATTTGCATTAATACAAAACTTAAAATATTTAAGAATTTTATTAATTTTAGACGAAATAAGAATTTCGTGTGACAGTAATGATGATGACAGAAAGCTTTTGCATGATGGTCGATTTCGATGTTTAATCGATAGTTGTTATCAATATTGAATAAGTACCTAATTACTAAATCTGTAAAGTTTTGATTTATGTTTTATGAATATAATTGCAAAATACTACAGAATTTCGATTTATGACATAAATTTAATTAATAATAATGTAAATGTTGTACAATATTTTTCATAATTAAAGTAAATAAATTTTAAGTTCACTCAAATAAATAATCGATTATTGCCATCGACCACTTACATTCAATCTCAGTTTACTTTGATTAATCGCGGCAGGTAAAGTAAAATTCTTCTTTCAGTACAATAAAGTGTTACTTTACTGCTGCAAATGGCGTTAAATAAGTACAATAATGAATGACTTTAGTGGCGGTTGGCGATAAAATACTTTTTCAGCCGGTTTTCGCAAATAACTTAAAAAGTAAATATTTAAATCAGCATATATTACATTACCTACTAAAATAATACATACAATGTAAAGAAATGTTATGACCACCGAATTTTTTTAGCAAAAAATTTAAAGTATTCCTAAAAACATTTACGAAATAACAAGTAGCTTGAACATTATATTAACATTAATTCGTTTCTTCTATATCAGTCTAGACAGCATCAAACCACTTCCTTCGTGGTCTCCCTCTTCTTTTCTTGCCTTGTTTTCCTGGTTACAAAACTCTTAGGACCAGTTCCTGTGGCATTCGTGCCCAACCATCTAACTTTCTGCGCCCAGATTTTCTGTGCTATTTTGCATCTCTTATACATTAATTAGCTCCTGGTTTTTTCTTCAGCGCCATTCCCCGTTACGTTCCTTTATATCACCAAAAATTTTCTCAAGATTTTCCTCTCCCAAATCTTTTCTTGTTTTCTTCTTTCTGATACATTGTCAAAGTTTCACATGTATACAACAACGTTTGTCTCACTATTATTTCACTTACGGAATTTTGGCTACCCTAGACATATTTTTTGTCTTCAACACTGCGTTTAATGATCCTGCTGCTTTGCTACCTTTCTTTATTTGAGTGATCCATTTGTTATCTTCTGCTTCTCTTCTATCATTTCCATGTACTTAGTTTTATCTTGATTTATAGTCGGCCGTATTTTCTAGCTCCTTCAAATTTTGTGAATATTTTTCGACATTCTACTCTTCATCATTATCTTTGCCTTATGCCTAGGCGGGGTCGTCTTCCCTAATTGCATTTCCCCATACAATTCTATCTTGGGTCATATCAATATTAATCCCCTTTACCAACATGTCCTGTCTAATCGTCTCTCCCCACGTCTTCTTTGGTCTTCCTCTCCTACTCTTTCCAGGAATCTGCACTTCAGCAATTCTTCATATTGGGTGATTAGCGTTCTCGACGTTGAACATGACCAAACCATCTCAACCTATGCTCTCTCATTTTGGCATGAATTGGTGCCACACCTAGACTTCGCCTAATATACTCATTTTTAATTTTATCCTTTTTTGTCACTCCACTCATCCATCTAAGCATTCTCATTTCCTCCACAAGCATTCGTTGTTCCTCTTTTTTTTCACTGCCCAACATTCAGTTCCGTACATCATAGCCGGTCTTATGGCTGTTTTATAGAATTTTCCCTTCAGCTTCATTGGAATTTTTCTGTCACACAGCACACCACTCGCTACCTTCCACTTCATCCATTCAGCTGTTCCTATATCTACTGCATGCATCTCCATCTCTTTTTCCATTACTCTGTAATACCGATCCCAGGTACTTAAAACTATTGCTTTTTTACAATCAGTTCACCATCCAATAGTACCATTTTATTTGTAGTAACTCCATCTTTAAATGAACATTGCAAATACTCTGTCTTTGTCCTACTAAGTTTTAAACCGGCTTTCTCCAGAGCTTGTCTCCATTATTCCAGTTTTTGTTCTAAGTCTCTTTCACTATTTCCTACTAACAAGACATCATCAGCATACATTAAGTCCCATGTAATGTTACCCTGTAGTTTCGCTTTTATCTGGTCCAAATCTAATGAGAATAAATACGGACTAAGCACCGAGCCTTGGTGCAATCCTACTTTCACACGAAATTTATCAGTCTCTCCCACACCTGTCCTAACACTAGTCGTTACTCCCTCGTACATATCTCTCAAAATCTTTACATATTCGCCAGGGACTCCTTTCTTATTGAGTGCCCACCACAGAATCTCTCGAGCAACTCTATCATATGCTTTCTCAAGATCAATGAATACCATCTGAGCGTTTGTTTCTTTACTTCTGTATTTTTCCATCAACTGCCTTATAATGAAAATTGCATCTGTTGTTGATCTGCCCTGCATAAAGCCAAATTGATTCTCGGATATTTCGGTCTCTTCACGTATCCGTCTATCAATTACTCTTTTCCATATATTTATGGTGTGGCTAAGCAGTTTTATAGCCCTGCAGTTTGTACATTGTTGTATATGTCCCTTGTTTTTGTAGACAGGTACAAGTATACTGCTTCTCCATTCGTCTGGCATTTGTCCAACTTCCATATTTCTATTAAATAAACCTGCTAGCCACCTTGTTCCTTTCTCTCCCAATGCTCTCCATACTTCCCCAGGAATATCATTTAATCCTACCGCTTTTCCTTTCTTTCGACATTCTACTCCTGCGTTCTCTAAATATATTTTCTATTACTAGGTTCAACAAGTCTGTTGACAGGGGTCTTCCTGTTTTAACCATCTATTGACGTTAAACTGACTTGAAAAACTTCCTTTTATCATCAGTTTATTGACTGTGTTAAGTATCGTGATTTTAACTAATCGTATCAGTTTCTCTGGCATTCCTAGTGATACCTAGTGATTGCTTCATATAGTTCGTTTCGCAAGATGGAGTCGTAGGCCTGTTTAAAATCAATAAAGAGCATATGCAAGCCTATATTTTGTTCATAACTATTGTTCTGTAATAATTTTAGCATAGAAAACCTTAATAGTAGATATATTTAATTAACAAAATTAATTTAATACGGGGAAACATAAATTAAGCACCATATAATAAAAGTTTAAAATAGTACAGCCTTTTGCTATTTACATACGATGATATCAAATTATGCACGGATAGGAAACGGTGCCATACCAGGTATAAAACAAAAGTACAACGAAGAAATAATTAATGAAAACGGCGAAGCACTAATAAATAGACTTTTGTGCTAAAAATAAAATGAGAATCAATAACACATACTTTCCTCATAAAGACCAACATAAATATACTTTTAACAATAATCGAGGCCAGCGATCAAAGACAGATTTTATAATAACAAATCGAGTGATAACACCGTCACAAGTACTTGATGTCAGAGCCCTTACATCTGCTAACCTGGGGACCGATCACAACCTTATTTTATGTAAGATGCTACTAGAGCGTCCGCGGCGAAGCACAAAATAAGAAAATCCAATGTTCATTGAAAAATATAATATAGAGTCGCAACAGAGTGTACAAAACTCCTTTATGAGAACAGGATTACCAGCAAACTAAAAGAGATCGACTTACAACCAGAATGGGCAGTAGAAGATACCTGGCAAAAAATTAAGAAATGCATCAACGAAGCAGCAGAAGAAGCGATTGGAAAGCGGAAAATTAACACTAGAGCGACAAAGCACACCAAACCGTGGTTTTGTAAAGAGGTAAAAAAACTCTCTGAATTAAAACGCAAATGCTACCTGAGATATAAAAGCACACAATCTGAAGAAGCTCGCAGAATATGTCCAAGTAAGAAACGAAGTAAACGCAAGAATAAAATCAATTAAAAGAAAACATTGGGCTAAATTCCCTAGCGACATGGACTGCGACCTATATGGTGTCCAAAATAAAGTATGGAAAATGCTTCGGAACAGGAAAAAAAGTTAACGAGTTCGTGCAGACCAAGGGAGTACCTTTAGAGACATGGCAACAGCATTTTAAAGAGCTATATGATGCTGAAGAAACGCTGAATATAAATGAATACGAATCACATATAAGTGCTACAATCAATGACGAAGAGGTAGAAGCAAAGATCAAGAAGCTAAAAAACAGAAAATCACCTGGAACGGATGGTATACCCAATGAACTTTTAAAATATGGAGGCCCTGAACTTGCAAGTAAACTGTCGCAACTCTGTAAAAAAATCTTAAACGAAACAGAAACACCAGAGGAATGGTATAAGAGCAGCACAATCTCCATATTTAAAAGAGGACAAAAGCTTGCCCACACAACTACAGAGAAGTAACCCTCTTAAATACAACGATGAAACTTTTCACAAGTAATCTTAAGGACAAACTGGAAAGACAAATCACTAATGCTGAAGAACAAAAAGGTTTTACAAAGGGGAGATCTATAACAGACGCAGTATTTACAATAAAACAAATAAAAGAAAAAGCTATAGAGCTCGGCATGCCAGCGTATATTTGCTTGATTGATCTGACGAAGGCGCTTGACAGAGTTCGCCTGGGAGACATTCTAAATATATTAATAGAAAATAAAACACCCACCAGCATAACAAAGATAGTCCATAACCTAAATAACAACAACGTAACCAAAGTTAGAGCAGAATACCAGTTCACTGAAAATATTCCAACACCGAGAGGAATTAGACAAGGAGACAGTTTAAGCCTCTTCTTGTTTAACCTACTCATGGGCAAAATTATAAACAAAGTAACATCTCTTAATCTCGGATACAGAATGGGCAACAAAAGAATTGGTATGGTGTGTTAGGCAGATGATGCAGCAATTATTGCTGAATCAGAAGATGATCTTCAGAGACAGCTCTTTCAGTTCTTTCAAGTAAGCCGTCAACTAAGTATGAACATTTCTACCAACAAAACTAAATGTATGACAATAGCAAAAGATCCGCTCAGATGTAGGTTAGTAGTTGAGAACAACCCCATAGAACAGGTGATGCAATTCAGATATCTGGGCATAGATATATCAAGCACTCAAGACCCAGTAAGGGACCTGAGGAGTCAGATCAACAAAGCATCTGCATTGTCAGGATGTCTGCGGGAGATAGTCTGGTCAAATCCGTATATGCGGACAGATAGTAAAATTAGAATCTACAAGACTTGCATACGACCGATCATGACATATGGCATAGAAGTGCGCGAAGATACCAACAAAACGAAACAGATGCTAAGAGTTGCCGAAATGAAAACCCTAAGAACAATAGTGGGGAAAACAAGAAGAGACAAAGTTAGAAATACAGATATTAGAGAGCAATGCAAAATTCAAGATATTGTAAGATGGGGAAGGCAGCGCAAGAGGAAGTGGTACAACCATATAAGATGAATGGATGAGAATAGACTCCCAAAAATTGCCCTAGAAAGCAACCCGCCCGGTTCAAGACCCCACCGGAAGACGACCTAAAAGATGGAGGGATAGTTGTCAATATATCTCCCAGGAAATTAACCAGAGGCAGCTTCAGAATTAAATAGATCGAAAGATCTCCAAGAAGTAAAAGAAGAAGAAGAAGAAGATATCAAACTAAATATATAATCCACTTTAAGTTAAAACGTATATTTGTTAACATAAACAACTAAAAATATATCCAGTTTATTAATTATCTACATGGAAGACATGTTTAGAAAACTAAAGAAAGAATATGAAAAATGGTGCCATAATATGCAAATATCAAAAACAGAGTTTCTCAAAACAGGGGATGATGAAGAAGATCCAGAATTAGAAATTAAAACCACAAAAACATGTAAAAAATGTAAATACCTCAGATCTATAATATCCAAAGAAGGCACTACCAAAAGAGACATCGAAAACAGATAGCAGAAGAGCAAAAAAGCGGTAAATGTTTTAAACTCTCTACTGTGACATTGGCAATCTATCGTACCTTGGTAGAGCCTATTATGACTTATGAGGCAAAAGTTTGTCAGATCACGAAAAAAGATAGAAAAAGAATAGAAGTAGGAGAAATGGATTATCTAAGGTGAGCTTGTGGTATATCCAAAAAAGATCACATCAGGAATGAAGATATTAGAAGGAAGACAAATAATATATATTCCAGTGTAGATAGAATTGAAACGAGACAACTAGTGTGGTATGGTCACGTGTCACGTGAAACGAATGAATGAAGATAGATGGTCAAAGGAAGCTTTAAATTACATACCACAACAAAGAAGAAGAAGCGGAAGGCGTTCAGTTGCCTGGGAAGAAAATGTACGGTACATAATGGAGAAATAGAGCCAAAGAAGACGAATGGATGGACAAAAATGATGGCGGTCGAAATGCGAAAAGCGGCCGAGGCTGTAGGAACCTCGCCTATAGATAGATAGATAGATAATATTAATTATCTACGCAAACAGCATCATCTATAATAGCCAACAATATTACTGAAAGTTGATAGTTCAAAATTGGCGCCTCCATCACAAATGCAAATAGAATTTTTTTTTCAATAAATTGGCGAATGCCTCATTACCGCCGCATTCACCAATGTACAAAAAAAATTAAAAATGCGTTCAATAAATCCAACTAAAGTGGAGTTTTGATGAAAATTGACAACACCGCCAAGATTCGCTCATGGTAACGGCTGCCCTTTATTGCGAGATGCTCCGAAACTGGTTTTTTGCACAAATTGGATGCAAAACCCGAATTAGCATAAAAAATGGTCGCTGTGTCATAGAATGTAATTTTGCCCGGCGAATGGAAGTAATGTTTCAAGTTGGATTGAGTTTTTTATGGGTGAAACCGCCATGCTGTTCGATTTAATTTGTAGAGTTAAGGTCCACCGCTCACCCGAAACATTTAGTTAAACGTTTAGTGCGTCCTTTCGATATTTGCGACTTAACAAAGTATTCGCTGATGTATACTAAGAAACAGATACAAAGAAACTGTAGAACAGAATAGGAAATTCAATAAATTAAATTATATTGATAAAAAATTATTTTCTTAGTAAAATTGTAATGTTATAAATGTCGCATCTTTGTTATTTTATTTTCAAATAATTATTTTATTAAAAAAATTGAAGAAAAATCTTCTGTATAGAAGGTACATTTATTTTTAAAAACCTCATAAAGAAGCTACAAATACAATACAGAACGTTTTCGCTCTAAATGGAGCATCATCAGTGTTCTTGCCTAAAATAAAGAAGCGTCTTGCCGCTTTTTTTCCAATACCGTTTTCATGATTTAATTTAATTTAATATTTCCAAGATATTCTATTTGTTTATAAGTCAAAAAATGGTTTATAATTTTAAAATATTCCTGAGGCCGCTTAAATAGTCCAATTTCAATTATGTAAAGTGCATTAGATAGGTTCAGTGTCTCTTTATATAAAAATGATAGTTATTCTTATGTATCAAAATTATTGTGGTTACTATTGCGACCGTAAATTTTTAATTAACAATTCAATTGCAACTGTTCATTCAATGTCCATCGGCTTCTGGAATTATAATCTATACGAAAGAGATTTTATATTACCGAGTTATTTAATTATTGATAAACAATTACTTATTTAAAATTTTAGTTGAAAATTAAAGATTTTGTTGGAAATACCCGCATTTTCCGGGGAAAATTTTCGTCGAAGTAAATCAGGAAAATCACGTCTCTATGCAGAATTTAATTACGGTGAATTTTTATTTGAGTGCTTTTGGTGTAAAGCTTTGGAGTTATAGAGCAAAAATTGAAAAAAACACGATTTTCGGGCACCATTTTGTTTATAAAAAAAGTAGCACACTATCTGAGGACTTTGCATACCTGTATTATTAATATATAGAATCATAAGATTCGATTCCAGCAATAAAATTGCTGGTAAATAACTTTTCCTTGTATTTTGCTAATTAGCCCAGAGTATAAGGAAAACGAATCTGTTGTTGAAGGATTATAAATTACTTTTATGAAATTCCGAAACTAGTCTTCTTCTTACTTCTCTCCATTGCCAACCACTTTCCAACCACACCAAACACCAAAATCGAAACATTAGATAGCAGTATACACTTCCTAATTTAGACATGTCTTGTAACTACGATGAAAGTTTGTAGTGTTTGAATTTGGAGCACACTCGTATGAAGGCGTTGAGTAATTAATGGCTTCTCTTTTTGCTCGCATGTTTGTTCTCTTACTACTCACAGGATGATCTAAATCTAAAGGAACAAATATTTTAAAGTTAATATTTACTTGTAAAGAGAGTTAATATTTCAGGGAATGAAAACTATTCGTTTGTTGAGGATAAATATACCTATCCGAAAGTGAAAGTACACTGGAGTTCAAAATTAGCAGGGCACTCAGATTTTTGTGCATTTTAGATAAAAACTTTAAAATTTTTTTTTTGAATTTCATTTTATGTTTTATAAGAAAATTTGAAAATCTGTTGTTAGATTTTAAATAAATTTCTTAGCTCCCCTGACAGTGGACGAAATTTTCTAACAGAAAATATTGGATGTAGGTAAAAAGGTCAACTCAAGGTCGAAGACCAGTTGACCGACCAAGTGAAGATCATGCGAGGAGTAAGGCAGGGCTGTGTGCTCTCGCCGACACTTTTCAATATATACTCTGAGGAAATTTTTACTGAAGCCCTCACAAACCTAGAGATGGGAATCCGAGTAAACGGTGAATACATCAATAATATCCGCTACGCCGATGACACTGTATTACTAGCAACAAGCCTAAATGATCTACAGGCCTTACTAGACCGTGTGAGAACTGTGAGCGTAACATACGGACTGAACCTTAATATTAAGAAAACTAAATTCATGGTTGTCAGCCGTGTAAATTTAGATCCTGGGGCACTAATGGCAGATAGCGAAGAGATCCAAAGAGTCGACAGATTCACTTACCTCGGAACTACCCTCAACTCACAATGGTACCACGCTCAAGAGATTAGGTCCAGAATTGAAATGGCACGGTCTACATTTATCAAGCTGAGATCCTTGCTGTGCTGCAGTGATCTCAGTTTGGGAATCAAGATGCGGATAGTGAGGTGCTACGTATTTCCAGTGCTACTGTATGGCCTGGACAATGACGCAAGTCACTGAAAAGCTGATTGAAGTCTTCGAGATATGGATCTACAGGAGGATACTAAAAATATCTTATGTGGACAATGTCACCAACATTGAGGTCCTACAGCGCATAACAAAAGAAAAAGAAGTGCTTAATTTAGTAAAACAACGTAAGCTTGAGTACCTTGGCCACGTGATGCGGAACGAAGAAAAATATCAAGTTCTTCAACTCGCCATGCATGGCGAAGTATTTGACAGGAGAGGACCGGGACGCCGTCGTATCACGTGGTTGAAAAACCTCCGACCATGGTTTGGGATAACCTCCGCGGAGCTGTTTCGCAGAGCAGTCAACAAAACAATGATACCCTTGATGATCGCCCACATCCGGACCGGATAAGGCACTGAAGAAGAAGGTAAAAAGGAGAAAATTTGAGCTTCACGCATGGACGACAAATAAAAATAACGTACAATAAATCTGGATGAGTAAAAAAAAGCCCAGAAGCTGAACGGTATTTTGGACGATTTTGCTAAATACAACAGATAAGTGTGTCTAATATTTTCCTCTAAACCAATATAGTCCACAGCAAAAAGAAACAACTAAACTCACCTCATGTGGTCTTCATTAAAAAATCATTATAATTACTCATCTATTGTCCAAGAGAAGAGAAGACTATTAGAGAAATAAAAATCATCATCATCAGCCGTTGTGAGCCCACTGCTCGACATAGGTCTTCCGTAAATAATTCCATTGCATCCTATCTTCAGCACCCTGAATCCAGTTGTGCAGGATGCCCTTGATGTCGTCCGACCGGTTCCATGGCATCTCGTAACGCGACAGTTCGTAACCGGACAAATGGTAACGGACAATTCGTAACAGCGACAGTTCGTAACGGCGACATTTCGTAACGGCGATAGTTCGTAACCATACAAATTCGTCACGGACAATTCGTAACGTCCAAATTGAATTGTTCTGTTTAATTTTGTTAACGTGGAAACTAACTGTTATTACGGTTATAAATGAAATTATGTTTATCAATTTAACGAATCAGTATCAGGATAAACATTTTTAAGGCAATTCATATTTCGTGTTTCAGAATATAAAAAGAGTATACAGTAAAACCTCTGTTAACCGAAATAATTGTGGGGCAGGCCGTTTCGGATAACAAAAATTTCGGTTAAAAATAACATTGTTTTTTGTATTCTTGGATCAAATTAAATTACATAGTATTCTTGGTCAAAGTTGGTATTAAAAAATACTATGAGGTGATTTCGTAAAGTGTTGTATATTTAATTGCGTTCTTTACTTGTATAAAAGCACTGTTGACGATGTTGACAAATTAATATCGAATTTTTTCCGTTATGCGATAAAAATTTACTTTTTATTGACGAAATGATTTAAACTCTCAGCCGTTTCGGTTAAACGATGTTTCAGTTAAAAAGGTTTCGGTTAACGGAGGTTTTACTGTATAGACAAGCAAACAAATATTTAAATAAAATATTTTTTTATTTAAGATAAAGATTTATATAAAAGAGATAAACTTTTAAAAATATTGTTAAAAGTTTGTATGTATTTAAATATTTGTTTGTGTTTAAAGAAGCACGTAGGGCCAAACCAGATGGGCCACTCCGCAGCGCTACTCTGTGGATCCACAAAGCAGCTTCCGATGATTGACCGTGGGTTCTTATGTGAAGCGGACGTCGCACCCCAGACGAGAGACTGTGGCCAGCCACAGTCGCAGTTGTTCGTTAACCTCTCACTAGAACACAAGTACCTTGTGCAATTTTCGAGAAAGGATGAAATAAATTCACATGTGATCTTTAAAATCTTAAGACATCGACTTAATGTCGACTACTTTTTAATATAGAATGTAACAATAATGTAATTTAGAGGTTGTTACACCTATTGAAGTGGCTAGTTACAATTACTTGTACACTGGACGTTTACACTGATGGTCAGTTTGACCGAAAACGTTTTGTACTTCCACTCCCTTGTGGATAAATTTTAAGAATTTTAATAAATTCATATGTCTACATAAAACAGAAGTGTTTATTTCATTCCACGTTGTTATATCGAAGGTATACAGCAAACTACAGGGTTTACCCCTTTTTAAAGTTTTAATAAACATAATTTCAATTAATATAACTGTAATAACAGTTAGTTTTCACGTTAACAAAAATAAACAGAATAATTCAATTTTGACGTTACGAATTATCCGTTACGAGTTTGTACTGTTACGAACTGTTGCCGTTACGAAGTGTCGCTGTTACGAATTGTCGCGTTACGTGATTTTTAGTCACGCGTCCGACCACCTTGTCGGAGTACGTACTCGATTACGACAAGAATTGTGTCTCGATCTCCATTCTAGAATTTTCTTTGTCCATCTTCCATCTTTGAATCCGGCAACATGTCCCGCCCAGGATTATTATAGGAATTATTTTTCCTTAAATATTCTGTTTGGTAAAATGTTCATGCTTTATCTTGTTGTCGTTTGTTCCCCCTTTAATTTGTAACGATGTTTAATCGTTCGTCTTGATTTAGCGTAAATATCGTGTTAAACTTTCCAAAAATATATTTTAAAATACGGAAGGACATGATTAGGTCACCTCGAAGACGTCGACGTTCAAATGTTGTTAGATGAACCATGGAGAGTCTATCTTCATAATTAGGTCTTACACGGTTAAATGCCAGTCTTATGGATTTACGATGAACATTTTCATTTTTTTAAAGCTTTCATGACAAATTCGCCTCCTAGTTTTATCATTTCACTTACAACGTCATCTTCTCCAGGTGATTTATTGCTCTTCACAGCTTTTAACGCCGATTCAATTCCCTCGTTGGTTATATTTGGGAGTTCCTCTAATCCTCAATTTTTGTGTGGCTGTGATTTCTACCTATGGAATGTGAGTATTTCGACGATATAATGTTCCATATTACTCTTCGATTATTTTCGGGATTTCTTGTTGTTCATATACAGCTTGTCCTTGTCTATTAAATAAAAATTATACAAATAAAAGGGATAGTCACAGTAGTTGGCTGTATACCATTACCAGAGAACGGCAGTTCTCGCCAGTGGCGCACACCCACACCCCCCTACACGCGACACTATATTTACACGTAATTTTCGATTTTCTAAATCTGACGGATTTGAAAAATGTGCCAACTCCCATCTTAAAGTTCAGGAAAAGACTCACCCATTCATATGTCAAACAACGGCCCTTCCTATTAAGGGCCTGTCTTTGGTTCTCGTCCTTAAAACTCCTAAAAACTTCGAAAATTTAAGTCCTACCTTTCCGGCTTATAATAGTACTGATCATTACCTTTCCAGCGCATGTCTAATTTTGAAAATCGGTTATACCATTCAAAAGTTACCGAGCTTAGAAATATGACTCAATTTCTATTTAAAAAAGGGAAAATGTTTGTGGATATGTATGTAATGTGTCTGGAAAAGTTAAACCGATCTGAATTTTTTTTGTGTTTGAAGAGGGGGTCAGAGCCGATTCAGAACCGGTGTAGTTTGTGACTTTTGACCACCATAAGCCAGCTATAGGACTTGGTAGGTACAAAACTGCATATTTTTTGGGGGTATATATGTTCGGTTCAAGAAGAGACAGGAGAACAAACTGCAAATACACCAAATTAATAGTATTGATTAAGCTTTCAAATGGTGTTCAAGCCGTCAGGATCAGACATACACACGGCTCAGTATCGCCGAAAAACTGAAAAACTAAACTTAGAAAAATTTGGTTTTTCGACAATTACTCAAAATTTCAACCTAAGAATGGCGCCAGTAACTGAGCGTTTGTAGAAGGATTCTAGACGAATCTGACGGTGTATACCTCATATCCAGGAAAATTCTAATTTTTAAGTTATAGGCTTCAAAATTATGATCAAATCTATTTCCTATGGAAAAAAAAAAACGGTTTTTAAAGCTCAATAATTCCTGTAATAGCTTCAGTTATTATACTTGACCTTAGATGCATCAGATAATACTTGTAAATACGTTTCAAATTCATGTTTAGTGATCAAAATCGGTTAAGCCATTTAGAAGTTATTAAGATATAAAAGTATAATAAAATTAACGATTAGTCCCGAAATGGTTTATGTAGTTGTAGTGATTACGACGATAAATTTGATCTGGCAACGAGCAATCCGAGTTCATTAACCGGCCATCTCAATATATATATTTTTTAATCTATTTCGAATAGAAAAAAAATCTAGTGTACATTCGATGGACACTAGATCATTTGGGAGATAATGCGACAAAGGCGACCATTTATAAAGCTTAACGTGTAATCGAGAAAAATTGCATTCAACTTCATACATTTAATTTATAAAAAACTTTGAAAAACTCCTGATAAAAGAATAAAAAACCTCTAAACTCCGTAAAAATGAGTGGCGCATACAATATTCCAGCTACAAAAGATCTGATATGAATATTACGTGGCGCAAAAATGTATTTTCATTTTGATGCAAAATAAAATCTTAGTTTTATTTTAAACGATTTTTTTTATAATATTTGCTAAATTTGAAGTAAACGCGCCACAAAAGTGTTTCAAAATTCAAACTGTATCAAAGTTACAATTTTGTATCGCGTTTTACTTCAAATTTAGCAAATATTATGGAAAAATCGTTTAAAATAAAACTAAAATTTTATTTTCCATCAAAATGAAAATACATTTTCGCTCCACGTAATATTCATATTAGATCTTTTGTAGCTGGAATAATGTATGCGCCACTCATTTTTACGGCGTTTAGCGGTTTTTGAAGTTATACTTCTTTACGCGCGATGAGGGTGAATTTTTATATGTTAAAACCAGGCGCATACGCACCACCCAGGCGCATACGCGCATTATAACTTTGTTCTGATTGGATGTTCAAATGACATGTCAAAAATTATCCAATATGGCAGCTGTAGGACAGCTGTGATTTGGGGGAAAAGGTAAAGGTAAACAAATGTATAATATATTAGTTTTATTGTTATGAGGACAGAAACAAAACAGTTTATAATATTGTAGTGACTTTTAAATAGTTTTTAAAAGCAACAGGTACGTAATAATTGTTAATGTATCATGGGTATAAACCTACCTGTTTGATCTGCCAAAATACATAGTATGTAATAATGTAATACTTTTATTTATATAATTTGATTACCATCAATATTCACCTAATATATTGTTTTCTTACTATATGTTTTGTTGTATTTTTTTTTCAATTCTAAAGTCCACTTTACATCAACAATAATTGAATAAGAAATTGACAACAAGTTATTCAAGGTCAAATTTGGCTTATACAAAACACAATTCTACATCCAATTTTGCCGTGAATAAAAAGAAAATAAAGAAATTTGACAAAATAAAACATATCCAATTGTTCTATTTCATCAAATTCCTTCATTTTCTTTTATAAACCATACATTTTGTACTCGTCAAATTTGGCCTTGAATAACTTTGTCAATTTCTTGTTGATGTAAAGTGCACTTAAATCATTTCAATTCAAAATTAAAATAATTTGATCAATTTTCAAAATATCACAAGTTTAATGACGTTCTACACCTTCGGCAAAGAATTAAGGATTTGCATGAAATTTTAGTATGTTATAGTTTACTTCAAAAAACTAAGACTTGATTTTTTAAAAAATGTTTTACCGTGCCGTTTAATTACTATTAAGGGTCAAAGTTAAGTTTTAAAATGGGCTCTTATGGGAATTCTTAAAAAGTTAATAACTTTTGACCCAAATTTACGATTTTTAATTATTTGTGCTTAAATTAAAGGTATTTTTGTAAGGAATAATATATTAAAAAATGATGATTATTTACCGTACCATTATTAAATAAAAGTGAAATTACTGTTTCGAAATTTAACAAAGTTGGTAGTAGTGAGATCAGCTGCACTCATAATTATATCCGAAACGTACGTGTCAATCACATGACCTCGGTGGTCTAGTTGTTGAGCGTTCGGTCAGAGTTCGAAACGTCCCGGGTTCCAATCCTCTACGATTCATTTTTTTTAGTTGTTTTAATAAAAATTTTTTGAAAGTGGTAGATAAGAAAGTTAGTTTAATATTTAAATAGAATACAATTACTTCGTTAAAATTATATAATAGAAGTATAACTTCTTACGTGCGTACAAAGTACACACACATTCTTTTTTTATTCTTGTAGGTATAAAAAACTTATTTGTACAATGATACCTATATTGTTTTATTATACTTTCAAAAATCGTCCAAATTGATTATAAAATTTAAAGAACGTTTTCGATCATATCAGATCATCATTAGTTAAACCTAGAATTAAGTATGTCCATGTTGAAATACAAAAGGGTAAAATTTTGACTGTTATAAAAAAGTCATGTGGTAAATACTTACATTCTATGTTGTAATTGAAACTAGCTCACTAGTTCTATATAGAACTTGGAGGTCACATAGTTTTTAAATAATAATTAAATTTATACAATGACACTAGGTCTATCGCTAGTTTATTTTTCAACTGTAAAACGAAAATTATATGTTAATTAAAAGCTTTACGTTTTTTCACAACTATTTGTAATTCAATCTTATACTAAATTTACAATCAGATGCAGTAGAAATAAACAAACCAAGACACGTTAAATGCTACTAGGAGGACTCCCGAATAATAATTTACAATGTATAAACAAACTTTGGAAATCATGATTTGGGATTTACAATATATATACATTGTAAATTATGATTCGGCAGTGCTCCTAGTAGAATTAAACGTGTCATGGTTTGTTTATTTCTACTGCATCTTGATTGTAAATTTAGTATAGTTATTTTGTTTCTTTAAAAACAGTGCTGCTTACGTACGAGTACATTTGTTATAGTTATAATTATAATTTTGAGGTACGTATATACCGAAATAGCTACCTAAAACTTTAAATTACTTTTACAAACTATATAAGAAATGATAATTCCCTCTGATAAGTGTTCAGTAGTCGCATATTCAGCTTTGGATAGTTGCAATTTGTAATAAACCCTAACGAAAGCTTAACCGGTTTAGATGAAGACTTTCTGTGAAGTTGAATACGCAAATAAATTAATACTAAATATAATGGAAGCGCACACATAACCGGTTTAGATGAAGACTTTCTGTGAAGTTGAATACGCAAATAAATTAATACTAAATATAATGGAAGCGCACACATACAACTTTTCAATGAAAAACATTAATTTTAAAATACACATAATTTCAATAGTTATGTATCACGTAAAAAATATGGTCATTTTCAGAGTTGATTTTTCCGTGAACAGATTAACGCATTCCGCTAATTTTTTTTTATACTCTGGGCTAATTAGCAAAATACAAGGGAAAGTTATTTACCAGCAATTTTATTGCTGGAAGCGAATCTTATGATTGTATATAATTGTTTATCAATAATTAAATAACTGTAATATAAAAGCTCTGTTCGTATAGATTATAATTCCAGAAGCCGATGGAAATTGAATGAACAGTTTAGCAACAATTGAATTGTTAATTAAAAATTTACGGTCGCTAAAATTACCACAATAATTATGATACATAAGAATAACTATGATTTTTGTATAAAAAGACACTGTACCTATCTAATATACTTTACAGAATTGAAATTGGACTATTTAGGCGGTCTCAGGAATATTTTAAAATTATAAACAATTTTTTGGCTTATAAACAAATATGTATTTAATATGTAAATAAACAGTAATGGAAAAAAATCGGCAGGACGCTTCTTATAAAAGAAAACCTTTTAATTGTATTGAGTGGTTCCTGAGATACAACCGGTCAAAGTTGACCGGCATTTACGTCAAAGATATAAACAATAGGATCATAATTTTTGAACCATCATCTTTCTGTTTTTGTCCTCTTTCTCCACACCAATTTTCAGGTTCCAGATGCGGGTTCCCCGCATCACTTGCATACCCAGGTTGGAATAGCCCTGGGAATACATCAACGGAAGAACTGATCAAATACCTGATTATTGCAAAGTTCTGAGAAATATTTATTACCCTGGATTATATGTACGTGGAAAGTAGACCGTTTCTACGTATTTATTTTTGTTTGTTATTTATTAAAATTTCATAAAATATCTGAAACGTATGTAAATAGCATCTTTTGAATATTGTAATCGTAAGTAATGGAACCTACTTTAACGTTAATCTTAATTTCAAATAGAGTTCGTTTATTTTATAATTCTACCCTTTTTATATATAAAATGTTTTCCAAAATTTCAGGTAGTAAGTACATATATAATCTTTTAATAAAGTACAACAGGGCCAGCTCTATCAACCATAATACAATTATTTTAATTTGAATATTTCCCACGTACTAACCTTTCTGTGAAATTTTATAATACTTTTATTGTATTTACAAAAACTCAAGATTACTGTTCTTCGATTTTTTCATTTAACATTGATGTTAACGAATACCTAATTATCGATGGCAAAACATTGACCATCAAGCATTCAACATCGATGTTTTTTAGTCATTGATGAACATCGCGCATCCCTAGGCTCAATTCCACATAAAGATAATACTTATATCCTGTATACCAACGGAATACTACTCAAATACTACCTATTGCGAAGTCCTGAGAAATATTTATTTCCGTGAACTATTATTTTTTTTATTTATTTATTTTACGAGAAAACCCCATTAACAAATTACAATTAACAAAATAAATAACAATATGTAAACAGATTGAAAATAAACTTAATTCTAAATTAAAAATTTAAAATAAATTATTTCCATTATACATTATCATATATACACCCTTAAATAGAGACTAGGTTACATCACGTCATATTGCAAT
Source organism: Diabrotica virgifera virgifera (assembly GCF_917563875.1). Lineage (NCBI taxonomy): Eukaryota > Metazoa > Arthropoda > Insecta > Coleoptera > Chrysomelidae > Diabrotica > Diabrotica virgifera. The sequence continues at coordinate 236,686,055 of NC_065446.1, read as the reverse complement.
CTAAAAATTTATGCTCCTTAACTGACTTTTAAAATAATATAAACTAATACCAAAGACCTCTAGATCTAGATGATACTGATTTATAATTCTTGCATATCTATCTAAAGGAGAGTAGTAACCATAGTTTGTTCGGTGAAATGGTACAAAAAATGAGATAGAACGATTTCTCCTATTCGCGGTGTGCAAGTACTTGGAAAGGGAAACGAGAAACGACCGTGCGTGAGTCGCGGAGAAATATTGCAACTATCTTAAATAATTCATATTGTCAATTGAAATTGTCAAATTGACGTATATTTCATACCTTCTGTCATTGACTCAGAAAAATTATATATTGCTCCACAATATTGATATGATATGCAATTATTATATAAAGGTAAATTTAATTAATTGTATTTTGCTTGCAGTACTGCATTTTAATAACGGATTTTATTTACTACATACAATTGTTTACGTTTGCTAAACATAACCTGCATCTTATTTTTTTCTTCTTATTATTTTTTTGGACTATGGTCTTGACAAATATCCAGCAACCAGGACTAATATAATTGGCCAATATAATTAAAAGTGCGAATAAAAGTACAGAGCGTAGAAATAGAGGTCGCTTTGCCGAACTTGCACGGTCCCAATTTCTTGAGGGAATCCCAATGTGTAATTGATTCAATAGATCTGTACAATATATTGTACAATTTACTAATTTGTACAGAAATATTAATCCAGCACAAATCCTGCGATCTACCAGGGATTGTAACTTAAGTTGCTTTTAAATTTCACTATACTCATGATCTACTAAAATCAACTTAAGTTTATAAGAGCACACCCGCAAGAATTTATGCTGAATGCTTTCAATTGTTGCAATGTGCACTGCATGATATGGAGACCATATCACCGAAGCATACTCTAATCTAGAACTAATTAATGAACAATAAAGAATTTTGAATGTATTTACAGAAAAAGTTTTACAACTCCTAACTATAAAACCTAGCATTTTTGATGATTTCACTGTAATTGTATTAATGTGTTCCACAAAAGTTAAGTTTTCATCAAATATAACCCCTAAATCCTTAATTTTAGAAACATAATTCAGTGTTATCCCTTGTAATGAATATGAAGTATTCAATTTTCTAATTCCTTTAAAGAAGCTTATGTGACAACATTTAGAAATGTTTAACCTTAGCTTATTTATCCTACACCATTGATCTAATCTATCAACATCTTCCTGCAGAAGTTTTTGATCCTCCAAACTGCCAATTACTCTAAAAATTTCAAATCAGCTGCAAAACCCAGGGCTTCACAGTTCTTAAAACATTCAAAAATACTATTTACAAATAAAACAAAGAAAATCGGAGAACAGTGTACTCCTTGGGGAACTCCTGAGGTAACATTTATAGAATCTGATTGATACGAACCTATTTTAACTCTTTGCTGGCGGTCAGACAAAAAGCTCTTAATCCATTTTAGAGTGTCTATGCTAAACCCAACATTGTGTGTGTGTTTATGTTTTATTGGCACTGGTTTAAGCAACCAACTGGCCAGTCAATGTGTTTTGAATTCTCTCTTTTACAAAATATATGCTTAGTATCTAAATTTAAAACTATTAGTACTACTGTTTTTTTTACTCTGTTTTTTTTATTATTTTTTTTACTATATTTTTTAACATTTTGTTTATTACATTTTTTATTTTTTTTTTAGTTTTTTTTTTTTGTATATTTTTTTATCGCGCTAAGACCTAAACCCGATTCAACCTCGCGGAGGTTTAGATCTTAGTAACTTTTTATTTTATTTAATTATTTTTTTTTTTATTTTTTTTTCTTTTTTTCTCAGAGCTTTAATTTTAAACAATTAACATGGTTGTACAAAATTTTATAAACATCTAGATTGTTTGATTGTAAAAGGTATATAAGATTAAAAGGAAATTGTACATTAACTTGAACTAGATTGGCAAAAAAGTTTGATATTTCAATAAAATGTAAAGGACATTCTAATAGCATATGTTGTAGATCAGCTAGCTCTCCACATAAACATTCATCATTATCTACAAGTCCTATTTCTCTTTTGTAGACTGGAGTCAGACAGTGATTACTTCTTATTCGACAAATAGTTTTGATAAAGCCTTTGTTGGAAACTTGATTAAACCATGTCTTGATGGGAAGTGTAGGCTGGATTTTTTTGTAATAATTTCCTTTGTCTGAATTATTGTATTGTTCCTGCCATTTCGTCCGTTTGATAGATCTCATAATAGAAATTATGTCTCCCATAGGAAGTTGATAAGTATGCAGAGTGGATTCCTTCGTTGTTGCTTTTTTAGCCAGATCATCTACTATTTCGTTGTTTTTTATACCAATGTGTGCTTTTATCCAACACAATATTATATTTTTGCCCGATTTCAAAGCTTCACTGTTCATTGCTATGATGTCACTGATGATATAATTTTCTGCAAAATCATGTACATTATATTTCAATGTCTTTACAATGCTTTGGCAGTCTGTAAATATAACATAATTGAGTTCTTTTTGATTAATACATATTTTGTATGCTTCTTTGATTGCAATGAGTTCAGCTGTGAAAATTGTCATTTTATCAGGTAATCTGTTGTTTATTTTTATACTTTTTTGTGGGTAATATATAGCATATCCAACTTTTCCTTCCATTTTTGAACCATCCGTATATAATTTCTGATAACTCCCCCAGTTTTTTTGTACACACTGAAGGTGGTCTATTTTAGTAAGGAAGTCTGTCGCACGAATATTACTTAAATGACAGTTAACTGGAGATAAATAATCTTCATAATTTAGCTTTCGAGACGAGCTTTGTTCAATTTGGTGTATGTCGCCAATGGAATTAGAAACGTTGAGGAAGCTTTCCACAACTAAAAGCAGTTTCTTTTTTTCCCAGTAATAATGAGTTAGGTATGAGGTGGTTAAATGAAAAATTTTATTTAATAGCAGTTTATCGTTAACCGCTGTTTTAACTATAAATTTCTCACTTAGGTATTCCCTGCGTAATGAAAGTGGAGGTTCATTAAGCTCACATTCCATGACCAATATAGGTGTGCTACGAAGATAACCAGTGCATAACCTAAGTGCCTTATTTTTGATCCTCTCGATTTTTTGTAGTACAGAGTTTGATGCTGAGCCATAAAAAATAGATCCTTAGTCTAAGATTGATCTTATCAAATTTCTGTATAGTAATATTGATATGTTTGGATCAGCTCCCCAGTTACTGACACTTACAGTCTTCATGATATTCATTGCATTTTCCATTCTTCGTAATATGTAATTTGTGTGTTCTTTCCAATTTAATTTGGAGTCTAAAAATACGCCAAGAAATTTTATTGAAGTTTTATAAGGAATACTAGTATTATCAAATTGTAGATGGCTTTGAGGAACATATCGTTTTTTAGTAAAGGTAACAATGGTTGATTTACTCTCTGATATTGTTAAGTTATTATCGGTAGCCCATTTTTTTATAATATTCAATGTCGATTTAAGGTAGTTATTACATCTATCTATTGACTTATTTTCTGCATATATCGCAACATCATCAGCGTACTGTAGGATTTTTATGTGTTGAGGAAGTTTAGTTTCTAAGTCAGCAGTATACAGTATATATAATATAGGACTTAGGATGCTACCCTGAGGTAGTCCCAAAGATGTGTATCGGGAGTTAGATTGATCTCCATTTAATCTAACGTGAACTACTCGATTAATGTATAAGTTAATGATGTTCCATGTTACTATCTCGGGTATTCCTATTTCCAACATTTTCGCGTATAGTATGTGAAGATTAACGTTGTCGTAAGCCCCTTTTATATCTAAGAACAAAGCACTAACTGCTTTCTTATAAGTAAAGGAACTATAAATGTCTATTAAAAAGTGGCAGAGGCTATCTTGTGTGGATTTACCTTTTCTAAAACCAAACTGACTTCTTGGTAATAGGTCGTTCTTTTCTAGCCAAAATTCCAGACGGTTTTTAATAAGTCTCTCATATGTTTTTAGTATACAGGAAGCCAGACCGATTGGACGGTAAGAATCCCAATTCTTTGATGATTTTCCTGGTTTTAAAACCGGGATAATAGTGTAAACGTGCCAATCTTCAGGAATCTTTATGCGGCGCATCCAAATTTCATTATATATATTTAGTAGTGCAGCCTTACCAATTCTTGAAAGATTTGATAGCATCGAGTAATGGATATTATCGGCACCTGGTGCTGAATTTGAGTTTTTCTTCAACGCAAAGTTTAGTTCAGTGGCAGAAAATGGTTTGACTAGGAAACGGATTGGTTCTGGATAGTCGTACAGAGCATTTAGTTGTAAATCAGGAATTACTAATTCTGCAGACGGCGGTGTGATATTTTGATGGAACTCTTCTATCCACGAAGCTTCCGACAGAATAACAGGGACTTTGTTCTTTGTTTTTCTATTTTTTATTCGGTTAACTTTTGACCATACATCTTTAATAGGGACTGACCTATTTAGGGATCCGACATAATCTCTCCAGCTATTTCTTTTAGTTTGTTTAGTGATCTTCTTGACATGTGCATCATCTTTTTTATACTTAAGTAGGTTTTCATGGTTTGGATTTTCTTTGAATATACAAAAACTTTCCTGTCTTCTTCTGACTGCTTCTTCACATTCTAAATCCCACCAGTATTTTCCTCTGGAAGTCGGTTTTTTTATTTTAAATTTGGGGATGCAGTAGGATGCAGTTGTATTTATATTGTGCAAAATTTGTTCATAAGAATTTATATCTTTAAATTGAGAGAATACATCTTCCGAATACTGTTCATATAATTTCCAGTCGGCATTCTTTAAATTCCACTTTTGTGAATATGGATTATATGTATGAGTTGGTTGATCCTCTAACTCTACTCTTATAGGTGTATGGTCTGAACCAAATAGGTCTTGAAGTGTTTTCCAAGTGATCAGGTGGTTTAAGTCAGGAGTACAAATGGTCAGGTCTATTGCCGATTTCGAGAAGTTCCTAAAGAAAGTAGGAGAGCCATCATTTTTGAATATTAAATTATTATCGTCTATACAGTCCATCAAGATTTTACCTTTCATATCTGTTTGGTTGTCTAGGCCCCAGGCAATGTGGTGAGCATTAAGGTCACCTCCTATTATAAATGGTCTTTCTATAGATGTTATGAAATTGTTCCATTGTTGTAACAATAACTTGGTTCCTGGGGGAACATACATAGATATAAATGTGACAGTATATGACTTAAACTTTATTTTTATTGCTACTTTATTGACGTTTATTAAATCTACTTTCATGGTGACTTCCTCGTAATATAGGTTTGAATTTATTAAAATTGCTGAGCCACCGCCAACAGTTACTGAAAAGCGGTCGTCTCTGACAATATTGTACCTGTTTAAACTACTTTATTTAATGGGTTATAAGTCAAACAATCATAGTATTGAGTAAACTTATATATTTTTATAAAACTTACTAAACATCTTACATACAATAAATCATACAAGTGACAACCATGTTGACTGGCTTGAAGTTAGCCATGTCATGTCTAGCACGCAGCCCCTTGCTACGCTGTTACACAGCTATATATATTAAACACCTTCCCCCTAAGATCGATATCTATAAGGGGTCTTTATATTACGACCAACTCTCGTCTTATAACTGTTAGAAGTCTCAATATTTGGGTTGACTTTATGACTCAATGTAGGTACTGATTTTACATTTGGGCTTGGGCAACTAATGGTTTTATTAACACTATCATTTACGTTAATGTGAGTGGTATCTTTATGAACACTTTGTGACTGAATATCAGGGTACAACTCGGGTTCTAAAATGAGTTCTTTTTCAAGTGTTGTGGTGTATGAATGTTTCATTTGGTGTGAATTCCGTCTAATAATTTTATTGTTATCTTCTTTTTTCACCCAATATGATCTAGGTTCATTGGCCTTTTCTAACACAATTGCTTTACGCCAATAATTATCTTTTGAACTTCTTATTACTACCCTATCTCCCTTTCTAAACTCTACTGGTTTTCTTCGTGCTATCTTATCATAACGTACTTGTAATTTCTCTTTTTCTTTGCATAAATTCTTATATACTTGTTTCTGGATTGTAGGTTCTAATTTATTAGCTGTAGTTGGTAATTGTCCTCTCAGGATCCTGCTCTGTAAAATTTGAGCTGGAGATGCATCAAGATTTATTATGCAGGTATTATTATATTCCATCACCAAATCTCTAAAATCAACATTTTCCTCATTACTCTTTCTTAAAATTTGTTTGCTTATATTGACTGCTTTTTCTGCAAGTCCATTACTCTGGTGGTAATGTGGAGTGCATGTCATAATTGTAATGTCTTTTTCTCTATAATAATTTTTACATTTTACCGAAGTAAATGGTAGATTATCTGCAATTAAAATTTCTGGATATCCAAATCTACTAAAAGTATCTTGAAATGAGTTGATTACTGAACTGGAGGTTTTATCTTTTAATATTGAAATGTCCAACCAATGCGAAAAATAGTCTACAATTACTAAATATGCTTTTGAACCATACTCTAAAATGTCTGTACCAACTTTATTGAATCTTAGTCTGGGAATGTCATGAGGCATCATTGGTTCTTTAAAATTATTTGGTCTGTATTTATCACATATCCTGCATTTTTTTATATAGTTTGTCACATCATCATTAAGTCCTGGCCAATAATATATACTCCTGGCTTTGTTTATAGTTTTACTGACTCCTATATGGCCTTTGTGAAGCAATTTTATCATGTCAAGCCTAAGTTTTTTCGGAATAATTATTCTGTCATCAATAAATGCGATGCCAGCTTCAAAATACAGTGAATCTCTTATACCATAGTACTTTTTACACACTTGAGGAACATTTTTTTCTTTTGGCCACCCATTATAATAAAAATCAAAAATTACTGCTAATGCCTCATCCTGGCTAGTAGCTAGTCTTAACTCAGATTGCTTTTCCTGGCTCATAGGTAAATGTTTTCTCACTGAGTGGACCATTTCAAACATTTCTGGGTCATGTGTCTCTATATTTAAACTGGACCTAGATAGCATATCAGCAAAATGTATGTCTTTCCCAGGAACAAAATATACATTTAATCTGTACTTGAGAAGTTTAAGCCTTAAACGTTGGAGTCTAACTGATCCAATTTTGGAAATTGGCTTCTTCATAATGGAGATTATAGGTTTGTGATCTGATTGAACGTCAACATCAAAATTATAAATAAAATTGTGAAATTTTTGAGTAGCATAATAAATTGCCAATAGTTCCTTCTCAGTCTGACTATAATTTATTTCACTATCATTCATATTTCGTGATGCACAAGCTACTAATTTTAAAATAGAATCATATTTCTGGAACATACAAACACCTAAACCATTTTTAGATGCATCACATTGTAAAATAATTTTTTGATTAGGATCATAAGGGACTAACGCTGGTGATTTACAAATTATGTTCTTTAAATTATCAAAACATTTTTGATGTGACGGGAGCTACACCCATTCTACATTATTTTTAAGTAATTGACAAAGAGGTTGAATATGTTCAGCCATGTTCGGCCTGTACCGTCTAACGTAATTAAATGCGCCCAAAATTCTTTGTAATTCTACTTTACTATTTGGTTTTTCAAGTTTACAAAGTGATTCCACTCTGTCAGGATCTATTTGCATCCCTTTATGTGAAAAAACTTGACCCATAAATCTGACCTCTTCTTGACAATATTGAAATTTGTCCCCATTAAACTTTGCTCCTACTTCTTTAGCCCTTTCTAACACTTTTTTAACAGTTGTATCATGTTCTTCTTTTGTTGTTCCCATAACAATCATATCATCATGACAAATCAATAAATTCTCTATACCTTTAAATTTATCTTCTACTACTTCTTGAAACAGATCTTGGGAATTTGATAATCCATATGGCAATACTTTATATCTGAAAATTCCATAAGAAGTTGCAAAACAGCATTTCCATGATGATGTCTCGTCAAGTTCTAAATGATGATACCCTTCAGAGAGATCAAATACAGAAAATATCTTTTTACCTATCATTTGTGCACAAACATCTTCCAATTTATGTACTACTCTTGGTTTGCGGACTATTTGTTTGTTTAGATCTAATGGGTCTAAGCATAAACGTAACTTACCATTTTGCTTTTCCACAATAACAATGCGGTTTATGCTTGCCCTGGGGTCAATTTCGTTAACTTTGACAATTGCCCCTCTTTTTGTCAACCTATCTAATTCATTTTTTAAATTATCTCTAATTGCGACAGGTACATTTACAGGTGGGTAACTTACTGGCTCAAAATTGTCTACTGTAGTGATCCTATGTTTACCACAAAATTTACCATGACCTCTAAAAACTTCAGGGTTAAGGTTTATAAATTTATCCCTTTCTGCTAATTCTAAAGTACCACAACTCTCAATATTGTTGATTCGTTTAACTAACCCCAAATCAATACATAATTTACCACTTAAAAGAACTCGAGTTGCCCCATTAATAATTGTAAAATCCTCGTAAACATACTTATTTTTATGTTTACAAAATAAATTTACGACACCCATTGTTTTAGCCTGAGTACCCTCAAACCCTTTCAGTACATAATGATTATCCCTAATTTTAAATTGTTTATCAATTTTCTTAAAAATTTTTAATGGAATTATACTTACATCTGCACCTGTGTCAAGTTTTACTTTAATTCTCTTGTTTTCAATTTCTATAATTTCATCCCAAATATTTTGACTACTTACATTTTGGTATACTTTATTTACATTTCCTACAAAACTATCAGCTGATCCATCACTGCTATCTTCATCTATGACATCAATATTCTTCACTCTACACGACTTTGCAAAATGGTTTAAAAGCCCACATTTCTTACATTTCTTTCCATACGCTGGACATTCTCTGGCCCCATGAGTTGATTGACATCTTTTACACTTGAATTTTTCATTGGTATTCGCTTTACTTCTAGAGTTATTATAATTTCTATGGCCCTGGTACCTATCTTTACGAACTTCTCCTATGTCTACATCTTTTCTTTCGGTATGAAATTTCAAATTTTGGTTCTTACTTTGTTCACTAGTTCTACAAAATTCGATGGCTTTTTGTAGGGTAAGTTTGTCCACTCTCAATAGAGCTTCTCTAGTAACTGGATCTCTGATGCCCATTAATATTTTGTCTCTCAGAGCTTTATCTTCGGCTGTTTGTTCTGGATCAATTTCATTATAATTACATGTTCGAATCAAATGTCTACAACTAGTAAGAAACTGCTCAAACGACTCTCCTTCTTTCTGGACCCTCATGATAAAATTGTATCTTTCAAATGATTCATTCATCCTTGGATTAACATACTTATCGATTAGTGATATCATCAAGTCATACTTGTTATTTTCGGCTTCTGGGATCTCGAATGTGGACATAATTTTGGCAGACTCAGCCCCAATTATATTTCTTAAAATTGACATTTTCATTTTATCTGCTGACTGGTCTTGTCCCGTTGCTAGTAAATAATCTTCGAAACTAGTCTTCCAGAACTTCCATTCGCTTGCAGCATTTTGATCCTGCAGGTCAAAATCTGGTGGTAATTTTACATTTATTCCCATCACTGCCATTGTAGGTTATGTATGGTACCTCGTGTACAAGTTGCTATAAATTTAGCTTTTCGACTGTAAACTGTAACCCAACTAGCTGTTTGACTGCGCCATGTTTAAACTACTTTATTTAATGGGTTATAAGTCAAACAATCATAGTATTGAGTAAACTTATATATTTTTATAAAACTTACTAAACATCTTACATACAATAAATCATACAAGTGACAACCATGTTGACTGGCTTGAAGTTAGCCATGTCATGTCTAGCACGCAGCCCCTTGCTACGCTGTTACACAGCTATATATATTAAACAGTACCCGTGAAAGTTATAATACTTTTCTGGTTTAAATCTAGTTTCTGATAATAATGCGATATCAACTTTCTGGTCTTCTAATAGGTGGATAAGGTTTTCTCTATTAGAGTTAGCCGATCTACAATTCCATTGACAAATTACCAATCTATTGATTATTATATAAGAGAGAACTTAAAACTGATTGAATTGAATTTACTAGAACTGATTTTTCTGGAATTTCAAAATTTTTGTGATTTATATTCGAGATAATACTTGTAACTATATTTGATATTAATTCTGTTAATTCTTTTGATGGTTCATGTATTTTAGATCCTTGTTCTGGATTAAATGTAGATTGATACGAAGAAGAGGTGATAATACCACCAGGTCTGTTGGACATGGGGTTTAACTTTATTATTTTTTGATGTTCCATTGTTACTTGGTCTGGTGAGGAAGAGATAGGTCGTTTGTATTTTGGTGGTTTTATTATTGTATATCTATTTGAAACTGAAGGTAGAGCGAACTGATTGGAAGATGTTTGAGACGTGGACAATTGAGTAAAGGAATATGAAGAGGATGGTGCATTCATATTTGGAGTTTGATGAGAATTTATTGAGGAATTATTGGCTGCTATAGATGCATAAGTTATCTTAGGAAAGAGTTTAATTGTTTCCTTAAAAGATAAGTTGTTTTCAGACATATAATGTTTTATTTTCTTTTGGCGATCAAATTCTGGGCATATCTCCCATTCATTAGTGAAGTGTTCACCTTCACAGGATAGACATTTTTTGTTAAACGATGATAAAGGACAAGAATCGGAAAGGTGAGATTCATGACACTTAAAACAGCGAGGATTACTTTTACACTGCTTACTCATGTGCCCATACCTATAGCAGTGGTAACAGATAATTACCTTTTGCTGGTATTTTTCAACAGTGTGTAAGACATGATTAATTACTACATACTTTGGTATATTCTGGCATTTAAAAGACACAATAACTGATTTTGTTGGATTAAATATTACTTTGTCATCTGCTACTATTTTTCTTGTTATTCGTTTCACATACTCAACCGAGAATTTGCAATGGTGATCAAATTCCTTTATTCTATTTTTAAGATATTCTTCCGATATATCTGAATCTATATCCCTTACTACACCTAGTTTAAACAATTGAAATTTTGGAATGTATGCGGTCAGATTTTTTTGAATAAGGAATTTGGAAGTAACTAAAGCATTTGCGCTACTATAATTTTTAAATGAGACCCTAACTCGGTTGCGTCCGATTGAGTCAATTTTTTTTATATAATTGTCAATTTCTGGATGTAACGTAAATAGGATCTCGCCTATTTTAACAGCGTTTAATTTTCCTGTAAAATTTAAACTGGAGTTTTCAATGAAAATGTAAAAAGGTCCTAAATCAATTTTTTCGTATAAATAAACAGGCCTGGTTTTTTCTGGTTGATCTGAGTTTACTAAAGTATTTTGTTTTTCATTAATATTGTTAAGATTAATACTACTACTTATCTTATTTTGAGGCTGGTTGGGTAGAAATCCATTTAAATCTTGTAAATCACAGCTACTATCCATCGAATTCTCAATATCAGGCGGTTCGCCTCCACTAGATGACTCCATAGAGGAGTTTTCAAGTAACGTTTAACTTATGAACACTTTCAAAATGTAAACTAAATAAGGAAAAGTTTAACAAAACTAAACAAAACTAAATTAGAACGGTATAAATCAAATAATCCGCCAAAAATTAATATTTTTCGGAGAGATTTCCAAATTTAAATTAACTTTTGAAACCCAACATTATAAAGCCTATTGAGTAATGTGTGGTGATCTACTTGGTCAAAGGCTTTGGAAAAATTAGTATATATAGAATCCACTTGTTGAAAGTTTTCAAGTGCTTTTGTAATTTGCATCTGATACGATAATAAATTGATGACCGTAGATCTACCTGCACAAAAGCCATGTTGGTTATTGGATATTAATCCTCTACAGAGCCACTTCAATTGATCACTTACTAAGCTATCAAATAGTTTTGGGATTGATGACTGGATACAGACACTCCTATAGTTAGTAACAAGATTTTTTGCCCCACTTTTAAATATAGGCATTATAAAACTATGCTTCCATTTATCTGGAAATATTGAGCACTTCAAAGATTGATTCTATAGTAAATATAATGGAACAACTAAAGTGTAAATACAGTGCTTAAGTAAACTGTTTGGTACCCCATCTGGACCTAGTGTGTTTTTATTAGGAAGCTCCAAGATTTTGTAAAAATTTCTACTTTTGAAATATAAGTGAAGTTTAAACTCTCAGAAACATTTTCAGGTATCTCTATTGACAGTGAATCATCCTGGTTCCTGGAAGTATATACTTATTCAAAAAAGTTTTTAAACAATGCAACACTTTCTTGACCATTTCTGGCTTCTTTGTCATTTTAAATTATGTTTTGAGGCAGAGAATAATTTGACTTTAAGTCTCGGATATATTTCCAAAAATATCTAGAATTTAATTTAAATTCTTGATCCACCTTAATTAAATAGTGTTGCCAACATACCTCCCTGACTCGTTTACACTCCCCTCGCAACTTAGAAAACTCATTATAATCAGCATAGGATTTCGTATGGACATAGGCTCTGTGTGCTGCTCTTTTAAGGTAATAAAGATTTCTAAGCTCAGATGAAAACCACTTAGGATACGTCCCAGTTTTATATTTCTTTAGAGGCACAAAAAAGAAATTCCCAAACTCAAGACTTCATAAAAAACCTCCAAAGATGTATTTATATCCTGGTACAAAAGACACCGCTCCCAATCTATACCTGCCTAATAATCATTAAGACCCAAGTAGTTGGCATTTTGAAAATCATAGTAATAGTCTTCATAAAATAAACTAGAGGGATCCTGTTTCTTATAAATATTTCTAATAATACATTCATAACTGACATGATGTAAGCTATCTCTGAAAATTTGTTCCCTTGCCAAACTTAATTCTACATCTTTATCATTTGTGAACAATAAATCTAAATAAATGGTCCTTTTATTTGGAATATCTATCTTTTGAAGTAATTGAAGGTAACCAAAAGACCGAGCCACTGGAAGTGCTGAAGAAGTACTAGGACAAACTACTTTAACACCAAAATCATCATTATACCATTGAGCTTCCGGAATAGCTCTGAGCCTCTGAGAACAAATTGATTTATTCACAAACACAAGAACACCACCACCACTGGCCATCTGACTTGTGAGACTTGATCTATCCTGTCTATATAAACAAAAGTGTGTGCAGTTTAGTTCACTGTCCAAAATATCCATGTTTAAAGTCGTTTCAACCAAAATTATAACATCATACATAGAACTATTCACAGCCAGCTTGAGATCATCTAACTTAGTACGTAATCCGCTAACATTTTGGTAGTAAATAGCTAATGGGGTAGTGTTTAGTTTTCCTGTACAGTTTGTTTCTTAACACAAACCGATGGAAACCCCTTTATGAACTTGATTATTAAGTTAACTTCCCCGTTTATTGACCTCTGTGATAATTCTTGCCGTGCAGCTTTATAAGCATTTTGCTGCATTTGTGTGGAATCATATGATATCTTATATGGACAGGATTCTGTTTTTAACTTGTGCTTTAAACGCATTGCTTTATGAACGATATCAGAGTCTTTACAAATAACTTTAAGTGGTCTCATTTTTCTGTCTTTCTTCTGTCCAACTCTTACAATTTTCATTATGGAGTCACTTACATCATTAAAACCCAATTTTTTGAATACTTCTTTCACTTTTTCCATATCATGATTAATTCGATCCTGTAATACTACTGCTGAAGACTCTGGTACATCATATGCCATTAAATTTTTTGACCTGATTGCTCTCTAATTTGCCTCATACAAAATCTGCTCGCTGTTTAAGGCTGGAGTTGATTTAAGCACTTCTATTTCCCTTTTTAAACTAGCAACCTCTTCCTGAAGCTCCTGCACTCTTTTTATTACCATAGGGGCTGATTTAAAAGCCTCTCGGCAGTCAACATACAAATACATCAAGTTTCTTTTTTGGAGAACTACAGCTCTATTTTCTGAGGTAGTTAAACCCGAACAGGCTTCAGATGAGTGGAAGACAATTCTGCAACAGTCGCAGAATACCTGAGATTGATTACCATCAATCTCATTTTTGCACTTATTACAAACTGGTATTGTTACCCTCACTTTTTAATTTTATGATATATCTTCAAGAGTTTCACTTATATGCAAATTTATTCTGATAAATTGCAAACACTAGATATTACTCACACAATATATGTTTAATAACTATTTAATATTGCATAAATATATGAAAATGCTGCAGATAAAATGCTAACAACAATCTGTCATCATAACCTCATTTTGACCTATACATTATACAATTATACAATACATTATACAATTTGACATTATACATGTATGTGGAAAGTAGACCCTTTCTACGTATTTATTTTTTTGTTATGTTTTAAAATTTTTATATACTTTACAATTTTTCTTCGGATAAAATAATCTCTTATGTATAATTTTCTTATCTAATTTGAATAACATTAAAATATTTCTACCCTAAAATTTTTTCCAAAATTTTAGGAGAAGATCTTTTAACAATATAGTACCATAGGACAAGGTGTCTCAACCATAATAAAATTAAAACTTTAAAAAGTGGGTAAACCCCCTTGGCCCCTAGTTAGCTGTATACCTTCAATATAACAACGTGGAATGAAGTAAACACTTCTGTTGTATGTAGGCATATGAATTTATTAAAAAATCCTTAAAATTTATCCACGAAGGAGTGGAAGTACAAAACGTTTTCGGTCAGACTGACCATCATCAGTGTAAACGTCCAGGGTACAAGTAATTGTAACTAGCCACTTCAATAGGTATAAAAACCTCTAAAATACATTATTGTTACATTCTATATTAAAAAATAGTCGACATTAAGTCGATGTCTTAAGATTTAAAGATCACATGTGAATGTATTTCATCCTTGCTCGAAAATTGCACAGGGTATGTACTTGTGTTCAGGTGAGAGGTTGGTTCGTAACCATGGAGAAAATGTCAAATGTTGAGGAGAAAATGTTAAAACACACGCACCTATTGACAAAAAAAATCTAAACAGAATTACCAGAAGACTTAAAAATCTATTAAAAGAAGAAAAAAGCAGGGGCATCCAAACTTACTTATAAAATCTGACTCCAGTTAAAGACACTAATTATTCGCTATGGACGGCGACGAGAAAAGTAAAAGGGCCAAAAGACGCCATACTTCCTTTAAAAAATGCCAAAGGTAAATGGGCAAGAACAGACACAGGGAAATCCGAGATATTCGCAGAACATCTTTCGATAGTATTTAGTCCATTTATTAGAGTAGTGTCATTAGAACAAAAAGAACCATTTCATTCTTTTCTTGAGGCTCCACATCAAATGGATCTGCCCATCTCCCGGTTTAATATTTAAGAACTAAAACAGATAATAAATAATGAGATACAACCTAATAAAGTACCAGGATTCGACCTCATAACGGGTAAGGTCCTTCAGGAACTAACCAATGATTGTTACATAATAATCACTATGATCTTCAATCCTCTGTTAAGTCTGCACTACTTCCAGTTGCAACGAAAAGTGGCACAGCATACTCATTCAAAAATTTGGAAAAGATATAAAAGATGTCAACTCATACCGACCGATAACTCAACTTCCAGTCACCTCCAAGGTGTTTGAAAAACTTTTGTTAAGAAAAATCAAACCAATATTGAACGAAAAGAGTCTCATACCTGACCACCAATTCGGATTTCGTAATCAACATAGTACATTTTTATGATTAATTATTTATATGGGAAATAAGCCACAATTAAAATGAAAAAAATAATTTTATTAACGTTTCGACGCCCAAATCGGGTGCCGTTGTCAAAATACAAAATATTACTAAAATAAACTAAAGTGTTGTTGCTAAGCAAAAAAAAAAATTCTTCTAATAATTTATTTAATCTCACTCATTTATATTGGCAATTCAGACATATATGTAATCGAATGAACTATCTTTCAGTAAGTCGTCCCAGGAACGCAACTCATAAATATTGGCAATATCATTTTAAAGTCTTCTACTTTAAAATGTATAATATATGTCTGAATTGCCAATATAAATGAGTGAGATTAAATAAATTATTAGAAGAATTTTTTTTGCTTAGCAACAACACTTTAGTTTATTTTAGTAATATTTTGTATTTTGACAACGGCACCCGATTTGGGCGTCGAAACGTTAATAAAATTATTTTTTTCATTTTAATTGTGGCTTATTTCCCATATAAATAATTAAACATAGTACAATAGAACAAGTTCACAGACTATACACAACAATAGGAACTAGCCTCGAAAACAAGCAATACTGCACTCCAGCCTTTTTAGACGCCTCTCAAGCTTTTGACAAGGTGTGGCACACAGGACTTCTGTACAAATTAAAGAAAAACCTACCTTACCCTTACTTCAAACTGCTTCAATCATACCTTACAGAAAGGAGATATCTGGTCAGAGCCGGATGTAAGGCAGTGAGGGCCCCTGGGCAGAATTGGTGTGGGGGCCCTACCTCCTACCATTAAAAAAATGTTTATCTACTTTTATAAATATAATTTTAAATAATAAAAAGTACAAGATCTGTAACTTGTTACAGTAAAATATTAAAAATAATAGTAATATGTATGGTTAAAGTCCGGGAACTTTTCGAGATATATTAATTGAAAATTTCTTGATCATGTGGGACATATCTAGTTGCATTAAGGCATCGTGACCAATGCTCATTGTAGAGGGATGATTCAAACACTCTTGGCCCATCTTAGACCGAAGTCGATTTTTAATTAACTTAAATTTTGAGAATGATCTCTAACCATTGCAGTTAGTTCGCAGAACTAAATATAAACAAAATGTCACCTCAACATTTGGAAAAGCATCATTCATATTCTTTTCTTTTAGCAATTGGTACATTTGAATTTCTTGGCTTATATTTGATGAGCCGATTTCCTCTTTAAATGAATTGAAGGATTTTGCAAACTGTACCAGATGGACACATAAGTTTTCATCTAAATCATTGCTATAAATGTTGGCAAGCTTTAGTGAGTGAGCGTCAATTTCATTGGGATTTAAATTTTCCAAAATGATGTAAAAACCCAAAATTGGAATGAATGGATTTATATGCAGGAAGCCTCTGACTTAAAGAAGTAATAAAGTGATCTATAATAGCGATAAAATTTTGAGTTCTAAACTTCTCTGATGTTCGCATATCTTTCAAAATTGTCACGTATTGATATTGACTGTATAATTTATTTAAGTGATCTAAGTGCTGCCACTCATGAATTAAGGTCAATATTTGGATCTTGAAGAATACGACTTCTGCTGTTTGTCCTCCCTAATATCCTCTCTGTTTCCAGTAAACACATTCCATTATAGGTACAAACTATTTGCAACGCTACGAGTTTTAAATTGTTGCTCATAGTCTTCCGAAATTTTGGATAAAGCTCCTTTTATCTGATTATGACCTTTAACTAGTTCTTTTGCGGCATTACCTCCAAGACCATCTAGTAGTATTTGTTCTTTTAGGAACAATAATATTTTTGTCACGGTCCGCGTTGCTGTCGCTTAAATACGCAGCTTTTAAACATTCTGGTAAGTTGTATCTATATGTAGAGGAACTGAAAAACACATATAGCTGAGAAATTAAAAAATGCTGTGCTATGCTATTGCATGATAACACTCAGTTGCAGCTTTTGAAACTAAATTTAGAGAGTGGGCGACACGGGGAATCCACAACTCCAAGATATTAAGGTACGTATCCATAAGTGGGTGCTCGGTGCAGCAGCTCCACATACTGGATACGTTGTTGCTCGCCACACGGCGCTTACGCTCTTTGATTCAACCGATTTGAGGTTTATATGTAGGGGAGCGCATGCCGTATTCATTTGAGCAGCTACACCGAGCACGGAGCACACACCTTCTTCTTCTTTAAGTACCGTGCCCAAATTTTTAGGCGTGGGTAGCTTCCATAACAATTTGCCGATATCGTTCTCGATCTTGTGCGGCATGTAACAATTGATCTGCTGATAAGCCAGTCCATTGACGAAGGTTTCGGAGCCATGAATATTTCTTTCGACCAATTCCTCTTTTTCCGTCGATCTTTCCATTGAGTATTAACTGCAGCATCCTGTATCTGTTACCCAGGGCCGGCGATTACGGGCCTGCAAGGGATGCACTACAGGCGGGCGTCCCTGTTTGAGGGGCGCCAAAATAATCTTTTTGTCTGTTGGTGTTACACAAAAAAACTAAATTAAAAAACCCGAAGGGCGCCTGTGCAAGTTTTGCAGGCGGGTACTTTATACCCTAGCGCCGGGACTGCTGTTACCTCTCATTATATGCCCCAGATATTCAAGTTTTCTCTTTTTTATCATCTTCATTAAGTCACCTTCGCCTTGACCTACTCTGTTTAAGACTTCTCTGTTTGAAATGCGTTGAACTCAAGATATTCTGAGCACACACCTATATATACTTTTGTTTTATAATTTCAGCCTGAACACCATTGTATCTTCCACTGATAATTGACGCATTAACGTAGGGCGGTCTCCTGCAGTTTTTCAAATCGATATCATATTTTTGCAAAAATGTCATTAGAGAATTAAATATATATCTTCTGCTTTATGACCTGGATTTGGCAAAAATATGGTAAACCTTTCTACAGGAGTGAAACCTTCTATGTAACAAAATATCACAGTTAATTGATTGGTATGAACTGAATAATATTTTGACTTCTTAATCCTTGAAATTATTTCATTTAATACGTTTTGACCCATCGGATGTACAATTTCCTCACATATGGTTGATGAAAGATAGTTGACATGTCCGCTTCCAGGATTTGAATATTTTTTTAAAATATGGTGCTTCAAAAATTGATCATATTCAGCTAATAACTGGAGTATTCAAAATTAATTTTCATTTTGTGATGAACTCGATAACTCATTTTCGCTGCGAAATGCTAAATCTCGTTCACAAATAAACTTTGTAACACTAAAATTAGTAATTGAAAATGGTTATTCATTTTTGATTTACATTTACTCTGTGTGGAGTATGAAGGGAACCAGTCTCGTTGGAACTTTACCGCGCTGAGCAGATGTGACGTGAATTGTAAATTGTAGAATTCCCTCATCTTCCTTAGTCTCAGCATCCGTATGGCTTGCAAATTGTAGAAGCCTCGGAGGTGTAACCAGAGAAGGTTCCCATTGTTTTCATTCTGGTGGGATATGTTATATGCCATTAGAGTGAAAACTTAGTCTTTTGCTAGCAGTTGCCGCTAGGGCATCTATGCCATTTCGTTCGTTGCAATTCGGGACTGCACGCTGGGGTTTGTTTTGGTTGGATCGGGGAGAGCAGCATATGTGCCTCCTGATGAGAGACTAATAAGTTTCGAAACCGGTAGAGGTGCTTGCAGCACTCTCTGATTGGACTGGAATATGGTTCGGCTGTATTTTCGTTTTGCAACGAAATTGAAAATGGTTATTCATTTTTGACTAAAATTAGTCTTTGAGTTACCATTTTCCAATAATTCTTTATTTCTTCGGCCTGTTTTGCTATTTCAGTATCAATACGCCCATTTCTTTCGTGTGCTTTTAGACATTTCGTGATTCATAAGCCTACTATCTGCATGTTTCCAATCACAAAATCCTCTGTGACTAAAATGTGTACGAATACTAGATAAGAATTTACAAACGAAGCAATACACTCACCCGGTGGAAGGTGAAAAACATAACCATGAACAATTATATTATCACTCCTACGCTCCTTAATTTTATACTTGTCATACATTGTCGAGTTCCTGTATCTCCTGCCAATATCTATTAAAATGAACCTCTTATGTTTGGGGCCTTGTGGGGGCCCCGGGCAACTGCCCAGCCTCCCCTCCTTAAATCCAGCCCTGAAAAATATAGTGAAGCCTATACAAAACTCTACCCCATCCTATCTGGTGTACCTGAGGGTAGTGTGCTTGGACCGATCTTGTACCTGATATATACTGCTGACTTACCAACAAGCAACGACCTAACACTTGTAACATTTGCAGATGATACTGCTTTCCTGGCCTCTTATGGTAATCCAATAACAGCATCAGAGATACTGTAACTACATCTGAACAAAACTGGAGAATTTACTCTCAAAATCCACACATATTACATTCACTCTAAGAAGAGGTACATGTCCCATGTTAACCTCGATGGACATCCTTTACCTCAAAAGGATGACGTAAAATATCTAGGTATTCACCTTGACAAACGACTAACTTGGACCAAACATATATGGACGAAAAGACTTCAACTAGGAATTTTATACAGGAAACTTTACTGGATGTTGGGAAAAAACTCTCACCTATCGATCGATAACAAGCTGCTGATATACAAAACAATAATAAAAACCATTTGGACATATGGTTCGCAGCTCTGGGGATCAGTTAGCAAATCTAATATTATGAAAATACAAAGATTTCAATCCAAAACTCTAAGAACAATCACTAATGCACCTTTGTATATCCAGAATGACGCAATACATAGAGATCTTCAGGTACTGACAGTCTCTGAAGAGTGCAAAAAATCTTCTGAACAATATCAAAATAGATTGCGGGTGCATCCTAACACCCTGGCACACAATCTTCTCAACAACCAACAAGCGAAGATATTGAAGCGATATGATCCCTTGGATCTACCTAGCCGATCCTGACAGAGCCTACAGTAGTGGAAGCTACACCTTCTCGCGTCTAGCCATTGTGTTCTGTGCCGGTTGCGTGATGCTTTGGTCACTGAACCTTACACCATTCTGTCATTTTAAACACAAACAATTTTACTTATTGTTTTCATTGTGAAATATATTGTAAAAAATCTTGTTAAGAATGTTAATAAAAAAATGTATTATAACTTTATAAAACATCTGAAACGCAAATAGCATCCTTTGAATGTTGTAATCGTAAGAAATGGAACCTAATTTAACATTAATTTTAATTTAAAGTTCGTTTATTTTATAATTCTCCTCTTTTTATATACTTTACAATTTTTCTTCGGATAAAAGTTTTTTAAACTTCTTTCTCCGTTAGAAAGTTTTAAAATCCTATTACGGTCTTTCTGTAAAAATATGGCACAGTATAAAAAGCATTTTCAATTTATTGTCGCGAAGTAACTTCCTCTAAATCCGAATATAGTTTTCTTCTGCTCCAGTAGCACAACAAAGGGATTAAGTACTTGAAAACCGAACTCGGTAAGGGAGAGAAACAAAATGTAAAGCACAACACGCAGCCAGCAAAGGATCTGTAAATTTACTGAGAATTAGCGGTCCCCAGTCTGGAATAGAGTTCTTTCTGGTTTCGACTCAGGTGGTTAGATGCTGGTTGGAGATTTATTTGTTTAAATTTTTCTCCAAAAACTTAATGAACTTGTAAAAATGGTATTTACTGGTACTCAATAGCGCATTTGAAAATAATTTTTGTACGACTGTTTAATTTTTCACAAACAAAACCAATATTACATTTTTTACTGTATCAAAATCCATAATTACTATCATTAGTTTCTTAAGTAAACCCTTATTTATAATTCCTACTACTGACTTTGCTCCACTCCGTTAGATATACAGACATATTCACCCCACACGGTTAGACATACAGAACTGGAAACAAATGACTCTCTTGACTGTTAACCGTCGCAGGTGACAGTTCTCTCTGCTTTCTCCGCTTGACGGCAATAGATGTGGTGAAAAGTACCGCAAATCTCTCTCTTCCCTCTTGACCGCCACCGGCAAGAGAAGCGTAAAGATAACTCTCTCTGGTTTTGACTCCGAAATAGAACTTAAATTTGTTCTTTGAAAATTTAACGAAACTTTTATTGTTAACTGGTACGTAAAATCGCAGTTAAAAATAAATTCCGGAAGACAACAGCACCAAATTTTTATCGCTTTTTAGAGATAGGAAGAAAAAAAGCTACTTGAATGAAAATTGTAGTATATCTGATAATATAAACTGCTCGTCAAAAGTTAGGGATATAGAAAATTATGCTTAATTTTCATAGTTGACTTTTTGGTGAACAGATTAACGGATTCCGTTTTTTTAAATTATTTTAGATTTGTCTCTAGTATTTACTCAGTTATGCAAAGGTTTACTCAAACTTTTTTTTTGTACTTATACCGGGTGGAAGAAAAGAAATGTTTTTCTTATGTTATGTTTGTGACACCCTGTATGGAGGACGAAGTACAAATGTTAGTATACATCGAAATCGTATTGTAGTCTCATATTTTGTGAACATTTTGTTTTTGGAATGTCCCTGATATCTTTAGAAACAAAAAAATAGACGGTTTTGTAATTTAACATGCGTTTTAACCGAAACAAAAGTTTAAGACCTTGTAGGGAGGAAAAGACACAAAGACGAGTGTACAGTATACCTCAATGTTATGTTGTAGTCTCATATTTTGTGAATATTTTATTTTTTGAAGTTATACTTCTTTAGGCGCGATTGAGATTGAGGGTGAATTTATATTAATCTGCGCTCATGCGCACACCGACAGTATGGTATTAGTCGTTATACGGGCTCTGATTGAATGTTGAAATGATCTGTCAATAATAAATAATTGTTCAATATGAAGGTAAACAAATGTATAATATATTAGTTTTATTGTTGTGAGGACAGAAACAAAAAAGTTTATAATTGTAGTGACTTTTAAAAAGTTTTTAAAGCAACAGGTACGTAATAATTGTAAATGTATCATAGGTACCTACCTATTTGAACCTACCAAAATACATAGTATGTAATACTTTTATTTACATAATTTGATTAACCATCAAAATTTCTATCAATATTCACCTAATATATTGTTTTCTTACTCTATGTTTTGTTGTATTTTTTCAATTCTAAATCATTTCAATTCAAAATCAAAATAATTTGATTTAATTCAAAAATGAATCCGTTTAGTTAGTCGATCTTCGCATATAATGACACATTGTATCCGTGGCGAAGCGTTTAAGGCCAATGAACCCCAATACAACGCCAATACCAACCGCGCTGATAAGCTGGTTCGAATCCCAATAGAAACTTTTATAATTTTATTTTTTTTTATACATTTTATGATTGTAAGTATATTTATTACATAATTTTATTTTAAGAAAATACGTATTTAGTTCAAAAAATTTTCCGACAATTAATGTTCAGAAATTATTTGAGGCATTTTTAATGTGTTTGTGTGCGTTTTATTCTTTTATTTTTTAAAATTTTTGGTATTGTCTTAAAAATCAGATAATATGTAGTAGAAGTATAACTTCTTACGTGCGTACAAAGTACACACACATTCTTTTTTTAATTTCTCTGATATCTTTAATGACAAAGAAACTAGACGGTATTACTCTTTAATATGTGTTTTAATTAACGACATGCGTCACACGTGTTAAACATAGAAACACATATTAAACAGTAATACCGTTTAGTTTCTTTGTTACTAAATATATCTGAGAAATTAAAGAAATAAAATATTCAGAAAATATGAGACTACAACATAATAGCGAGGTATTCTCACCTTTGGGCCTTTTACTCCCTACAAGGTGTCTCAAACTTTTGTTTCGGTTAAAACACATGTTAAATTACAAATCCGTCTATTTTTTTTTGTTTCTAAAGATATCAGGAACATTCAAACGACAACATGTTAACAAAACATAAGACTACAATACCACTCTGATGTACACTCACATTTGTACCTCGTTCTCCCTATAGGATGTCTCAAACTTAACATAAGAAAAACATTTCTTTTCTTCCACCCGGTATAAGTACAAAAAATAAGTTTGAGTAAACCTTTGCGCAACTGTGTAAATACTAAAGAAAAATCTAAAATACTAAAAAATAGCGGAATCCGTCTGTTCGCAAAAAATCAACTATAAAAATCAGCATAATTTTCTATATCCCTAACTTTTGACGAGCAGTTTAATATAGGTTTACTCTAACTTGATGTATACTGCGATAAGGCACTGGCTAATGAAATCAAACCCGTGTGTAAAATGAAAGAATACTTTATTTGAATTAAACACAATAACTACATGAATGATTGCTTTACTTCCGTTTGAATATGTGTTTCGCTAAAACTTTTTGTTATGGTAGGGGAGCCCAAGCGGGGATTTTTGCAGTTACTCGAGCGCGTCAGATTAGCATATGGGGGAAATCTGGTACCCTGCAGATGTACCTCTACCATATATTGGCTCTTAACACAGGGGAGTTCGTTAAGGGGGGCCCGAAAAAAAAATCTATTCTTAAAAAAACTCGAAATTGTCAGATTAAGATAAGGTAAGTTAAGTACATGCAAAAGAGTGTATATTTCAAAAATCTGACGATTTGAGCCGGGCGTAAGGAAATGGGTGAGTCCCAAAGTTTCACAAGAAAAAAGCGAATATTTCGCGAAATGAATGACAGATCGAGAAACTAAAAAATATGTGCCCAATATTTTTTAAAAATCTATCGAATGATATCAAAGACGACTTCCCACGGAGAGGGGTGGGGGGTAAATTTAATATTTTAAATACGAATCCCGCGATATTTCGCGAAATGAACATCAGATCGAAAAACTGTAAAATACACTTATTCAATATTTTTAAAAAATCTATCGAATGTTACTAAACACGACCCCCCATGGATGTGGGGTGGGGGGTTACTTTAAAATCTTAAATAGGAACCCCCATTTTTTATTGCAGATTTGGATTCCTTACGTAAAAATAAGTAACTTTTATTCGAAACATTTTTTCGAATTATGGATAGATGGCGTTATAATCGGAAAAAACGATTGTTGGAAATGGAAAATTAACTTAAAAAATGGCAAGCGCCCACTAAAATGGAAAACTTTACTTAACTTTTTGTGGTTTTAGGACCTACTATTCACAACCCAATAGGTCCCCAAAGCGCTCGAGTGACTGCACATTTAGCATACTTTGCTCCCCTACCATTATAAGCCACACAGAATTATTCGCCTCCCTTAGGTAACGAATAAAAAAGGAGTCAACTTCATTTTGAACGAAATTCGCTTAGTTTTAATGCTAGAGACTTTTATATAAAACAAAAATAAAGCTTTTTTATACACTTTAAAAAAATTCAATATAATCTTCCCGAAAATTGCTTCATTTTTTGGTTATTTCACGTTGAAATATTCGATTTGGAATTTGACGAATAACAACGCATTTTTCATGAGCTACAACTTTGCTTTTGCTTGGGATATAGACTTCACGAATTCGCAATTTGTTTCATTTTTTTTATATGCTACATTTTGCTAACAATATTTTTTCGATAAAATACTTCTTGAGTTATTTGCGAAAGACCGCTTGAAAAAGTGTTTTTTTTGTCGAAAAAATTCTATAGAACAAAAGTTGCTTAGAATTAGTTAATTTATCTATTTACGAATTTATTTTAAATGTGCGTTTTCACCCCCAGGGGTAACTGTCACCCCCTAAGTAAAAGCAACCAACGGCACAAGTTCAACTTTGAAATGGACGGTAAGTAGAACCTAAACAAAATTTTCATGCAATTCTGAGTGGACTCTGAAAATTACACTCCGAGACGGTCATTTATTGGGCTATGCTAAAGAAATTTTTTGATCTGTAAAAATTAAAAAAACACTAAAATGTGTTTCAAGTTATAGGGGAGTGCATTTAGATTTTCATTTCGGAAAAAATCAAACAAGATAAAACTTTCTGTAATTTCATTAAGAAATGTTTAATAGATCAAAAAGTTCTACTCGAGAAGTGGGTGCTTCATTTTTTATTAAACAAATGAACAGCGAAGTTAGATATTTTTTAAATAACTCCGAAAATATAATTTTTAGAAAAAAACTGACTTGACCATTGAAAAATTCAGAAAATTTTACAAAAAAAATTACAAAAATAAAGATTTTTCTAAAATTAAATCTCTAGCTTCTGTAATTTTTTATTTATAACGCTAAAGTCACCCTTCTCACACACATTGGCACACTGTAAACTAGCGTTGGAAGAAGTGCACGGTTGAGTTTTTTTAATGTAATTCTTTAACTAATGGATCAAAAGAAATTTTACAAATTGGACATGAAAGAAGCTATCAAATAAGCTATCTTATGGTTGTAATAAAAAGAAATAAAATGTATGCACATAAGTACGGTGTGGGCGGAAAGTGAGCCTTACATGAATTTTGTTTAAAACTGATTTAAAAATGTGTAACTAATACAATTTTACTTCTGAAACTCTCAAATTTGCACAACTTACCTCTCAATAATCTTACTAAATGATGTTTTGTTCAAAAAAAAATCTCAAAAATTTAATTCAAATAATACGTTGTCTCAAAAAATGTAATTTTTGAAAACTTCGTAGTTTCACAGAATTCCCACCACTTTAAGACGGTATTACTCAAGTTTGAATAAATCTAATACATTTTTTTTGATATTTTTTTATAGCTTAGGATACAATCTTAAAAAAACACTGAATTATTTTAGTTTAAAAATGAAATAAACAATTTCTTTTTGAGAAAACTAAGAAAGATAAAAATGTAATAAAAAAACCGAAAATTACCAGATGAAAAAATGTATATACAGAGTGATCAAAACTTTTTTGTGTAAAACTTACCTAAAATACATTTAATAATAAGCTTCAACAATAATAAATGTTTAACAAAAAAATTTTTTTAGCTCTTATACAGTATGTCTGCGTAACTTGGAACCTATTGATAACTTTTTTAATATCAGTTTTACGAAAAAAAGTTATTCTTTATAAAATACTCTGCATCGTATATAACATAAGATGCAACCATAAAATATTAAATTTTGTTAATTTTGTATGAGGTATGTCAAAAAATATGAATTTCACTCAAGAGTAATAAAGTACCTTTATATTTCACAATATCAAAAATTTTTATAGTGAAAAGTTGTTTGGAATTAAAAATTATGTTCCAATATGTAATTATATCCTTCTAATCGAAAATTTGTTTTTTTTTAATATTGTTTCAAATTAATTATGCCCAACATCATTAAATTTTCACATATCGCACCTTGAAAACCATATGGCAATATCTGCAATTTTTTCATGAAATGACCTTTGAATGTAGTCTAATAAGAAAAAAAATCTATTTTTTAATGCTATATAGCAGCGTCTGCAAAAAATTTTTAAGTTCGGCACCAGAAAGATACATCCCCATGGCTTTTGTCAAAAATCGGTTCTTCTTCTTATACCATCAGGCATTATCTGCAGTAGTTGATGCTATACGGTTCTAAAATTGGAAAAAAAAACCCAAGATCTATATGGCAATATGTGCAAAATGTGACCCACGCTCGTAAAATGAAACCAAGATCTACTAAGGAAATATCCTTTGAATGCAACAAAACAGAGTGGTGCATAGAGATTTGATTGCAACACTGGAAATAAGCGACAAGACTATAACAAATTGATATACAACGTCGTATTGCAGATCCCAAAAAAAAGCGAATTATAACCGACAGACATTATATAAGCGACAGATTATAATATGCAAGACTTTTGATTAAGTGTTAACACTAAAAATTTGTAATAAATAAGTATATATATATATCGGTTTTAAAACTTTCTCCTACGTCTTCCGATGCCTAGTCGCCATTCACTTCGGTCCATCCAAAGGTCTTCATCCAATTCTCTTTCTCTCATTTCTCGATTTATGCCTTCTCTCCAACTCAGGCGGGGTCTTCCTCTTTTTCGTCTACCATGAGGGGTCCACGTTAGGATTTGTTTCGGGAGTCGTTCTTCGGACATTCTTTGTACGTGTCCATACCATCTAAGCTGTTTGGTACTAATGTCATCTACTATTGTGTGTTTCACATTCATTATTTCCCTAATTCTGTTGTTGGTTACCCTTTCTAATCTTGATTTTCCTGCTGAGCGCCTCCAGAAATCCATTTCTGTTGCTTCAAGTTTTCTCTTGTATCTTTCTTTTATTTGCCGTACTTCACTGTTGTAAGTGATTATACTCTTAACAATTGTATTGTATATTCTATGTTTGTTTTTGTTTGATATTGACTGGTCCCAGAGGATGCTATTAAGAAGGGTAATTGCTTTTCTTCCCTGGTTGTTTCTTTCTTCTATCGTCCGGTCTACGCTTCCTTCTTGTGTGATGGTCATACCAAGGTATTTATATGCGTCGCAATGTTTAATAATTTCGCCATTCCCCAGTGTAAGGTCCTGCTGTGTCCCACCGATACACATATATTCGGTCTTCTTTATGTTTATTTCCAAACCACCTTTTTTGTACTCCTCTATTAATTTCCTTGTCATATATTCTATATAATCGTAGTCTTGCGCTAGTACAAGTTGGTCGTCTGCAAGTGTATATTGTATTGTTGCTGATCGGTAATCCCATGTTTTTGCATTTGCGTTTCCAAAGTTTTAGAGTTTGTTCGAGGTAGATCTTAAATAATGTCGGTGAAAGGCAGCACCCTTGTTTTAGGCCTTTGCTAATTTGGAATCCTCTCGATAGCCTGCTTCCAACTTTCACCCTTGATGCAGTTTTGGTATACAATTGTTTCGTCGCTGTTATTAAATTTGCGCTTATATTGGTTTTCTCTAATGCTTCCCATAGTTTGTTTTGTGGGATGCTATCATACGCTTTTCTTAAGTCCACATATAACAGATGCACCTCCTGGTTGACGGCCAGTTTCTTCTCAATAATCTGTGTAATACAAAACAGATGGTCAACCGTTGATCTCCCTGCCCTGAATCCTGCCTGTTCTTCAGCTTCTATATCTTTATATTCGTTTTCGATTTTATTTTTAATCAGTTTTCCGTATATTCGGCTGATCGAGTTCGTTACAGCGATGCCTCTGTAGTTGTCACATTGATCCCGTCTGCCTTTTTTATGTATGGTGGATATCCATGATGTCTTCCATTTTTCTGGGATTTCCGCTCCGTTGATGCATCTTTGAAAGAGTTTAGCCAGGTTTTCATATAATTTTGTTGTGCCATATTTTATTAGTTCAGCTGGTATGTTCCCTGGTCCTGGTGCTTTGTTATTTTTTAAGAACTTACATACTTCTTCTACTTCTTTTGTTGTTACCCGTAATGGTGAGGCTAAGATATTTACATTGCTGGTATCACTGTTATTTAAAAGTTCCGCTCTGTCCTCATTTAGGAGTTTTTCAAAATATTCGTCCCATTGATCCGGTGTGATTGCTGATATTATATCTCTTTTCTTTTCCTGTCGTAGCGATTTTAATACTTTCCAACTTTCTGTACTTCTCCGTCCTCCTAAATGTGTGTTAATCATGTTACACTTTTGCTCCCAAGCCTCATTCTTCTTTTGGCATATCATTTTTCGCACTTTAGCTTGGACCCTCTTGTATTCTACCTTATCGGCGTCGGTCCTTGTGTTCAGAAATTTTTTATACTTCTCTCTTTTATTTTTAATCTCTTGTTCTATTTCTTCGTCCCACCAATACGGAGTTTTT
Source organism: Diabrotica virgifera virgifera (assembly GCF_917563875.1). NCBI lineage: Eukaryota > Metazoa > Arthropoda > Insecta > Coleoptera > Chrysomelidae > Diabrotica > Diabrotica virgifera. Next base: position 236,656,680 of record NC_065446.1, on the reverse strand, counting down.
CTGTGGTTTTTTATTTGGAGTCCGAGGGCCTCTGTTGCTGCTTCCTGAAGACATGTTTTTATATAATGATAATGCTCTTCATTGCTGGTAAATTGCATGGTTTCTAACTTTTTATCTAATCTACTCCTGTATAAATCCCTCACGCTTTCTTGTTCTAAGCTGTTTAGGTTGTATTTCTTTTCTGTTAATTTTTCTATTTCCGCTGCAGCTTCTTTTAAATCTCTTGCTCTATCTATTCCTATTGTGAGCTTTGTTTTTAATAGATGGTGGTCACTGCCGCAAGTGGCTCCTCTATATACCCGCACATCCTGTACAATCAATTTAGTCTTTTGTCTTATGATTGTATAGTCTATGATTGATTTCAGCCCTCGGGTATTTTGTGTCCATGTATATTTATGGATATCTCGGTGTTGGAAGAATCCGTTTGTGATTTTCATATCATTTTGTTCGCATAAGGCTATTAGCCTAGTACCATTGTCATTTATAGCTTCTTCACCATATTGGCCTATGACTTTATTGTGCTGTTTCTTGCCTGTTCTACTGTTTAGGTCCCCCAAGATTATAATTTCTCGTGATCTGCCGATATTTGCAATTTCTGAATGTAGCTTTTCAAAAAAGTCGTCCTTAATATTCACCAGTGCATCATCGTTTACTGCATATACTCCAATAATCGTAATCTTTTTTCCTTTGATAGTTAGATTCATTTTTATGAGCCTTTCGCTGATGGCTTCCCAAGCAGTTATGAATCTCCTTAGTTTCTTGCGTATAAGTATACCTACACCTTGTTGGGCTCTTTTCTCCTTTGGTACCCCGCTGTAGAAGTAATCATATTCTCCGATATTTTCTGATCCTTGACCCTTTCGTTTTGTTTCGGTAATCACTGCGATGTCTATGTTCAGTCTATTTATTTCGTGTATTACTTCATTTATTTTTTGTTTAAACCCTTGTACGTTCCAAGTTCCAATATTCGTCATCCTTTTCCGTAGCATGTGTCGTCGTTTTATAATCAATCGATTCCGAGGCGTTTCGCTAGGTTTTTTAACAGTTTGAATTTTTCCGAGTAACGGGGAGTTAACCCGATGCCTCAACCCCCGACCTGGAGGACCAGGGTTTGATTTTGGAGTATTCCTTCTCCTAGAGGATTTGCTTTCTCTACAGCTTTAGAGCATCCTCCGCCCTACCTGTTGGTCCGCGGGTAGTATTTTATTTCCTACCTATCCGCCAGCACTAGGCTGGTGAGGACATGCCCCTATCCGCCACCTTGGGGACGCGCTCTCTAGGGGTTACAGGTTCTCCCGAGAGAATAAATAAGTACAATCAATAAAAGAACTGTTATTTTATATGAATTTTTACTGTATCATGTGCGAAAATTGATATATTTTTTAATACCATATGGCCGTATGTGCTAAAATACCTATTTCCTGGGGGAAATTTTACGTACTTATTAATTCATATAAAAATATGTAAAATTAAAGACAATTGTGCCAAATACCAGGTTTGCAGCTTAATTTTTGGAATTACAGTAAATAAAATTAACTTTACAAAAACTTAAAATGCTCATAACTCAATATTATGATTTTTGCAGTTACTGCCCTATGGTTTTCAAGGTGCGATATTATTTATGATAACTGTTTTATTATTAATTTTTTGAAGAAAGTTATTCGTCATAAATAGCTGTGCATGGTCTAACACTTAATATGCAAATATGTAAAATAATTATATTTAGCGCAATAAATACAGTCGGAAAAATAAAACAATAAAAGAAAAATATAATATTAATAATTTTTTTTTTTTTTTTTTTGTGACGGATATTCTTGAGTTGGGGTTGATTTCATGTAATCGAATGAACTATCTTTCAGTAAAGTCGTCCCAGGAACGCAACTCATAAATATTGGCAATATCATTTTAAAGTCTTCTACTTTAAAATGTATCATATGTATCTGAATTGCCGATATAAATGAGTCAAATTAAATAAATTATTAGAAGAATTTTTTTACTAAGCAACAACATTTTTGTTTATATTAATAGTATTTTGTATTTTGACAACGACACCCGATTTGGGCGTCGAAACGTTAATAATAAAAATCATTTTTTAATAAAATTGTGGCTTATTTCCCATTCTAAATAGTTAAAATTGTAAAAATGCCACAAGAAAATAGCTTCAGAACAACAAAAAGAATACCCATGAACGAACATATAAAACACGCTGTATTTTCCTGTCACCGTGTCACACAAAAAATTGGCCAGCGAAAGTACATGTAATAATTATTGTTACATGTACTTGCACTGGACAATTTCCTTTGTGGTACGGTGACAGGAAAATACAGCGTGTTTTATATGTTCGTTCATGGGTATTCTTTAATTTTTCCGACTGTATGTACCTTTATAGTTCACAATATTTCGATTAGAAGAATGTAATTGCATATTGACACATCGTTTTTAATTCTGAACAACTTTCCATAATAACAATTTTCAGTATTATGAAAAATATAGGTATTTTACTCATAACTGAAATTTGTTTGATTGGATTCTACTCCTTTTTCATTTAAATATCCGCCATTTTGGATCCGCCATTTTGAAATTTAAATTTTTAATCTTTAATTCAGATTCAACAACCTGTTAAAAATAAAGACAATAAATGTTTTAGAAAAATGTTTTTTTTTATGTTCTTTTTAGAAAATCCGCATTTTGGATCCGCCATTTTATAGTTTATAATGTTAACATTTAAGTTAGGTTTATCAAGGCTCCCAAAAATAAATATACATATGTAGAAATAAATACATTTTGCAAAGAAATTATTATTTTACAACTATTTTTTAAGTTATCCGCCATTTTGGATCTGCCATTTTATAATTTAAATTATCAAAATTTGATTCAGGTTCAGCAACCTCTCAAAAATATCCACATATATGTAAACAAACACGTTTCATAAAAAAAATTCTGATTTTACAACTACTTTTTAAGGATTTTTAGGAAAAAATCCGCCATTTTGAATCCGCCATTTTGAATTTGCAAATTGTAATGTCAGATTCGGGTTCAGCTTAATCAAAACTAAAATAAAAACATTTTTTATCAAAATAAAATGTTGAATTCACCCATATTCTTAACATTATTTATACAAAACAATTGTTATTGTTTAAACAATTAATAAACAATTAGCAGCGAAATTTGTGAGTAGAACTTTTTACTTTAACATATTTATAAACTAACAAAAAAAGTTTTAGAAAAATATAACCTTGTTTGATTTTTTCCGAAACATTGTATCTTTTCATTCTAATTGCACTCCCCTATTATACTTCTTTAGGCGCGTTGGGAGTAAATTTATATGTGCCCGAATTCATCAAAAGTCTTGGTCCTGAGCGCAGCTTAAACGTTATACGTCCTCTGATTGGGTAATTAATTATTGTTCAATATGTCGGCTATTTTATTAATACGTCAATGGCTATGGGTAAACAAATTGGGTGTATATTAAATTTTTGTTGTTGTGAGGATAGAGAGAAAAAGCAAGTTTATAATTGTAGTGACTTTTTAAATAGTTTTTAAAAGCAACAGGTACGTACCTAATTGTAAATGTTTCAGTATTGTAATAAAAAATTACATAAGTGACTACCTATTTGGAAAATGTACCTAACTGGTAGGTAATGCTTTGATTTACATAATTTGATTACCAACAAAATTTCTACCAATCTTTATCTAATATATTGCTTTTTTTAGTCTATATTTTGTTGTATTTTAATATTATAATATTTTAATTCCACAAGAATCAAACTTATTTGATTAAACTAAGATAATAAGCAACTGTCAAAAAAGTTTAAAACTTTTAGTTGCTATATCTTCCCTCATCATTCATATGTCTCGGTAGTTAAATTCTGCGTGCAGTGCGTTCAAAATCTAACAACCTGATAGACGCAGGTTTAATCCCCAATGCAAATTTTTATTTTTAAAAATTTTTTTTATACATTTTATGATTGTAAGTATGTCTAATTATATTTTTTTTTCGGAAAATACGTATTTAGTTAAAATTTTTGTCAACAGTTATTGTTCAGAAATCATTTCTTTGTTTCATTTTTCAATGTGTTTGCGTTTGTTTTATTCTTTTTTTTTTTAATTTTTGGTATTGTTTTAATAAAAATTTTTGGAAAGTAGTAAGTATTAAAATTAGTTTAATATTTAAATAAAGTATAAATAAACTGTTTAAAGTATACTGGTTTCGTTGAAATCATATAATAGAAGTATAACTTCTTACGTGCGTACAAAGTACACACGCATTCTTGTTTTATACCTACACGAACAAAAATTTAAATTTCCACCAAACTACAGCGGCGTTTTATCACGCAAAAGTTACGAAGAATAATAAATCAAACCGAATGGTAATTTTAACTCTTTTTGGCTTAGAAAATGATTTCGTATAAATCACGACGCATACTGGAGAGAAGATTGTGTGCAGGTGACGACAAGTGGAAACACCGATTTAAAATAATGACCAAAGCCGAAAGGAAAGGAAAATTTGTCGAGAAATGATATATGTAATAAATAATGAAATACAGGGTTGATACTTAAATCTAAAGGAAATAGGCAAAGAAAAGAATAGGAACTTGGAACATCACAACACTTCTAAGACCAAGCAAAATGGAAGAGTTAGCAAAAGAAATGACAAAATACAGGATGGGAATACTAGCGCTTCAAGAAATAACGTGGGCAGGAGAAGGGATGATCGATAGAAGAAACCACACAATGTACTAGGTACGCAGGAGAAAGCAAACAGGGTCGCAATGGAACCGCCTTTCTAGTTAGTAATAGCGTAAGAGATAAGATTATTAACTTAAAAGCGGTTGATGGAAGAATATCATATATAAGAATGAAAAATAAACAAGCAAATTTAACATTTGTTAATATATATGCACCTACAAAGAATGCTCCCGAAAAAGAAAAGAATGAATTCTATGAGAAACTTGAAGAATTGTACGAAGAAATACCAAAGAACGACATACTAATCCTGTTAGGAGACTTTAACGCAAAGATAGGGAAAGAAGACACGAACAGAGAAATCGCAGGAAAAGAAACGATCCATCAAAATACGAACAACAATGGCAGGAGAATATGTAATCTAGCAGCAGCAACCAATACTTTTATTATTAGCACCCAATTCAAGCACAAAAAAGAGCACAAAGTAACGTGGCTAATACCTGGAACGACAGACGGAAACCAAATAGACCACATCCTAATTTCAAAAAAATGGAGAACAATTGTACAGAATGTGAGGTCCTACATGGGAGCCAATGCTGATTAGGATCACATTTTGGTGATAGGCGACATAAAATTGAAGATACTTAAAGACAAAAACGACAGAAAGAAAAGAAAGAGGTGGAATAGGTCAAAACTAAACACAGATAATGCAAACAAAAAATTCTGCACTAAGTTGGAAGAAAAACTACTAGTCCTAAAACCATCGGACATAGATGAAACATGGGAAGACATAAAATATAGTATTTTAACAGCAGCAGAGGAGACGATAGGACTAATGAAAGACAATAAAAGAAAAGATTGGTACGATGAAGAATGCGAGCAAGCTAGTAAAGGCAAGGACCAAGCAAGACACAGGTGGTTGGCCACAGAGAAACAAGAAGATCTCCTACACTATAAAGAGAAAAAGAAAGAGTCAGACAATTGTTGCAGAACTAAAAAGAAGAAATGGATTGAAGACTTACTGCTGGAACTCGATATAATAGTAATAGTAACGATAATGCAAGACTACATAAACACATAAAAGAACAGAATAAGAAAAAGATACCGGCAAATATTGGAAAAAAGGAATGGGAAACATACTATAGAGAATTGTTCAAAAAGAAATACGATGCTGAAAATGCAGAAAATGAAGAACAAACAGAAAATAGGAATGAAGAACAATCAGAGCCTCCCTCATACAACGAAGCATTGGCGACCCTAAACAGATTAATGACAAGGAAAGCAGCAGGACCAGACGACATTATAAATGAGTTCTTCAAGAAAGGGGGAGAGGAACTAGCCCACAGAATCCACAAGCTGATAGAACGAATATGGGAAGAAGAACGCATGCCGAACGACTGGAATTGCGGTCTGATAACACCAATCCCTAAAAAAGGTGACAAGACGAAATACACTAACTACAGGGGAATCATGCTATTAAATACAATGTACAAAATATTAACTAATTTGATCAGACAAAGAATAGAAAAAGAAACGAGAACAAAAATAGGTGAATACCAACATGGATTCAGAGAAGGTAAGTCAACAATAGATGCAATACACATTGTAACGCAAATCGTCGAAAAAAGTTACGAGCATGGAATAGATCTACATATACTGTTTATTGACTACAAGCAAACCTTTGACAGTGTAATAAGGGAGGAGCTAATTAATGATATGAAGCAACTAGGCATTCAAGAAAAACTAGTAAGTCTCACGAAAATGACGATGAAGGAATCCAAAGCACGAATCTTAACAAGGGAAGGCCCGTCAGATGAAGTACAAATGGAGGTAGGTGTCAGACAGGGAGACTCCCTATCAACAACATTATTTAACATTGCCATAGAGAGAGCAGCCAAAATTAGGGGAACAATTATCGAATCTTCAGCCCAACTGATAGCGTATGCAGACGATATTGCACTGGTTACTAGAGATTTAAAAACAATAAAAACATACCAATGAACATTCTTTAATATTTCCCTAACTTATTTTAAACATATATAGTGTAGATGAAAAATAATAAATCCCCTGGCGATGACGGAGTAGTGATCGAGGCAATCAAACAAGGTGGAAATAAAATTATCCAGGTTTTGGTCAAACTTTTCACTGAATGCATTTACCCAGGAAAAACTCCTTCTCAATGGAACAATGCAGTCATTGTTTTATTGTACAAGAAAGGTGACATAACAGATCTAAAAAACTACCATCCTATCAGTCTGCTATCACACATATAAACTTATCACAAAAATTATCAAAAAAAGACTGGAGGCTAAGTTAGACTTCTATCAGCCTAGAGAACAAGCTGGGTTAAGATCCGGATATAGCACTGACGACCACTTACTGGTAATAAAAAACTTGATAGACAAGTCGGCGGAATACAACAAACCATTGGCACTGATATTCGTAGACTACGAGAAAGCGTTCGATACCATAAACCAGCAGAAAATGTTAAAAGCATTGACAGAATGTCGAATAGACCATCGCTACACTAACATGATAAAATATATCTACAATGCAACGGCTAGCGTAAGACTCTCTGATCAACAAACTAATAAATTCTGTATGCAGCGAGGAATACGGCAAGTAGACACCATCTCACCAAAGCTGTTCACAACCCTTTTAGAACACACTTTTAAGAAGGCAGATCTGAACGAATATGGTATCAATATAAATGAAGAGAAGCTCAGTCATTTGAGATTCGCAGATAACATTGTCCTTATAGCCGATCGTATGGATGATGCAATAATAATGTTGAACAAGTTATATCACGCTTCCTTAGAGGTCGTTTAGTCCGGAACATGATTAACATCAACAATACGCAAATAACGACTAATCTGGTGCTAAATCGTAATATTGTTGTTGATGAAATGGATATTGAGCAGACTGCATCTTATAAGTACTTGGAACATGAAATTCGGTTGGAAAGAGATAACTAGACGTGCGAGCTCCCACGTCGCATAGGATTAGCCTGGGCAGCGTTTGGTAAACTGAGCTATGTATTTAAATCGGACTTACCCATATGCCGGAAAACGAAAATCTTTGACCAGTGTATATTGCCTGTACTCACTTATGGAGCGGGAACCAGTGGCGGCTAGTGATTTTTTCAATAGGGGAGGCTATACCTAACTGTAAATTATCTAGAAAAATTTGTACTAGCAAAAAAATAATCCGCCAAAAAATCTAATTTAAGGCCCCATTTTTTGACCATTTTTTATTTACATTTTATAATATCATCATAATTCATAGTTATTTCATAATATCATATCATTTTAAAAATAGTTAGTATAATTGTAAAAGTGTATTACCAAAGTTTGTGTCGTTTTTTTGTTAACAATTCTATCTCTGTAAGTAGATATGCATATCAAAATAAATACAGATTTGAAGTTTTGCAGTCCATTCAGGTTGAAGGTTCACATTTTTTAAGATACTCAACTGAATTTTTTTAATTCTAAAAGTGGCTTACTCTGCGAATGCAAAAACACGGTAAATTACCGATATTTTGCTTTGCATTACAGATATCGGAAAAAGTTATTTAAACAAGTTGTTCCAAATATTATTCTAATCCCACATACCAAATTTCATCACCAAATTCGCACTTTTAGTTTTTTCATTATTTGTAGTGAGGATCCTAAAATCCGCAGAGGAGGCTGCTGGCCGAAAAATCTCAGCGTGTGCGATGTGCAGCTCTAAGGAGACCAGGGAGTCAATTCTCGAGAACGATCGTTCGCTGAACGTATACGTTCGTGACGTAATGAGCGAACGTTTCTAAAAAATGCAATTCTGGAGGAATGAATCTTGAACGATTCGTTCGAAATCATCGCTCGAAGTGATCGTTCTACAACGAGTGGTCTTCATCATACGTTCGATAATAGTAACGGCGTTCTTCTTAACCACAACTCTGTTTTTTGTTGTAAATAAGATTTTGGGAAAATGAATGTGGAAGATTTGATAGTAGAAAATATGATGAGTGTTGTGAGGGAAGCTGAAATTTTAGTGGAAGACGGTCGCGAAAGACATTTTTATGATAGATTTAGGTTAGATTCCTGGTAATTTTACATTCTTTCCAAAATTGATTGGTACAGTAAATAAGTTATTTTTAGATATATGTAGTAATTATAAGATAATAGAGAGTTATCAAGTAACTCTATGAGAATACGGTAACGTTATAAATAACATGTAAAGTATACAGTAAAATAGCGTTACCGTATTCTCCTAGGGTTACTTGATAACTCTCTAATGAATGTAAATACACGTTATCCAGGCGCTACACATGATGAACTTATTTGGAATCAATACAACTACCAAAATGTGCCACGAAATCTTTTTTAAGATCAAGGTCATTTTACCTATTAGGTCAGAATTTATTTATAATATACCACAAGGTATGGCCTGAGAATTGAACCTGAATTAGTAGAATAAGATTTAATTAGTACTGTTATACCTATTATTATGAATTATTTTCACAATTAAAGAAATAAATTGAAAATTTACTGACTTTTACTAATTATTAAACTGAAATCAGTTTCCATTTTCATAATGTAATATATTTCAATATTGGTGAATGAATGTGACAAATCAGGTTTTAAATAAACACCGAAACAGTTTCATCACATGGAACACAAACTTTTCAATAATATTTACCACGATGCCAAATCAATAGATCTGTTAAAATGAGCGAATACGTTCATCGGAGCGATTAGTTAAAAACATCCTCGAGAATTAACATTGCGGGAACTATACGTTCAATTTCATTCGTTCGTGAGCGTGTACGCTCAGGGAACGATCATTCTCGAGAATTGACTCCCGGGTCTCCTTAAACCATCCTTAAACACTGCTGGGCTACGCGGAGCATTAGCAAGTGAGATTTTCCGGCCAGCAGCCTCCTCTGCGATTTTAGGATCCCTACTACAAATAATGAAAAAACTAAAAGTGCGAATTTTGTGCTGAAATTTGGTAGGTGGGGTTAGAATATTATTTGGAACAACTTGTTCAAATAACTTTTTGCGATATCTCTAACGCGAAGCAAAATAAACAAAACAATGTAGCGTGTGTAAAAAATTTATGGGGAGGCTAAGTCTCCCTTGCCTCCTCTGACCAGCCGCCACTGGCGGAAACATTAATACTCACCAAAAAGGTAGTGAACAAGATTCGCATAACTCAGAGGGCTATGGAGCGCCAGATGTTGGGTGTCTCTCTGAGGAACCGAATCCCAAACGAAGAAAAACAACGGACGACGTCGAAAGAATCGCGTCGCTCAAGTGGAATTGGGCAGGACACGTCGCCAGATTGTCAGACAACCGATAGACAAAACGTATTGTCGAGTGGAGGCCACGAGAAGAAGCACTACGGAGCAGAGGACGACCACCAACCAGATAGGCTGACGATCTGAAGCGTATTGTCGGCAACTGGATGCAAGCCGCACAAAACAGAGAAAGATGGAAAGAGCTGAGGGAGACCTATGTCCAGCAGTGGACGAGTACGGGTTGATGATGATGTACTAAAAATTAAAAGTTATCAATCATTATCAAAGGTCATTGGAATGCCCAATGAGAGCAAACGTATCCGCTGTCCTGCGCGTAGCACCAAAAATTAATGTTTTTTTAAAAAAATTCCTGGCGCCGTGGTAGTACACCGATTTTAATTTTGCAAATTGCAAATAAAAGGTACAGTATTCGTCTATATGCAAAAAAAAATAAACTTGCTGTCTGCTTTATTTTTAGTCCTGCAACATTTTGAAAAAATGAATTTTTTTTGCGAAAGCTGGATTGCAAAACTTATTTTGCAAAATCTATTAAACCGATCTTAATGAAATTTACAGTATGGTTTTATTGTCTCATAAAGTTTTTTTGGGTGAAATATGAAACTAATAAGTGTAGCATAAATGGTTAAAAAACGTAAAATGCGAATATGTACTTGTTTTTTTGTTTTTTTTTAGAAATTATTGCTATTTTGCAACAAGTACGACAATTTTTAAATTTTTAGCTAATCGTATATTAGAAGAAATTTAATTACGCAACTTTTACGTCAGTGCAACTTTTCTCGGGATTGAATACTTTTAAAGTTATAACCAAAAAACGAAGAAAAAATCGATTTTTTCCTTTATTTTTTAACATTTTGATTATTTAAACAATGCTCCGGACCTTTTTGAGTGGGAGGATAATTTAAATATTATTATATGAGTTAGTTTCAAGCAATTTCTGCAAAAAAATATGAGTCACTTCTCAATATCCAAATGTAGTAATATTTTTACAGATGCGCCCTGGTCTATTATGCTTGTCTTCTTTTATTCCCACGTTAGTGGGTCGTCCTTCGAATTGGAATTTCTGTTCATTTCATCCTAATTTCCTGTTCACCATCCTATATTTGTGTTGAACTAATATTCTACTAGGCTCTATGTGACAAAAAAGTTTTCTAGAAATGAAAAACATGTTTAACGTTCACAAAATTCTCTAATTAAAAGTACCAATTAAATTACCCAATATCAGCATTTAAATTTATATTTTTTGTTCTTTTTACACCCCTAAAAAACTGACGATTCCATAATCCGATTTTCAACCCAACTGGAACCGGTTAAATAAGAGAAACATGCAAAACGAATTGGAGCGATACATTCACATTCATGTTTATCTAATGCACACCATTGACTCACTTATCTGTTAAATGCATTAAAGATTGCAAGGCCATCAAGCGCACTCTGGGAAATTACCAACAAACATTTCGACCGAACTTCGACTGACTATCTGCAAAACTATTTCAACTGGCGCAATTAGTTTTAGACCGGAGATCGGACAAGTAACGTCAGATAAGAATTATCTAACTAAAACATAACTGGAATATAATTGCATATAAGGTACTAGTATACTTTAGAAGACCAAAAATAAACATTTTTTCAAGATTTTTTTCTCAGAACCTTTATTAAAAATGAACATAAAACTTTTTACATATTAACCCTTAAACGCTCAAACTTTTTTAGGTTCCATGTACGCCCAAGGGTGAGTAAAAAATGTCCACCTCGAAAATAGCTAATATATTTATTGAGAGTTGTTGAAAATGGATTAAACTTTAGAATCTTATGCTTAATAAACACAGCATCTTCTGAAATATTAATATGAACAATTTACAAACCTTACAACAAAATTACAATGTACATCAAAATTAACATACTAGTAAAAGCCAGTAATTCAGATTTGTCGATTTTCTCCATATTCTTTCTTGCAGCCTCCTCATTGGCGGATAATTATGTAGATTATGTAATTATACATCGATAATTATATGGATTATCTTCCTACCAACGAGAAATTATACAGAAACCTTTAGTAACAAGTTTTGCCAAGGGTGTACTTTTTATGCCCATCCATATTTAACTCAAGATGCTGCTTTTATTTTCAAAAATATTGGTAGAACCAAATTAACATTCGATAATGGGCTGTCTTTTTAAAAATAAATAATTTAAAAAAAATTTAAACAGGTAATAAATATGTTACAAGGGAATACGCATTAGGTGGACATTTTTTACCCACCCTTGGGCGTTTAAGGGTTAATATCTAACTCTTAGAGAATACAGTAGAACCTCGATTATCCGTCAGGGCACCGTACCAAGGGTAAAAAAATTCATAGTACAACTCTCAAATTTAATTTGTATGTTTTGTTTAATAATATAAGAGGGATCTGTGTTTATCCGATCCAATTAATTTGGTTTAGAATATTCTCAAATCTTGTTTGTTTTACTATTAATTCAAATTTTGCAACGAAGAATTTCTTAATCCGCTTAAGATCATACAATCTACTTTATAGTGTTCTTCTAGTCGAGAATTCCACTCCATGAATTGTTGCATGTGCGGTGCAGCTTCTCTGGCATCTTTACGCAAATCTTTGTTTGTACAAATACGATGGTAGCATCACATTTCAACGAATTTCGTTTGGCTCATATCGCAATGCCCAAAACTGAATGCCAACAAAATGAATCATTGATGATGTTCGGACCCTGACGGTTAACAGAGGTGACGGTTAATGGAGAGACGGATAATCGAGGTTCCACTGTATAAAAAATATATCTTTTCTATCATTTATGCACGTACACTAATATTGTAGAGGGCGCCTAATTCGGGGCCTCGAAAAAAAGTAGTTCGGATGGCGGACAGTTAATCTCAGGATTGGAGTCTCTCAAATAAAAAAATTTGACTGTTTCTTACGTGACAATTTACCGCCGTTAGTGAAAAATTCCGCAAGAAAAAGATTTTACGGAAATTTGAATTGTGAAAAAATCTCCCGTTTTTCTTCAGTATTTCATGGTTAAAAAATATTTATTTTGTATTTTTTGGTCAAATTGTGGTAAATTGTCACGTAAGAAACCTTTCTTTTTTAAATGCAGTACGATATTTTTGTGTCAGATATCCCAATTCTGAGATTAACTGTCCGCCATCATTTTTCGAGGCCTCGACTTTTGCGCCCTCTACAATATTAATGTACGTGCATAAATGAAAAAAAGACATATTTTTGAAGTTATACTTCTTTAGGCACGAGGGTGAATTTTTACATTCACTGGCGCATGCGCACACCGACAGTATGGTATTAGTCGCTACATCTTTATGTAGCGCAAATAAGGTGTGGGTGAAAAGAATATATTATTAGTATTTTTAGTAAATACATTTATTACAATTTTTGTGTCTTTGGATTTGTCTTTCTCGGGAATAAGATATTTTATAATAATAGTAAGTATATTTAAAATATTTTTGTATACTTCACTTGGTCTATTAAATTTGTCAGTATGTATGAGAAATCTTGTAACCTGTCAAAGAAATGGGAGTATAGCTCAGTGGTAGAGCGTGTGACTGGAGATCGAGAGGTCCCCGGTTCGAATCCGTGTGTTTTCTATTTTTTTTAATTTTTGGTATTGTTTTAATAAAAATTTTTGGAGAGTAGTAAGTAAAAATTAGTTTAATCTTTAAATAAAATAAAAATAACCTGTTGAAAGTATATTTATTTTGTTGAAATCGTATAATAGAAGTATAACTTCTTACGTGCGTACAAAGTACACACACATTCTTTTTTGTACTCTCTAAGAGTTAGATATTAATATGTAAAAAGTTTTATGTTCATTTTTAATAAAGGCTCTGAGAAAAAAATTCTTGAAAAAAGTGATTATTTTTGGTCTTTTAAAGTGTACTAGTACCATAAAACAATAAAAAGACATATTGGTGTTTTTTTAATTCCTAAATAAATCAATTTTATGTCAAAGAAATACGGAACTTAATAACAGAAAACCAAAAAAAAATGCTCAAAATTATTATGTGTGAAAAAAGTTAAATAAATTAAATGTTTTCTGTAAAAATTTTCTGTAGAAAATTGTAGACGTTTAAAATCAAAAGTCCATTGAAATCATCGGTATACGCGAAATCAAGACATCCTCTCCGTTCAATTTTTCACATGCAAAAAATAATCTTATATTTTTGCTGTATGAAACCCATAATTAAAATGTATACAATTCCTAAGACAACCCTGGCGAATAGTACCATTTGATCCCTACACAATTATGCTTGGACAGTGGATATTGCGAGACAGATGACTTTATCTTCTAGTACTGTCTGTTGAAGGGTGAACTTGTCTATTGAGTGTCACTCACCGCGCGCTGAGTGTAAATCAATTTCTATTGATCCTCAAAGGGAAAGGATGTGCTTATAGACTCAATTAAGTGTCACATTTCGTTGAGGACATATAAATCTGAGTACTTGAACCTTTCTGATAGGTTCAAACTCTTCTCTGCTGATTGACAAAGGTAGCAAAAGTGCAAATAACTCTCTCGTGTGTTAGCTTTCGTCTGGCATCACATCTTCGCAAGATAAGACAGTAATTCGATATAATATAGTAACCATTAAACTGTAAAGAACATTAAAATTCATGCACGGAACAGTCAATTGGCGTGTGAACGGCATATGTGTTCGCGAGACGCAAAACGCGATCAGTGACTACACAGGATTTTGGTAAGACTTTTTATAAACTTATAATAATTGTCTGTTTATTATGATCACCTTCATATTCCCACTTGAAGTAGCGAACTCAATAAATCATACAGTCCACAAAACTCTGAAATTATAATAATAATTTCATATATGGACATGCTTTATCGTACACCCTACTTTTTAGGGGAGATCAAGTGAGGATTTTGCCGCGTAACTCGAGTGTGTCAGAAAATCACATGGGAAGAAACTTTGTACCCTATAAATGTACCCCTACGATATGTGGACTTTTAATACAGGGGCGTGCGTTGGGGACAATCCGTAAAAAATCTATCTTTAGAAAAACTCGAAAACGTCAGATTAAGACAAGGTAAGTTAAGTACATGAAGAACAGTATATAGGTCAAAAATCTGACGAGTTGAGTATAGTCTAGTCGCAACATAGGGAGTCCCGTGGACACTTTTAGTTCGCCGCGATTTGATGGTGGTATTATAGGTTTTTTGGGTCGCTGAATCCAATGGAAGTGGTCTGGAAGCCCAAATGGGGTACGTTTAATTGGTATTAATAAATTATGGTAAAATTAGGTGTTATTCAGGAATAATTAAAAGCCCTGTAAATAAATTGATAGTGTTAAGGTCTTCTCTGGTGTATTTTTGGTCGCTTAATCGAATGCGACTAGTCAAGATTACTCAAAATGTGTTCTTAATTTGTTAATAGCAAAATAATTGTTTATTCGCCGAAAAGGTCGAAATGCGTTATCTACAGCAAGTTTGTAATCTTTTTCATAGTGTTTTATACGTGAAATCGATTGTCACTTTTCGTGATAGCTTAAACCACGTTCCGACTTTGTTATTAATAAATTATTGCAAAAATAACAGTTTATAGTACGTTTACTCGCGGTTTTTGCTTTAAATTTTAAAAAACCACTTGGAATGACATAAAATTTGGCATGCACGTAGCTTACATGTCAAACAAAACATGTGATATTGTGCCGATGTGTGCTTTTACCCTGGGGGTGACTTTCACCCCGTCTCGGGGGTGAAAGAAGAAACCTTTAAAATAAGTCCGGAATTGAATAAACTGATTAATTCTAAGCAACGTTGGTTCCATACAGTTTTTTCACTAAGTCAATACTTTTCGAGTTATTTGCGAGTGAATATTTTCATTTTTCAAAAAAAAAACTAAATAACTCGAGAAGTATTGACTTGTGAAAAAACTGTATAGAACATATGTTGCTTAGAATTAATCAGTTCATCCACTTCCGGACTAATTTTAAAGGTTTCTTTTTTCACCTCCGAATAGGGGTGAAACTCACCCCCAGGGTAAAAGCAGACATCGGCACAATATCACTTGTTTTGTTTGACATGCTAGCTACGTGTACGCCAAATTTCATGTCAATATAAGTCGTTATTTTTTTTTTAAATTAGAGCAAACACCGTGAGTGAACGTAATATAAACCGTTATTTTTACAATAATTTATTAATAACAAAGTCAGAACGTGGTTTAAGCTATCACGACTAGCGGCAATCGATTTAGCGTATAAAAATACTATTAAAAAGACCACAAACTTGCTGTAGATAGCGCATTTTGAGCTTTTCGGCGAATAAGCCATTATTTTGTTATTAACAAATTAAGAACACATTTTGAGTAATCTTGACTAGTCGCATTCGATTAAGCGACCAAAAATACACCAGAGAAGACCATATAGGGGAGTGCAATTAGAACGAAAACATGCATTTTTTCGGAAAAATTCAAACAAGATTATATTTTTCTAAAAATTTTTTTTGTTAGTTTATATACTATGTGAAAGTAAAAAGTTCTACTCGCAGATTTGGCCGCTAATTGTTTATTAATTGATTAAACAATAACAACTGTTTTGTATAAATAATTTTAAAAATATCGATAAAATCATTATTTTACTTTGTCCAAATATCGCACCTTGAAAACCATATGGCAATATCTGCAATTTTTTCATGAAATGACCTTTGAATGTAGTCTAATAAGAAAAAAAATCTATTTTTTAATGCTATATAGCAGCGTCTGCAAAAAATTTTAAGTTCGGCACCAGAAAGATACATCCCTATGGCTTTTGTCAAAAATCGGTTCTTCTTTTTATACCATCAGGCATTATCTGCAGTAGTTGATGCTCTACGGTTCTAAAATTGAAAAAAAAACCCAGATCTATATGGCAATATGTGCAAAATGTGACCCACGCTCGTAAAATGAAAGCAAGATCTACTAAGGAAACATCCTTTGAATGCAACAAAACAGAGTGCTGCATAGAGATTTGATTGCAACATTGGAAATAAGCGACAAGACTATAACAAATTGATATACAACGTCGTACTGCAGATCCCAAAAGAAAAGCGAATTATAACCGACAGACATTATATAAGCGACAGATTATAATATGCAAGACTTTGATTAAGTGTTAACACTAAAAATTTGTAATAAATAAGTACAATCAATAAAAAAACTGTTATTTTATATGAATTTTTACCGTATCATGTGCGAAAATTGATATATTTTTTAATACCATATGGCCGTATGTGCTAAAACACCTATTTCCTGGGGGAAATTTCACGTACTTCTTAATTCATATAAAAATATGTAAAATTAAAGACAATTGTGCCAAATACCAGGTTTGCAGCTTAATTTTTGGAATTACAGTAAATAAAATTAACTTTACAAAAACTTAAAATGCTCATAACTCAATATTATGATTTTTGCAGTTACTACCCTATGGTTTTCAAGGTGCGATATGTTTTTATTTTGTTTTTGATTATGCTGAATCTGAATATGGCATTGCAATTTGAAAATTCTTATACAGAAGCTCCTTATACAGTGTGTCTGCGTAGCTAGGAACCACATGGAAAACTTTTTTATTATCAATTTTACGAAAAAAGTTATTCTTAATAAAATGCTCTGGATAGTCAAAAATCTAAAACTCAAACATCAGATATCAAATGTTATCAATTTTATACGAGTTATGTCAAAAATATGAATTTCGTTAAAGAGTAAAGTACCTTTATATTCCAGAATATCAAAAAATGCTATTATGAAAAGTTGTTTGAAATTAGAAACTATGTCTAAATATACAATAACATCATTCTAATCGACAAAAAATTTTTTTTTCAAATCACGGATACTCATCATCATTTTATTACAATTATGATAACTATTTTATTATCACTTTGACGAAAAAAGTTATTCTTCATAAAATGCTCTCCCTGGTCTAAACTCTAAGATACAACCATCAAATATCAAACTTTTTTAATTTTATACGAGGTATGTAAAAAATATGAATTTTTCTTAAGAGTTAAGTGCCTATATTATTCACAATATTCTAATTAGAAGGATGTAATTGAACACTTAAACAAATTTTTTAATTCCAAACAACAGTAAAACTGATAATAAAAATGTTATCAATAGGTTCCAAGTTAGGCAGACATACTGTATGAGAGCTAAAAAAAAAGTTTTTGGTGAACGTTTATTATTGTTGAAGCTTATTATTAAATGTATTTTAGGTAAGTTTTACAGAAAAAGGTTTTGATCACTTTGTATAAACATGTAATTTTCGGTTTGTGTATTACATTTTTGTTATCTTTCTTAATTTTCTTAAAAAGAAATAGTTTATTTTATTTCTAAAGTAAAATAATTTAGTAAATTTTAAATATTACATCCTAAGCTTTAAAAAAGCACTTATAAAACTGTAATAGATCTGTTAAAACTTGAGTAATACCGTCTTAAAATGGTGGTAATTCTATAAAACTACGAAGATTTCAAAAATTACATTTATGAGACGTCATATCATTTGAATTAAATTTTTGAGAATTTTTTTGAATGAAACATCATTTAGTAAGATGCTTGAAGGGTAAGTTGTGCAAAATTAAGAGTTTTATAAGAAAAATTGTATTAGTTACACATTTTTAAATTATTTTTAAACAAAATTAATGTAAGGCTCACTTTTCGCCCACACCGTACTTATGCCCATACAATTTATTTCTTTCTATTATAACAATAAGATAGCTTAATTATTCTTCTTTCACGTTCAATTTTTAAAATTTTATTTGATCAATTAGTTAAAGAATTACTTTAGAAGACTTTAAATAAAAAATTATAGGAGATACAGATTTAATTTTAGAAAATTCTTTATATAAGTTTTTTTTTGTAAAATTTTCTGAATTTTTCAATGGTCAGTTTTTTTCTGAAATTTATATTTTCGGAGTTACTTAAAAAACATCTAATTTCGTAGCTCATTTGTTTAATAAAAAATGAAACACCCACTTCTTGAGTAGAACTTTTTGATATGTTATTTATTAAACATTTCTTAATGAAATTACCAAAAGTTCTATTTTTTTCCGAAGTGAAAATCTATATGCACTCCCGTATAACATGAAATGCTAACTTAACTTTTTTTGGTTTTAGGACCTAATATTCACAACCTACTAGATTCCCATGTGGTCTTTTAACTGTAAAATTAGAATCCAAGGCTCTCCTACTACATATTTTCTTTTTCTAATTAACTGTCTTCCTACACCTTTCATCAGAAATTTATATGGTAAAGCTGTTATTGCTATGGCTCATTCAGGCTGACAAATCTTGTAAATTTAATAAAAAGCTGATGATTTTGTAGCCACGTAAATAACGAACACACTTTACGATCCTCAGATATTGATGAAAGCTTTATCAGTATTGACTTCTATTTTTTAGCGGCCCTTGCTCCGTGTTCATCTTCAAATAAATTATGCAGATACGACCCAGTTTGCAGATTGGAACTCAAATTTCCAGCATGTGATAGCTAATATATTTTAGCCTAGTGTTTATTAGTTGCAAACAGGGACAAACAAAACTTTCCACCCATAAATCAGTTATACAAATTCAAACTGAAAATGAATGATTACTGTATGTTCGGAATAATTCACCTTCTATAACGGTAAAATATTGCAAAACCTCCAAATTTTAAACAACCACTTGAACTGACATGAAATTTAGCACACACGTAGCTAATATGTCAAAGAAAAAAGTGATATTGTACCGATGTGAGCTTTTACCCTGGGGGTGAGTTTCACTCCTTCTCTGGGGTGAAAAAAACATGTGTCCAAATTAAGTCGGGAATTAGGTAAACTCACTAATTCTAAGCAACTAAGCAATAAAATATACAGTGATGAGCGCGCTAATAACAGGCAAAGTAACGCAAAAGATGGAAAACATATTAAGTTTTGAGATAAACAGAAATGAAACTAGTGGGGGTGAGAAATTTAGCGATAAAAACCTATAAATTTACATTCTATTTATTATTTCCCACATTTAGGCGTATCGGACGAGTTTAGCAACTGCCACTATCACACTGACAGTTTTAGTTGACACACTCCTGTGATACGTCCAAAGATGGGAAACATTAAATAGAATGCAAAATCGGTTTTTATGGCTAAACCCACCTTCACTAGTTTCAGTTATGTTTATCTCACAACTTAATATGTTTTCCATCTTTTGCGTTATTTTGCCGGTTATTACCGCGCTCATCACTGTATATTTATTTATATATTTTCCATTCAAAAATGTTGATTGATAAAAACTACTATATATTATCAGTAGTAACTACACAAGAGCTTTACAATTATCGATTTGTATCCCGAGTGGCACTTTGACAGTTTTAATTTCGCGACCCGAAGGGGTGTGAAATTATGTCAGTCACGAGGGCAAAACAAATCGATAATTTTTAAGAGGTCGAGAGTAATTCGTTTTTAAGATTATTTTACGACTAAAACTGTCTTTTTAAATAATTTTAACTACTATTTTATTGATATTTTCGCCTAAATATTTACTACACCTGTTTCTTGGTATTCTCTGTGACAAACTGTAAAACATTAATTATCATTAATGTCATTGAATGTATTTTTGGGTGGCAACGAAGGGCATCTGATGTAATAATTTCTAGTCTTACCTCTGATTCTCAGCATACAGCTCCTTTCTGATAAAGCTTCAAAGGCTACCACGGCCCTCTGCAGCCTCTCACTCACCACACAACCTGGACCCAGCATTCTATCAGCGCCTCCACTATTGAAAAAACTGTAACCGTCCACTGCTATCACACCTTCTGCTTTGTTTCTTGCATTGCTAACACATCCAACTTATACTGCTTCATCACTGTCACTATCTGCTTCAAAGCACCAGCTTCATATGTACTTCTCATGTTACAAGTTCCTATTCTAAGAATGGGCTCGTTGTTTCTCTGTTTTTTCTCTCTTACTTTGTCCTTTCTGTGTTCTCTCAGATCCTTGTTCATAGCGTTTTTTTGTCATCTTGTTGTCCCCTCCACGCGGACGCCTCTAGTATCTTGGTTGGTCCAACTTTCCGTCTTTTCTATTCTATCTTCAAGTATTTCCTTCTATTATTAGCTTCCTGAACCCCAGCTTCATTGACTTGCCCTCGCTCCTAATTTCTTGAGCTTTTTTCCGTAATTCGCTCTCCATTTCCATCTCTGCTACTGTTAGATCATCATTTATATACATACGTTCTTCCTTAAAATCCCTTAGTTTTTTCTTATTTTGCGTTATATATGTCTCTTGTCCGCGGTTTCCAAGTGCAGTAAACATTTTTCCTCTCCTAATTTTACAGCTGTTTTAATATTTACTTTTATATTCATAGTCTTCTCAATCATGTTTTTCATCACCTGTTTTAAAATGTCTTGAGTCATAAGTATCGATCATTTCTTCCCTCAATGCTTTAATTTCTTCTGCATAAATTCCTTGTTCCCTTTTAATTTCACATCGGATGCTAAATCATCTTCCAACAATTTCATCACCCTGTCCATTGATCTGTCATCATCCGTCTGTTTTGGTGACCGCTATACTCTACGGCTTCTTTTAAATGGATCACTTTCATCATCCTATCCTTCCTCTCTCCTTCTTTTCCCTTCATCCGTTAAATCATCCGATGACATTTCAGTAACTTCTCACACGCCCCCGGTACATAAAACTTTTAACACGATAGCGTAAAAAGAAATC
The DNA here is from genome assembly GCF_917563875.1 of Diabrotica virgifera virgifera. NCBI lineage: Eukaryota > Metazoa > Arthropoda > Insecta > Coleoptera > Chrysomelidae > Diabrotica > Diabrotica virgifera. The sequence goes on along the minus strand of NC_065446.1, from coordinate 236,634,989 downwards.
ATCTCAACTTGTTCCTCTATCCACCGTATTAAAAGCAGTTCTTACCGTATCAGTTTTTGCACGTTCTTATCACTTTTTAATGAGTTTTCGAATATTTTTAATTATTGTAAACACTAAAACTAAACAATCTGAATTTCGCAATTTCTTTTTGTTCTAAAACATTTAGGCGATTGCCATAATTCCGTAATCACTTTACGCCAACTACATATTCCGCTCTTCGGTAAAACGTTCCCGTATTAAATTCTCGAAATAGCCCGTATTTTTCGGGTAAATATCTCGGAGCACCAAATACGTCCGTTCTTTAAGAATTCTGCCGCTGAACTGATTATCAAAAATTATCAGTAGTAATTGCACAAGAGCTCTAAAATTATCGAATTTTTCCCGAGTGACACTTTGACAGTTTTAATTTCACGACCCGAAGGGGAGTGTTTAATTTAATTTTATTTAATTTGCCGCCTATATAATTAGTTACGTATACATAGATATAATCTGGAAATTAACGTTTTAGTATATGTATGTAGTGCCTAACATAAGCCAATTCAATTATTCTTCACCGATTCTCTATTAGAATAATTTTCCGAGAACTTGGCCTCTGCCCCGGAAAAACTTTTTGTAACCTACTTTAATTCGTTGCTGATAGTATCGAACGTGGGCCATCCCTCTTTTTGTTCGTATGGAACTTTACTTAGGATTCAGGAAACAAACATCTTTTGTATTAAGTGCCAACAAGGGATTTATAGTGAATTTAATCTTTGTCCACACCATTTCTGACCCTTTGTTGACAAGGGTGAGTTAGTTGTAAAGATAAACATCTCTCCCAAATACAGTAAAATCACAATGAACCATTTGCTCCTTATTTAACCCGCATCTTTGTATCGTTGCGGACCACGACGCAAAAAATGAGAGGCCAAGACTCTGCTTGTTCCTACAATGCAGGGTTTGCTCCAATGCTTTGACGTAATTAAACGTATCAACATTGATATAACCATTCTTAATCCGTACAAAACACACATTTTATGGAAAATAGAATGTCACGCAAATTCAATAAAATTGACATCAAGAGATTGGTCTTGAAATTACACTAATTTCATATCATTGTGCCAACTCTGTATTTTGAATAATGAGAGCGTAAATTGATAAAAATAAATCTAAAATCAAATGGGAATGTACGTGTGTCAAAGAGAGAAAAAAGATTTTGTAATTCGCTTACTCCATAAATCTTTCTGAGGGATTAAGGCAGAGACTTACTCTTATCTTATCAGTTGTAGTGCTTCTAATCGGCTTAAGCTAATGGTGGGAAGTCTGTTTTCAATAGCCACTAGACTAATATTATTTATGAATAACAATGATAAACTCTAATTACAATTAACGCCCTAATTAAGCAAAATTCAGAGTTGGTGCAATGATATGAAATGATTAAATTTCGAGACCAATCTAATCATGTAAATTTTATTTCATTTGAGTGACATTATATCTTCCATAAGATGTGTGCGGTGTATTTCCATTAATATTACACATTTTCCAAAGAGCTTCTGTCCACATATACACTGACCCGCAAAAATAACCGGACACTAATGTACACTTCTCCAACAAATTAACGCAAATTTCCTAAGTCTGTTGTTCGACTTAAGTGATTTTTTTAAATGTTATAGCCTTATTCTTTAAGAATGTCGTTGTAATAATGTTGTTGCTAGATACAGTCGGAGAAATGAAAGAATACCCATGAACGATCACATCAATCACTTATTTTGTATTTGCTGTCTTTTTCAATATCAAAGGTTTGTTATTTATAGAAAAAGACAGCAAATACAAAACAAGTGATTGATCTGATCGTTCATGGGTATTCTTTCATTTTTCCGACTGTAAGTAAATTGTCATTGTATACTGGGTGTACCAATCAAACTGTGTATATTTCTCAAAGTTCGCAAAAGCCTGTGGAATATTCTAGCATTTATAAAATACTGAGAGTAAAGCCCAACTATAGCCTCAAATGTTTTCTTAACATTTTCTTTTTTGATTCATTCGCCTATGTTGGATAATAAAAATGTACTTTAACAACTAGCCATGTTTTTCATTAATATATCCTCATTTTCTGCTTAGTTTAATAAACAAGCCTAAAGAAGGCCGTGAGAATTTAACAATTTGATAAATGTCAAATTGTTAATTTATTAAATTGTTAAATATCGGTTATGTAGTATGTACCTTTCACTGTTTAAAAAACTGCCACGTAAAAGAACAAGCTCTGTCCGTGCTGCTAAAGAAATTCCTCCGCAAACCTTTATAGACCCTCCATTAAATAAAGCCATTCTCTATGTTACACTGGGCATAACGGCATAAAGCTCATTTAGTCTCGGATTACTCTTAAACGTCGATCGGAACTATAATGGCAAAATCTGGATTCATCTGTGAACATAACGTTTTCCCAGTCGTCATTTTTTGTGTACGTGTGCTCTGGCAAATTGCAGTCTAGCTCTGCGGTGGTTTGCAGTTGGGACTGTAGCTGTAGCTGATCTTCAAATACGCAAGTCATGTGCTACAAGACGTCTCCTAACGGTATTAATGCTGGGTTGGATATTATGAACCATACTAAGTTTCGTTAAAGGATTCCTTGATCTGGCATTTCTCTTAAAGCGCATAATCTACTAAAATTGGCTTGAGCAACCGTAGTAACTCGAGGTGTACTTTGTCCGGGACGTCTGCTGTAGTCGTTTATTTCGCTAAAGCGTTGAAAAATACGAGCAATAGGGCTTTTCATCGATTGTCATTTGTTTCGAGCTTCTGTCATGTGCCACATAATATTAATATATCTACGTCATACGTCTTTGGTTTGTATTATTGTATATACCAATAACGTATATGTCGTAGATATATTAATATTATGTGACACATGACAGAAGCTCGAATTGATGTATGTGAAACTCCCAAACTCCAACTGATAGCATGGTAGCTAAGTCCTTCGCTATAATGTAAGGTCACTGCTTCAACACACTCATCGGGGGTCAAATTCCTTGTAGCGTGTTTCATTTCCATCAAACAACAAAAAAAATTACTCACTTAATTGAAACTTTAAATAATAAATCTACTAATTTTCCGAAAAAACCAGACATTTTTGTTGTTGTATTGAAATTTGTTGAAATGCTGAATTTATTTTCTATTGCTTTTTCGATTATTTCATTCATAGGAGATATTGACCAATAGAAAGCTACAGAAATCTGGATTAAATCGATAATTTTTGATAATTGCCCGTCGTTAAGTATATTACGTCAGATGTATAAATACATTCAGTGACATTAATGACAATTAATGTTTTAAAAATTATAAAAGTGATGACTTTCAATCGTCAAATATTTATAAAATCTTTGTGTTTAATTGTACTAATTTGTACTTACATAAAAAAATTACAATAAAATTTTGGTTTTGAACAGTTTTATTCATGAAATAATCGCAACAAATTGCACTCGAACTCTAAAATTAATATAGAATTTTTGCCCTTGTGACACTTTGACATAATTTCACTCGCTTTGGTTCGTGAAATTAAGACTGTCAAAGTGTCACTCGGGAAAAATTCAAAAATTTTAGAGCTCTTGTGCAATTACTACTGATAATTCTTTTGTGTGTGGTATTGATATTTTTCTCATATTATTTCTTGTGAATGTAATATAATCCCATTCTAAGTAGTTTTGTTTTATTTATTTCCTAATTTATTTAAACGACAGTATATTTCCGTCACCTAATAAGGATTTATGATGAATCACCAAATGTTTTGATGAATAAAATAATCTGATTAAATTTAATCGTACAAAGGCGTATACACCAGTTCCTATCTAATCTAATTGCATATATTTTTTAAACTGATTTTCTATAAGACAAATGCAATATAAAAGCATTTAGTTATGACAATAATTATATTCTAGTTGTAGATTTCAATTTTAGAACACGTCGATTATATTATTTTATATAAGATTAATATATTTGTTGATATATTATTTACTTATATAGTGTTGTTTATATAGAGCTAAAAGGAAATTGGAAATAAATTAAATTCCTATTTTGAATAATATTAATATCTAAATTTAGTTTCAAAACTGCTTAAATCAGGTAAGTAATATTTGTTTACTTTGTTAGTTGATAATGACAATATTTACATGTGCATCAGTGAAGATAAAAATCAATGTATTATCGAATGTCTTTATCTGAATTTTTTGTTCTTGATTTTGTTTTTCTGTTTTGCTGTCAGTAGTGATTAATTATCGCAACTAAATAAATGAATAATAGAGGTATATTTAATATACAAGTACAAAACAATAAATAAATACATTTTGATTTAGATTAACATAAGTTGGTGCAATTGTTAATGTAAAGAATTCCTATCACCTCAAAAGACACAACTACTGTTCAAAATGGACCATAAGAGAAATTTATTGTCTGAATACGTCAACCAGTAAGTATAACCAATTTTATTAAGCATATTTTTTTATGTAGTATAGACATTTTGGAAATATTCCTTTTGGATTTGAGTTGGTTTTATGTCAATATATAGTTTGTCCACGGTTGGGGTGCCCAAGAGGAAAAACTTTTTTATTTTCAATTTTTGCGAAAAATGTCATTCTTGATAAAAAGTTTTGCTTATTCTAAAACCCCATAAAACGAAATAAAATTCAAGTGTTACAAATCCTGCTTAATTTTGGGGTCTAGGACATTTCGGCGTCGCCGTTTCGGCGTGGCCATTTCGGCGTGGCCGTTTGGGCGTAGAGCCGTTTCGGCGTAGGCCGTTTCGGCGTCGGCCATTTCGGCGTCAGAGATTTTATTTTAGTTGACTAAATACCTACATTGGAGTCTATTAGTAAGACATTAGATTATACCTACGTTACTTTTTTAGAAATTTAAGAGGCTCTTGATTTATATCTATACCACACTAAAAAAATATATTAAATGTTATTTTTTCCAACTTTTGTAAATGTAAGCTATTTAATTGCACATAATTAATTAAAAAATTAATATATTATATATATTATATATTATACAGTACAATTTTCAAAGGAGGAAGACCTAACCCTTCGGTCCAAACCTAACTTTCGGGTATTATTTTACATCTTCTAAAATTAAAATGTCGAAAATTGTTCTCCTGACTCTACATTTTTTGTTAAAGAAAATTTCAGACTATCATACATTAACAACTATTTTTTTTCTCTCTCACTTTGCCAAAGTATCTGTCGCCGAATCAGCCGGCGCCGAATCGGCGGGCGCCGAATCGGCGGGCGCCGAACCGGCAGGCGCCGAAATGGCCGACGCCGAAACGGCCTACGCCGAAACGGCCTACGCCGAAACGGCCTACGCCGAAACGGCTCTACGCCCAAACGGCCACGCCGAAATGGCCACGCCGAAACGGCGACGCCGAAACGTCCCATTCCGTTAATTTTGTAGCCAATTTTATGTATATCCCTATACATTTTTGCACTAAGTTCGAAATCAACCCCCAGGCTGTGGGTGAAAAAACGTGATATAATTCAGGAATTTTTGAAACCTATCAGGTGTTGTAAAGGACGATGCCAGGAATAACTTCTACTAAAATGTAACCAAAAATATTGTGCGCTTTTTTTTTAATTGCGATTTTCATTTGTTAAATTTGCAATTTTTAATGATTTTTAATTTTGTAGCTTAGGATATTGATTTTAGAGAAAAACTTTCTAATAAAAAGTTGTAGTAAATTAAAAAATCTACAATTTGAGCTATGGTAAGTTTAATTTCGTTAATTCGTTATTGCAAAACAGCCTGCGAAAGGTCCAAAATGGCCGTTTTTTACAATTGCATTATTTATTGTACAAATAATTTTTTGTTATTTTTTAAAGCTTTAAATTTAAGATCTTTCAATTCCCAACATAAAAAAAATTGTAAAACCAGATTAACGAATTTGTTGCTTAGATATTATAAATTGTTTATCCAAAGAGGTCAAATGTCGAAGGCTATAACTTTTTGAAAAAAAATCGTAGAGTTGGTGAAACATCCAATCTCCTTCTAAAGAGTTATATTTTCATATTCTGATGTAAATAAATGCGTAAAACATTTTTAAACCTCTAATTTTTGGGTTTGAAAATAAGGGGGCAAATTTCGTTAAAAACATTTAGAGCTGAAGCGGCCCTGTACATCCTATGAGTTTTTAACTTACAGATTATTGTTGCTGAAGATGAAACGAAGATTTATAAAAAAATAAAAAATTTCTACGACCAACTGAAGCCGAGATAATTTTTGGATTTGAAAATAAGGGGGCAAATCTCGTTATAAACATTTAGAGCTGAAACGGCCCTGTATATCCTATGAGTTTCTAACTTACAGATTATTGTTTCTGAAGACGAAACGAAGATTTATAAAGAAATTAAAATTTTCTACAACCAACTGAAGCCGAGATAATTGTTTTTTTCTTAAATCGTAGTGCCTTTATTTATAATAATTAAGAAATTATTTTACAGTCATTGACTAAAGAAAGACTTATATTATCTTAAAATAAAAATTATTATAAAATATAATTACATTTAATTATTAAAAATTATTTTTTAAATCGGTGCTTTTGCAAGCAGGCAAATTTTGCAAATCGCCCGGCTGGATTGAAATCCGCCCGCTCGAAAAATTTTTACGTAACTTGTATTAAATTTTGACAGAAAACAATTTAATAATATTACCATTATAATATACAGTCTATTTACCACTGTATTTGTTTTTCTTGATAAACTTTGATATGTGAAATCCAAAAAGAATAGTCACTACAAGAAGAAAAAGTTTTATATTGTATATTATAGTAAGAAGTAACATTATTATTATTATATTTATATAACAATGAAAAAATTAAAAATATATTTCATATATATGTATCATTTTTGTAATATTATTTCTTTAGAAATGAAATTTCACATATAAAAGTTTATCAAGAAAAACAAATACAGTGGTAAATAGACTGTATATTATAATGGTAATATTATTTAATTGTTTTCTGTCAAAATTTAATACAAGTAACGTAAAAATTTTCCGACCGCGCGGATTTGAACCAGCCGGGCGATTTGCAAAATTCGGCCGCTCGCAAAAGCACCGATTTTAAAAATAATTTTTAAGAATTAAATGTAATTAAATTTTATAATAATTTTTATTTTAAGATAATATAAGTCTTTCTTTAGTCAATGACTGTAAAATAATTTCTTAATTTTTATAAATAAAATCACTACGACTTAAGACAAAAAAACAATTATCTCGGCTTCGGTTGGTTGTAGAAAATTTTTATTTTTTTATAAATCTTCGTTTTGTCTTCAGCAACAATAATCTCTAAGTTAGAAACTCATAGGATGTACAGGGCCGCTTCAGCTCTAAATGTTTATAACAAAATTTGCCCCCTTATTTTCAAACCCAAAAATTATCTCGGCTTCAGTTGGTCGTAGAAATTTTTTATTTTTTTTATAATTGTTCGTTTCATCTTCAGAAACAATAATCTGTAAGTTAAAAACTCATAGGATGTACAGGGCCGCTTCAGCTCTAAATGTTTATAATGAAATTTGCCCCCTTATTTACAAACCCAAAAATTAGAGGTTTAAAAATGTTTTACGCATTTATTTACATCAGAATATGAAAATATAACTCTTTAGAAGGAGATTGGATGTTTCACCAACTCTCTACGATTTTTTTTCAAAAAATTATAGCCTTCGACATTTGACCTCTTGGGATAAACAATTTATAATATCTAAGCAACGAATTCGTTAATCTGGCTTTACAATTTTTTTTATGTTTGGAATTGAAAGATCTTCATTTTAAAGCTTTAAAAAATACAACAAAAATTATTTGTACAATAAATAATGCAATTGTAAAAAACGGCCATTTTGGACTTTTCGCAGGCTGTTTTGCAATAACCAATTAACCAAATTAAACCTACTGTACCTTAAATTGTAGATTTTTTAATTTACTACAACTTTCTATTAAAAAGTTTTTCTCTAAAATCAATTTCCTAAGATGAAAAATTAAAAATCTTTAAAAATTGCAAATTTAACAAATGTAAATCGCAATATAAAAAAAAGCGCACAATATTTTTGGTTACATTTTAGTATAAGTTATTCCTGGCATCGTCCTTTACAACACCTGATAGGTTTCAAAAATTCCTGAATTATATCCTGAAATCGACCTATTTTTCACCCAGAGCCTAGGGTATGTATTATCGAATGTCTTTATATGAATTTCTTGTTCTTGATTTTGTTTTTCTGTTTTGCTGTAGTGATTAATTATCGCAACTAAATAAATGAATAATATATGTATATTTAATATACAAGTACAAAACAATAAATAAATACATTTTGATTTAGATTAACATAAGTTGGTGCAATTGTTAATGTAAAGAATTCCTATCACCTCCAAAGACACAACTACTTCTCAAAATGGACCATAAGAGAAATTTATTGTCTGAATACGTCAACCAGTAACTATAACCAATTTTATTAAGCATATTTTTTATGTAGTATAAACATTTTGGAAATATTCCTTTTGGATTTGAGTTGGTTTTATGTCAATATACAGTGTGTCCACGATTGGGGTGCCCAAGAGGAAAAACTTTTTTATTTTCAATTTTTGCGAAAAATGTCATTCTTGATAAAAAGTTTTGCTTGTTCTAAAACCCCATAAAACGAAATAAAATTCAAGTGTTACAAATCCTGCTTAATTTTGTAGCCAATTTTATGTATATCCCTATACATTTTTGCACTAAGTTCGAAATCGTAACAATAATCTAGTGTTGCCAAGCCACAATGTAGCTTAGTAATTGTCAACTCCGATAAATAATTTGCAAAGTGTCATTTTTTTCGACAATTTTAAGCGTTCAATTAAGAATTTATCTTATGATAAATTTCATTATTAAAATTATTGGATTAATAATTATTATTTTAATAAATAATTTGATGATTCAACGAGAACGACAAAGTCCGACTTCATAATCCAGAGAAGCGAAAGGGTTGTTCTCCCAAGTTATTATTGTTACAATCTCGAACTTGGTGCAAGAATTTATAGGGATTTACATGCAATTGGCTATAAAATTAAGCAGAATTTGAAAAACTTGAATTTTATTTCATTTTATGGGGTTTTAGAACAAGCAAATCTTTTTATCAAGAATGACATTTTTCGCTATAATTGAAAATAAAAAAGTTTTTCCTCTTGGGCACCCTATCCGTGGACACACTATATAGATAATTTAACATATTATTACATAAAAGTACTTTTTATTTCTTAAGCAAGTAACAAAAAAACTGCCCGTTGTTTAGTGGTTTGCTTTCTTACAAAAAGTTATAGATTAAAAATAATTAAAAATCTCTGAAAAACCAAAAAAAAATATGGGGGCTTGGTACAAGGGTTAGAGTTAACATTTTGTGCTGAAATTTGAAATTGAGGATTTATATGCTATCCATCGCCAGAAAACAACCGGGGAGTTCAACTTGTTTAAAATTTTGGTTTTTACTCTACCCCATACTCTGCCACTAGAAGCCATTTAACATGAGATTTATTAGTTAATGCATTATTTTAGATATATTCGGTACCTTCTTCCAAGACAAGAACATCAAAAAGTCCCCGATACTGAAGATTTAAAAAGAGATGGTACATATGAAAAACAATACTTCTCAATTTGGCCACCACCCTTAGTAATACCCATTATTTCAATATTACAAATAATATTTTTTATTGTGAACAAATATATCGAATCGACTAATAGTGGTGAAGCCTCATGGGATGAAACACTAATTTATATTCCCCAAAAAAGGAAACAAGTTTGGAGATATTTCACTTATAGTCTTGTGCATGTTGGGTAGGTTTAACAAATTATTATTTAATTAGTTTTTCAGAATATTCATTTCATATAATAACTACTGTCCTTTTCATGATCATTTTTCAGTGCGTAACAAATGATAGGAAAAAGGGTAAGTCCGTGATAATACACATTTATGACATTTATTCTAATATGACATTTTAGTTAAATCTGACAGTTGTCACATTTTATTTTCAATTTGGATTAAAAACAAATCAAATATGTTTCTTGCATTTATGAAATGGTATTTTCTTTGATTTGTATAGTCTTATAAATTATACAGATTATATTTGTAATATTATTATCTAATTTAAAAAAATTATTTTTTTATTATGGCGCCATCTATCGACAACTAGAATAACTAGAATAAATGTTATAAAAATGTCACCGACGAAATGTAATCACCGACGTGCCTTTTTTCTGTCACATACAATTTAATGCGTTAGAAAGAAATCGAAAAACTGTGACGCACTGAAAGATGATCATGAGAAATACATATATACATATATAATGATCATTGCCCTTGATAATGGCCCCAAAATGGGTGCCGAAACGTAGAGTTTTAAATTCTCAACGCAGTTCTTCCAGAGAATTTAGTAATAAACTGCTCGTCAAAAGTTAGGGATATAGAAAATTCTGCTGAATTTTTATAGTAGATTTTTTTCGTGAAAAGATTAACGGATTCCGCTAATTTTTTTTTTATTATTTTAGACTTTTCTTTAGTATTTACACAGTTATGCAAAGGTTTACTCAAATTTTTTTTTGTACTTATACCGGGTGGAAGAAAAAAAATGTGTTTCTTATGTTAAGTTTGAGACACCCTGTATGGAGGACGAGGTACAAATGGGAGTATATATCGAAATCGTATTGTAGCCTTAGGCTTTGTGAACATT